>NC_141353.1:16822494-17249994 GCF_057382095.1 Aulonocara sp. 'chitande type north' Nkhata Bay | reverse complement strand
AGCTGCATCAAAACGCAGCAGTGTACTTTGTTTCATGCAGTCCCCCATGCTGTCTCCACGCACATTTACAGTCAGTCTGTCATTTGACCCGTCAAAAAACCCCCAAAGAAAATATATAAATAATTGCAATTTGGGTGAACTGACCTTTAGATTTTAATTTATTTAAAGATAAGACGGTCCAGTTAACTGGAAAACCTGCATCTAAGTAAGGAAAACTCCTGATTTCTCTCAGATGAAATCCAAGAGTCCCGTCTCTGTGATTTTGCTCCCACCAAAATCACCAGAGCCACCAAAAGGATAAAGAAATCCCACCCAGCAAAGACCTGATCCACCGGAGGTGGAGTTATTATCAGAAGCAGGTCTGTGCTTTTCAAAGAAACTGGACGGCGAGCTGAGGGTTTGTAGGAGCTAGCAGAGTGATACCTTTCTCTGGGTTGATGTTTTGTGGTTGCGTTGTAGGTGCTGGGTTGCTGAGGGAGTGGGCATGGACCGGAGGGCCAGAGATGGGATGCTGAGCCGCAGCTGACTGAAGCTGTGCCAGGCGAGGGTCATGCCAAGTGGTTGTCTTATCCAGGTGACTGAAAAAACACAACAAGTCTAAACATATCTGTGACTGTTAAACTACTGTAACCTGCTGGATAAGGAGCCTCGGACCTGCTTTACCTGTACGACCAGACGCTCACACAATCACATTCACACAGACAAATGACAACATTTGTGCTGCTGTAAACTACAATGACCTTTGTCAGGAGTGTCAGCTGCCAGGCCATGTGCTCCTGTGAAGTTACAACCGCACTGGTTGCAAAACTAGTCAGAACATTTTCTGGCTGCATGCAGCTAATTTGTTTCAGGCCTTGGTTACAGCAGCACTCCTGCATGCCTCTCCTCACTGTTTCCCATCACTTTTTAATCACATTGTTTGCACTGCTTTCTGTTGCAGGAAAAAAATCTAGTGAAAAATCTAAAGAAACGTTTCTTGGTGCAAATATAATTAGCTTTGAAATGGGTCGGTTTGATGATCCACGTAACCTGAACTACTATTGATGATTTTTATCATATTTTTACAGGAAGCTGTCAAGCAAAAGTGCAGCAAATGTGACTGTAAATTAATCACTTGAACAATCAGTGTGATCAAATTCTTATAAGATGCCACCTTGAGATTTGGAAAATTGTGAAAACCACTTGTTGCAACACAGGATGAGTGCCAGTGCACAACAGAGAGGATTGGAACAAGATGAACGGGGCTCCTCCTACACAACCTTTCTAATAACCTGCAGAGCAGAAGAGATGCAACACAGATAAACTGGAGGTTAACCTTACTTGAGGAAGTAACGCTGGCCAGTCGGTGTTTTGGCCATTTCCCAACCTCGGGGGAGTGGCATGTCATCGGGTATGATTGGTGTTGCTGCTACATCTGTTGCTTGAGTGGAGAGGGAGTTGACAGGAAGGGAAGCAGGGGAGGAATGGGCGCGGACGTGATGAGGAGCCTGGGAGCCGCACACACCTCCATCTGAACTGGCCTGACGAGAAACAAGCAGGGTTAACAACTCTGTCACGAAACCACAAACGGCAATCAGAAACATAAACCGACCGGATGGACAACAAGATCTGGAAGGAAACCAGAGTGAGCACTAAGAGGAAGAAGATTTAAACCGGTCATGTTCAAACTCAAGTGCTACGCAGTGCTGTGCACAGTACTAGTGTTGCTTTCCACACAGTTGTCCCGATGTTACTGCTGATCAAGTCTGACACACTGCAAGAATTCTCATGTTTGAGTCATATCTACAAATATAAGAAACCGTTTAAGGAGGTATGACTGATGATTGTGAAATAAATCAGAGTGTTATGCAATTTTAAATGATAAAGATGACAGGTGCTTTGTAGTCACAAGAAAATCCAAATGTTTCTCCCTGTGGCTTCTGTGAATCTCACCAATACCTTTATAACATATAACAATCTTCTTACAGCTGCTCCATCTCACCCTGTTCCTCTGTCACACCAGCCCTCTGGAACTCCTCCTTCAATGCATCTACAAACTTCCTCTTTTCCTCCTGCCTGGCATCTCCATCAACATCTCAGCCTTGCCTCTCTAACTTTGTCTCTATTTCTCCACTCATTTCTAATCTTCTCCATCCTGGTCACTCCCAAAGAAAATCTTAGCATCTTCACTTCTGCCACCTCCAGCAAACTAACATGGTAGAGTTAAGGACATATCTGAAACACTTTAAATATACAAAAACAAGGCGAATCTTTAACAGATACAGTCATTTAAGGTTTTATGCATAAAGTGAAATCCTCGTCAACTTACAGTTATAGATTCAAAGTTGGTAAATTCCTACCTTTGATAATTTTGCAGTGTAACTTACAATCTAAAAAAAAAAAAAAGCAGCCACTTTTGCATAAACCTGAAAACGTCGAGCAGGTCAGACATAGGGAGCCGTGCATCATTTTGCAGCACAGCTGAACTGTTTACTGTGGCCAGAAGGACTACAAATATAAGACAGCTAACACAACAGGTTAAAACTCTGTGTAAGAGTAGGAATCATACAATCATCAGTCAACTCATATCATTTTCTTAGTCTCAACACAAACTACTGAACTCGGCAGGCATTCGGCAATGAGAAAAATGGGAAAACAATCCAATAACCTCAGTAAGACAGTCAGTCAGGACAGACACTGTTTTGAACCCTTCTTTTTTTAAAGAGCAATATTTTACACTTGTATTATGAAGCGGCAGTCTGCGATAGCTGGCTGACATTTCTAAGACGTCTCGTTTTGACACTTAGATAAACAGATGAAAGCATCAGGAAGATGGAAGCAGCAGGAAGTGTTTGGTGTTTTTGCACAATAAATTCTCTTAAAGTAAACAACTTCCCTTTAAACCCTAAGCTGCAACCATTTACCACCCATGTGGAAGCAGGGAGGAAAGCAACAAGATTCCCCAGGTCTTATAAAACGTACATGTTAAGCTGTTATTTACCCACAAAACCGCTCCATTTTACTTACTTTTTTATATTTCTAATATTTGTTTTGCATGTGTAAACAAGGAAAAACCTAAAGGATCAGAATGTAATGCATCAGCTCCATGTGTTTCTAAAGTATTCACCCCTCCTCCTGCCTGCTCATACAGAACATGTCGTGTCCCCACTCTGTCGGACTGCAGGTTTTTTGGATTGCTCTGCATCACTGTGGTCACTGCACAGCTGTGATTTGCCATGAGTGTAAGAGTGTAATGCAGAGTCGGCTCTGTAAGCCTGCATGGTGAGAGAACAGCGGCTGTTTTTAGTACTTGTCTGGAGTGGCCCCGGGGATCCGGCTGTCTGAAGAAGGAGTCCGGCAGCTTTCTCATCCTCATGGGGAGAGATGAAGGCTGTTTGGCCGCGTTGGGGTTCATCACCGCCGTGAAGAGGGCCTCCAGCTCCGTCTGCGAGTCCCCGCGGACGTGCACGATCTGCTGCCCGGCCGGAGGCGCGCCACGGTGCGCGTCCATGTCGCCAAAAGTTTACTGTCGAAACAAATCTGTCGAAAAAGTGAAATAACGTAAACAAACAAGGAGAGAAACCCCCCCACCGGGCCCGCTGAGACTAGATCCGTCAAAGTGCTGGAGTTATGATCGGATTTGTTTACACTTTTTGCCCACCAAACCCCCCCTCCCCAATCACCACCAACACCACCCCATTTGAACTTTTGCGTCGTTGTGGCTCTTTTCCAATCTCTAATGTCTCGGAAGTAAATCAGATGTGAACAGATTGCCAATCATTCTGTAAAGAAGTCGAAAGATCGCATTTTAAAGCACGGATCTCAGAGCAAACTCAGTCTTAGCGGTGGACAACATGCCTCCCACATACCTTTAAGCAGCCAGACCGTTTCCCCCCTCTCTCTGTATTCCTGCAGAGGAAAAAAATAAGTCGGAGAAATCTCAGCCGGGAAAACAGTCAGGAAGACACCCAGGTTTGACGCAAAGTCTCAGCCGAAAACCTCCCAAAGTAAAAGAATAAACGCATAAATGGAGCTGGTAGGAGAAGAGTGGTTTCTGCGAGACCTCCAAACTTTTTTTTTTTTCACATCCAGCTTTCAGTCTAGATTCCCGTGATAGTGCGAAGGGGCGGGGTTGCAGGCTTTAAAGCTGCCGCAGTTGCAGGGAAAATACTTCACTCCTAGGACAGACGTGTGAACTATCAATAAGAAGGAACAAAAAACGACTTTGAGTTTTTTTTAACACCTCCACTTGGATCATGTGAGTCACTTTCAGCCCTTACAATGGACGGAAATGAGCGTCATTCTACTTTCTGCCTAGATTTTTGATTCCAGTTTGTGCGGTTTTCCAGTGCAGCTGATGAAAGTAGCACAGCGCCAAATGCGGATAAGGAGGGAGGTGGGAAAGAGACAAGCGCAATAATATACTTTCAGGGGATAGGTGGGTGGGGGATCACTTCTTGAGTCCGGGCCTGGGTCTCGTCTGGTTTGGGGGTTGGGTGGGGAAATTGGGAAGTTGTACTGAGAAAACATCCGCCCCTGATGAGGCCAAGCCAGCCGGAGCCTGTTTGTCCCGTGCAGGCACGCAGGACACAGCGCCTGCCTCTAGTGGAAAACACGCGCTACAGTGAGCTCAGAGCTCAGCTGGCCAACAGATTGAATTCAAGAAAAATGTCTTTCTGGACTGCAGTGCGTCCACTAATTCAGTTCAGTATAACCCACCAAAGGCAGCAGCTCACACGGGGGGCGCCCGAGTCTTATATTAGCTAATAAACTTTGACTTGACGACTTATTGATCTGAATAAATGCTTGACTTTTTAATTTTAAAATAGTGAAAAAGTTAGTTTGAACTCATGCCTCATGAAAAATGTAGGCCAATTACCTGATTGAGCTTTAAAAAAAAAAAAAAAGTTAAAACAAATAAAGTATTTTTCCATTCTGATTGTTTCTGTAAGCACATTTTTATTTACTTCATAATGTTTTACAGTCAAGCACTGGAGATGTTTTAGGTTTTTTCTGCATCGATCACCTTTTAGAAACCAGTTTGTTTACCTTCAATCCAGTCTGATTAAAACACTGATGGAGTTATTAGGCTGTGTAAAGTTATATATTATCAAAATATATAGTTTGGCTTATATATTGTGTGTGTGTGTCCCCCCCCCCCCCCCCCCCCCCCGTTTAGTCATTACTTTAGAGAAGTGTATACAATTTGAGGCCCATTATTTTACCAGTGAAGTACAAAGATAGCAGCATGGTGTAACACATACGTTTACCACTGTGAGCACTAAAGTGCTGTGACGGCCTCCTGTCTGTATACATGGGCAAGTTGCATAAGCTGAAGGTGAAGAAAAGGTCAGCAGACACTTTTCAGACACTCTGCCCTCTCACAGACACTCACAGGCTCAAATATCTGCGAGTCCCACTTTGCTGGCTAAACTGAGTGACCTGCACTGCTTCCATGTGAAATAAAAGTGTAAGAAGTGTAAGTATTAGCCAGGCGAATTAAATGCACTTGATTCACTGATAACCAGTAAGTGCGGGCAACTCTAAAAAAAGCAGATGTTTTTGACAGTTTGCTGGTCTGGACCATTCAGGTATGTTTTAACACTACGCTGCTATCTTCCCAGGAGTGGACGCCCCAGCAAATTCACTCCAAGGTCAGACAGTGAAAGGCTCAGAGGAAGGGTAAAAAACCCCTAGAGCTACATCTCACACTCTACGGACCTCAGTTAGTAGGTTAAATGTTAAAGTTCATGAAGGTATGACTGAAAAAGGCTGAACAAGCATGACTTTTTCGAGGGTTTGCAAGGAAAAATCGTCTTCTGTTTAAAAGAGTATGGTAGCACAGCTTAGGTTTTACAAAGCTGGATCTGAACAAACAATAAGACGTCCTTTGTACAAATTAGCCTAAAATAGAGATATTTGCACATTAGCACAAACACTTCATATTAAAGGTCAAGCGCGGTGGTGGAAGGGTGATGCCGCAGCACCTGGACACCTCATTGAGTCAATCATGAGCTCTATAGATCACGTGAAGCCATCTTTTTGACAGCTAAATTAGGTCAGAAAACAGGACAATAATCCCAAGTACAGCAGCAAATGGCTGAAAAAGAAAATAATCAAAGTGCTGCTGCAAAGTCCAGACCTCATTTTCATTAAAATGCTGTGGTAGGACTTTAAGACAGCTGTGCATATACAAATATCTGCAAACCTCAATGAACAGAAGCAAATAATGGATGAAAATTCCCTCCAAGCAATGTGAGAGACTGTCACACCGAAAGCCTCAAGGTATTGCTGCTAAAGATTGTGTTCTTACTTTTTCACAGCACTGCACAGACTGTTTTTAAATGTTTTAAATGTCAGGCTTAGGACATCACTGTCACTCATATTGAATTTTCATAAAATCAAATTCATGAACTGTTCTAAGCAAGAATAAAGTTACAGGATTGTTTTCAGTCCAGTGTCTGATTATTTTTTTAATTCATACATTAAGATGTTTTCGATTGTTTTATGTGTCTGAGGTTTCAAAGCAGGATGCTTAAAACATTCAGATCAGTGGACCTTACCATAAATGCAATGTAATACACAGCACTACGCATTAGATGGCAGTGTCTCACCTTGACACCTGAAACGTGCAGCGCGTTGGGTTTCACGTCTCATTACTAGACGGAATGTACAAAAGGAGGAGCGAAGATTCGAGGATCGTTTCTCCAGTCTTTTGATTGCTGTCTCAGATCAAATCATCTCCACATGCGGTTTTTAATCCGCAGCGTTTCTCTGCCAAATCAGCGGGCATGACTACAGCGGTCACGCACAGGCAACTTATCAGGTGCCTATTCACGCCACAAACAAAGCGGGTAAAGAATTGCTCTCAGAGACACAAACTGGTTTGGAAAGACAGGACTTGGCTTTGGAGAGTATTCAAAAACGTTAAAAATGGTTAAGATTGAAACCAGAATAAAAAAAAAAGTGTGAAACGAAAGCAATATAAAACCTATGTGGTGACAGCTGTTGGTTTATTTTTGATTATTTAGGGAATATTCTGGGAAACACATTTTGTCGCTGGTTCACCTCCAGAATGTTAAACAGCTGCGTTTTATGGGAAGTCGTGCGCTGGAACAAAGGAGGTAGTTGGTTTTAGGTGGATTTTGTTACAGACACAGCCAGGGTAGCTATTTCCCTCTGGAGCTTGTTAAACACAATTATTATTCTCATACATCTCATGTCGGATAAATATCATGCTACAGCTGGTTGGCCTTTCAAAGGCAACAAGCCAGATAATCAGTCAGTCTGGCCACACAAACCAGTAAAGCCACAGAGTGCATGTTTACATTTTGGCTGTTATGATATGGGGCGCCGTTTGTAAAGTGAAACATGCTAAAATTAACGGCAACACTTTTCCACATTTAGCTCAAAACAAGTCATTTTTTACAACATTTAGTAAAATATTTGTAACTTTTCATATTTAAAACAGAATTTTAAATGTTAAATCTAAATGTTAAATATTCAATCTAAATGTTAAATCTAAATATTATATTTAAATCTAAATGTTAAATGTTAAATCTAAATATTATATTTAAATCTAAATCTAAATGTTAAATCTAAATGCTAAATGTTAAATGTTAAATCTAAATGTTTAGGCTAACATGCAAATTTATTGCACGGATCAGCGGAAATACCAAAATAAAAGCATTCCGAAAACCTCCGATGCAAAAGTGTGCCGGTAGTGGTCAGACACGTTCTCACTCCCAGAGCGTAATAATTTTCGCTAGGTGACAAATTGTCAACATTTTATGCTTTCGGGTACCCAACAAGTTCCTAAATTAGGCATCGGAAAAAGGAGAGCACGTGAGAACCATTTGGACTCAATCCACGCATGTTCTTTCATTTTCTAAAAATCGCTTTGGAAAACACTATTTTACGTCATTTAACTGCTAGTAAAGGTTAGGAATAAGGTTATAGTTAGGGATAAGGTTAGGTTTAGGGCTGCAACACATGGCTGGAATTAGGGCTGGGCGATATATCGAGTTTTAAAAAAAATATATCGATATATTTTCATGCGAGATATAAGATGTGACAATATCGTTTATATCGATATAGTCTATGTTACGTTATAATTATACTTGTGGAGCCGCAGGTTTGCCTCTCTTTCGTCCACTTTTGTCTCTACGCTGCGTTACTCGGCCTCGCCTCTCCTTCACTGAACACAACTGCCCCTCCGCCATAGCTTCATCTGCAGGCAATGACAAGATGAAAGCGGAAAATCTCCGTTAGCGAGTTACCGCGGATCGCCCCGTGCGTGGGGCTGGACGGCGTCAACGTGTTAGCGAGCTAACCGCGCTAACCGGGCTGCACGGCCTAAAATCCTTTAATTTTCTCAAAACTCGACAGTGCGCCCTATGTATGGATTCTGGTTGTGCTTACTGACCGCGAACCGATTTTATGTGGTACACAGCTCTCAGCAATCTGTCAAAAAATGTTTTAATATGACTTTGCTAAGCTACGGAGCTGCACCGCTTGATGGATTGTCGGATGATTACGGCTACCGAGGAGGAGCCTCGCGGAGTGATACGTACTGTGCTTCAACGTAATATTACCATACTGTGTGTGTATAAGGACCACAAATGGCACCTGTTCAGAGACGTGGTGCAGCTGTGAAATCTTGTAAATGACCTCATTAATATTTGGTAAAGTGTTTTGTAAACTTATGAGTGGCTATTATATTGTTGGAGTGAATGCTTTTATTTTGAAAGTCACAGAGCGACAAGGTGCCGTAAATCAAGTGGCGTAAACCATATGGCAGAAGCGCGAGTTTTAATGCACAGAGAGAAGGTGTGCTCTATGGTTAATGGACGGGAATGGGAAAAAGAACGGCTATTAAGGTGCAACACTGAGTCGAAAGCAGTTTCTTAGCACCTGGTTGATGAGGGAACAAGGTTTGTAACAAAGTTTGTCCTGTAGATATGTATTTTGTTGTTTTACGGAGCATATAGCTGCTGACCGCTACTAAGCATAAAGGCTAAGTTTTCACCCACTAGAGGGCGCTAACGTACCTCGTCATGTTTAGGCAGCGATGCAACGATTTCCCTGTTATATGCAATAATTTACAAGTTTTAGTGTTATTTGTTATGTAAGGTAAGGAGAATTAATTTGTGATTAATGAATAAGTCAAAAGGTTAAAGGTAACACACTGTTTGATTTACTAATAGTCTTTTATTCTGTATGTTGTAGCTCTTACGGTGTGTTCACATACACGGCTGTTTAATAAAAGGATTGTGAACCATCAGTTTGAGAGACCATCTTTTCAACCGGGGATGCTACAGTAAGAGCTTGACCCCAGCTGAGAAGAGCTCCATCCCACGCTCAGCATCGAGGTCCCAGTTCCACAGCTCCACACAAAGTCTTCTGGGATCTGATGGTCAACTAAATTGCCCCGTCCTCAGCATGGAAGCATCTGAAGAAGAGACAGAGTTTGCGGAGGATCCCAAGGCCAATGAGGAAGAGGAGCCTCCACACTCTGTTCGTCGAAGGAGGCCTACTGAAAAAATGCAAGCGTATCAGGAGGAGGAGGCCCACAAGAAAGAAAAACGGCTTCTCAAAGTTTATGATGAATGGAAAAAACAAGTACGTAAAACACGAGAGCAATTAAAAGGAGACTTAACAAACAATCAAATTGCTTCACTCATGGGCATGTTAGAGAATGAAAAGGAGAATGTCATAAAGTTGTATATGGAAATTAGAGAAAACATTACTCCCTCGAGTGGCACAAGGCGACTCATAGACGCATGTGAAGCAGTCACCAGAGACATTATCAAGATTGCTCATGAAAGACTCTCAGGCATAGATGACTATGATAGGGACAAGGTAAAGATACGTCTCCGTGAGCTTCTTGAGCCAGACTATGCTCAGTCCATTTACAGTTCCTCAGTCACGCACTCAAGTAAAAACTCTTCTGCCA
This sequence comes from Aulonocara sp. 'chitande type north' Nkhata Bay, assembly GCF_057382095.1. NCBI lineage: Eukaryota > Metazoa > Chordata > Actinopteri > Cichliformes > Cichlidae > Aulonocara > Aulonocara sp. 'chitande type north' Nkhata Bay. Next base: position 17,240,060 of record NC_141353.1, on the reverse strand, counting down.
GTAAGTCATACTCTGCAATGTCAGTAGTAGCTGTTAAAAGAGCAGAGGCTGCAGCAGAGTTAGCAGCCAAAGAAGCAGAGTATGAGGTGTTATTAGAGGAGGAAAAACAAAAGGAAAAGATTCAGCTTTTAGAAGAAAGGCAAAGAAAGGAGCTCGAATCTCAAAGGCGTGAGCTAGAGAAACTGAAGGCTGAAAAGGAGTTAAAGGCTGCACGAGCTAGACTAAGGACCTATGACACTGAGATAAAGAGTGAAATCAGTGCCTCTGATGTTGACTATAGAAACACTGCTCAGAAAGCCCCCACAGTTTCTAATCTCAGTAAAGTCCCTGACAACAATGTAGTGTCTGCCTCACTTCCACAAACAGATGTCCTCTACTTAGCACAAGCAGTACTGGATAGTGTTGCATTGAACAGACTGCCAGTGCCAGAGCCCTCCACGTTCACAGGTGACCCAATACAATTCATAGAGTGGAAAGCTTCCTTTACTGCTCTCATTGATAAAAGGAACATCTCACCTGCTGACAAACTGCACTACTTAAAGAAATACATAGGAGGTCCAGTTCGACAAACGCTTGATGGCATCTTCTATAGAAACGACAGTGAAGCATACAGAGATGCATGGGAGCGTCTCAACCACAGGTATGGACATCCATTTGTGGTACAGAGGGCTTTCAGAGAAAGACTGGCAAAATGGCCAAAGATCCAAACAAATGACTCCACAGGATTCAGGGCATTTGCTGATTTCATTCAAACATGTCACGAGGCCATGCCCCACATTGAAGGCTTAAGCATTCTCAACGATTGTGAGGAGAACCAAAAACTCGTTCAAAAGTTGCCAAACTGGGCGGCTGCAAGTTGGAATCGTCAGGCCACTCAGTTTATGAAAGAAAGTGGGAAGTTTCCAGGTTTAAAGGACTTTGCCAAGTTCATGTCTTCTGAAGCAGAGATCATGTGCAACCCGATTACATCATTTCAGGCTCTCCACTCTGTAAACTTCACCACAGACACTGGTAAGGGCTGCCAAAAGGACAAAAGGCCCACCTCTAGTGTTCTCCATACCCAGGCGATAACTGAGACTGAAAATAAAGGTCCAAATGTTAAGGCCCCATGCATGTTCTGTCAAAACAACGGACATAAACTTCACAGTTGTCCACAGTTCAATGGAATATTGCTTGAGGAACGAAGGAAATATATAAAGGAGAAAAAACTCTGTTATGGTTGTCTTAAACCCGGACACAGCGCAAAGAACTGTAATTACAGACTTGTATGTGAAGTGTGTAAGAAAAAACATCCTACCTGTCTGCACGACTTCAACTATAACAATGATAAATCAGCCTCAAACCAGCCACAAACTCAGATCAGCACAGAACAGGCTGCAACCACCCTGTCTCTGAATGCAGAAGCCAGTGAACAGTGCGTGAGCACCTCCATGATTCTACCAGTATGGGTTTCTTCAGAGCAACATCCAGGTACAGAAAGGCTTGTTTATGCCCTCCTAGACACGCAAAGTGACACCGTGTTCATTGACCAAGATGTGTCTAATAACCTCCAAGCTAAGGCTACCCCAATAAGGTTGAAGCTCACTACACTGCTTGGTAAGGATGTTGTTGTGCCAAGCGAACGCATCTCAGGTCTCAAGGTAAGAGGCTATAACTCCTCAGAAATGATTGAACTCCCTCCCGCTTACACTAAAGAATGTATACCAGTTAACCGCTCTCACATTCCTACCTGTGAAACGGCAAGGCGGTGGAATCATCTCAAGGAAATAAGGAACGAGATTCCTCCACAGCTAGAATGTGAAGTCGGCCTTTTAATTGGCTACAGTTGCTCTAAGGCATTAGCTCCAAAGCAGGTAATCTTAGGAGGCGAGAACGAACCCTATGCAGTTCGCACAGCATTGGGCTGGAGTATTGTAGGCCCGACATCATCTTATGGTGACTCTTCTAGCATGTCTACTGTGTGTCACAGAGTTGCAGTTAAAGAGCTTCCCCTAGTGACTCCAGCTGATGTAATCAAGGTCCTTGAGTCTGACTTTAAGGATAACGACAAGGATAACAAGTCAGTGTCTCAAGATGACATTCTCTTTCTCAACATGTTAAAGGAAGGCATTTACAAAAACACTGAAGGACATTATGAAATGCCACTTCCATTTAAGGAGAGACCCCTCCTACCAGACAATAAGCAAATGGCCACTGTGCGGCTTCAAAGCCTCAAAACCAAACTGTCAAAAGACCAAAGGTACAAGGAACAGTATATAAAGTTCATGAGTGAAATATTGGAAAGGGGTGATGCAGAGGAAGTGCAGAATGAAGCTAAAGAAGGAGAAAGATGGTATATTCCTCACCACGGGATATATCACCCCCAAAAACCAGACAAACTCAGAGTAGTGTTTGACGCCTCCGCAAAATACAGAGGTACCAGTCTTAATGATCATTTGCTGTCAGGCCCAGATTTGCTGAATAGCCTTAATGGTGTTCTCATCAGGTTTAGAAGGCATCAAGTTGCATTATTATGTGACATTGAAAAAATGTTCCACCAATTTCACGTGTATGAAGCAGACAGAGACTATTTAAGATTTTTATGGTGGAAAAATGGCGCAATGAACACTGAGCCCCAAGAGTTTCGGATGAAGGTGCACCTTTTCGGTGCTACGTCCTCACCAGGGTGTGCAAATTATGGATTAAAGTATCTTGCTAAAGAAAACGAGACACAGTTTCCTCTTGCATCTCAATTTATAATGTAGGATTTCTATGTGGACGATGGTGTGACGAGCACTCCAAGTGTCAAAGAAGCAATACAGCTCCCTCAGGAGGCTCAGACACTCTGTGCGTCAGGTGGCCTCAGACTACACAAGTTTGTAAGTAATGACAAAACTGTGTTAGAAAGCATTCCAGCATCTGAACGTGCCTCCCCACAGCAAGCATGTGACCTGGCGTTTAATGACTCTAAACTTGAAAGAGCACTAGGCATTCACTGGCACATTGGCTCAGACACACTCAGGTTTCGTTTTCACCCCAATGTTCAACCTGCTACAAGGCGTGGCATCCTATCTATGGTTGCATCCCTTTATGACCCATTAGGATTCATCTCTCCTTTTGTACTAACAGGCAAAAGAGTGCTTCAAGAGACATGCAAACAAGGCACAGGCTGGGATGATCCCCTTCCAAGCGAATTAAGGCCAATGTGGGATAACTGGAACAGTGACTTGAAGAACTTAGAGAAAATCGTAATACCACGCTGTTATGTCCCTAAAGACTTTGGCCCAATTGTAAAAACAGAGTTGCATCACTTTTCTGATGCAAGTTCATACGGCTATGGTCAGTGTTCGTACTTAAGACATGTAAACAAAGATGATAAAGTGCATTGTGCTTTAGTCACAGCAAAGACCAGAGTTGCTCCCATCAAGGTAACAACAATACCAAGACTCGAACTGACCGCTGCTGTTGTCTCCATTACTGTAAGTAGCATGTTAAAAGATGAGCTTGGATTGACACAGATAGAGGAGTATTTCTGGACGGACTCTAAGGTAGTTTTAGGCTACATTAATAATGATGCAAGACGTTTTCACACATTTGTCTCCAATAGAGTTCAGAGGATAAGGCTCAACAGCTCTCCCCAGCAGTGGAGATATGTCCCTTCTGAGGAAAATCCTGCAGACATTGCCTCTAGAGGTTCAGGTGCAAGTGAGCTCATCATATCCAACTGGTTCAAAGGGCCACAGCTTCTATGGGAAAAGGAAATACCTCCACCTGCTGACATCGACATGAACATACCACTTGGAGACCCAGAGGTTAAGAAGGTGCAGGCACTGAACACGCTCAAAACAGAGAAAAAAGGTTTATCAGACAAGTTAACAAAGTTTTCCTCATGGTACAAAGCCACCCAAGCCATAGCTCGACTCATTCGCTGTGCCAAGGGAGACAAAACAACAGGCCACAGTACAGTACAAGAAAGACAAAATGCACAATGTGTTATTCTAAGAGACACACAAGCAAGTGAATATGCAGAGGAGATAAGGTTGCTAAAGAACGGGAAACCACTTCCACACAAAAGTAAACTGTTTCAAATGGACACTTTTCTTGATACTGATGGACTCCTTAAGGTGGGAGGAAGACTTAAAGATGCTTCATTCTCCTCAATACTGAAACACCCAGTGATAGTTCCAAAAGGTCACCATGTCACTCAACTAATAATAGATCATTTCCACAGTAAGGTGCAGCACCAAGGGAAAGGTTTTACAATCAATGAGATCAGAGTGAATGGATTTTGGATTCCAGGCATCAACAAGGCCGTAGCAAATTTTATACACCACTGTGTGAAGTGTCGCAAACTCAGAAGAGGCACAGAGGAACAAAAGATGTCTGATCTCCCAACGCAGCGCTTAGATCCATCTCCACCCTTTACATTCTGTGGAGTGGACTGTTTTGGTCCTTTTCTAACCAAACAAGCTCGCAAAGAGCACAAGCGTTATGGACTTCTTTTTACATGCCTTTGCTGCAGAGCAGTGCACATAGAAATGTTGGACAACATGACTACAGACGCCTTTATCAATGCGCTCCGCTGTTTTATAGCCATAAGAGGAGCAGTCAGTGAGATTAGATGCGATCAAGGAAGCAACTTTGTCGGAGCCAAAAATGAGCTACAAGAAGCTTTAAAACAAGTGGACTCCAACCGCATTACCACATTTCTTGCAGAGAAGCAGTGTGACTTCAAAATGCACACTCCTCATTCAAGCCATACAGGTGGTGTATGGGAAAGACAAATCAGGACAGTTCGAAACATTCTGCGCTTCACAATTTCACTTTCATCTGGCAGAATGGATGACGCATCGTTAAGGACATTCTTTTATGAGGCAATGGCGATTGTCAACAGCAGGCCTCTAACGGTGGACAACCTAAGTGACCCAAGCAGCCCAGAGCCCTTGACGCCAAATCACCTGCTTACTATGAAATCAAAGATATCCCTGCCCCCTCCAGGCACATTCATCAAAGAGGATATTTACGCACGTAAAAGGTGGCGGCAGGTGCAGTACTTATCAGAACAGTTTTGGTCACGTTGGAAAAGGGAGTATCTATCCAACATCGCAACAAGACAGAAATGGCACACTCCAAGGAGAAACTTGAAAGTTGGAGATGTTGTCATGGAGAAGATGGATGATCTACCCCGCAATGAATGGAGATTAGCACGTGTAGTGGACACAGTAACTGACAAAGACGGACTTGTAAGAAAAGTAAGGATTTGCTTCGGAGAAAGGAAGACTGAGAAGGGACAATGTTCAAGTAAACATTCTATAGTGGAACGCCCAGTGCAGAAACTGGTTTTGCTATTAGAGACTGTTTAACTGTATTCTAAAGTTTAAGGTTCAATGGAACTATGTGTTATCATACAGTTTAATGGTTACGGGTCATTTCTTCATTAGGAAATCATTATCGCTTCAGTTAATTCCCAGTTAAGCTCTTAATGATTTGGTGGGAGTGTAAATGACCTCATTAATATTTGGTAAAGTGTTTTGTAAACTTATGAGTGGCTATTATATTGTTGGAGTGAATGCTTTTATTTTGAAAGTCACAGAGCGACAAGGTGCCGTAAATCAAGTGGCGTAAACCATATGGCAGAAGCGCGAGTTTTAATGCACAGAGAGAAGGTGTGCTCTATGGTTAATGGACGGGAATGGGAAAAAGAACGGCTATTAAGGTGCAACACTGAGTCGAAAGCAGTTTCTTAGCACCTGGTTGATGAGGGAACAAGGTTTGTAACAAAGTTTGTCCTGTAGATATGTATTTTGTTGTTTTACGGAGCATATAGCTGCTGACCGCTACTAAGCATAAAGGCTAAGTTTTCACCCACTAGAGGGCGCTAACGTACCTCGTCATGTTTAGGCAGCGATGCAACGATTTCCCTGTTATATGCAATAATTTACAAGTTTTAGTGTTATTTGTTATGTAAGGTAAGGAGAATTAATTTGTGATTAATGAATAAGTCAAAAGGTTAAAGGTAACACACTGTTTGATTTACTAATAGTCTTTTATTCTGTATGTTGTAGCTCTTACGGTGTGTTCACATACATGGCTATTTAATAAAAGGATTGTGAACCATCAGTTTGAGAGACCATCTTTTCAACCGGGGATGCTACAAATCTGTCTCTTTGTTATTATGCTCAGCGTCTGTTAGTTTACATTTTGACTGCACAATTGTGAGCTTTTTGTTATGCACAAAAAGAACATAGTTTTCTTTTATTTATGGACCATGATTATTTAATAAATGCTGATAATTTATTTTTGAGTAATTTTTTCATGTACATCTACGCTGTATGTAAATAAAAGTGCCCGTGTGACATCTGGGACACAGTGTGACTAAGAACTCTCTTTTTGTTCTTAACTTATGGCTTTAAAAAAAAAAATATTGAGATATATATCTTATATCGCCATCCAGCTAAAAAATATCGAGATATGAATTTTGGGTCATATCGCCCAGCCCTAACTCAAAGACAAGTATCTTTGACAGTGTATATATAGATGTATTATATATAAGAGACAAATATTGTTCGTTTAATATGTTGGCATTACTAAATTTAGCTCAATGCTTACATATATGTATAAAAAGAAAATGTACAAGCTGTGATAACTGTGTCTGATAGAATGAAGAGTAGAGTGATATATTAAATAATCCTTTATTGGGTGAGAAAATCAGACCATGTCATAACTGCATTAAGTCATACAGAATAGATATCAGAGCCTTAAACAGGCTGACTTCTGCTAAATGGGTCAAACTGGGAAGAAAGTATACAAACACATAACATCCTTATGTAACACTATAGATCAACTTACCTCTGAATATATAAAGCATATAAACAATTACAGCAATATGATGCAACAAACACAGCAGTGCAACTAATCCAAAATACTCAAAGCTTCATAGAACTGAAACAAACATTTATTTTTAGGTCCATTCTGCTGCTGATACATACTTTAGGTTTCTGAATATTACACTTGTTGCTGCCTTTCATAGTGTGTAACTTGAAGGCCCTGAGTACTTTCTCCCACACTGAAAACATTGGAATGATAAAATGATTTGAACATTACCTAATAAGACTGATTCAGGACAGACAATTAGTTATTTTAAACTTTTCTAGCAGTCCTTCACAAACAGGGAACAGTCTGTCTATTCTCTCCATCTGTCAGCTGCTGCTGGCTCTTCCTCCTCTTCCTCACACACTGCTGAGTTTGTCCTGGTGGATCATCAGGGGTGCAAAGCCTCACAGATGATGTGCAGCAGTGGGTCCCTCAGTCTGTCCTCACTCTGGACACTTGCAGTTGTCACACATGGAAATCAAATGTGTGATAAGCTGCAAGTGTAACTTATAAATAGGGCTGGGCGATATGGCCTAAATTATTGCGATATAATTTGAAGCATGTGCGGTAACGATATATATCGCGATATATTCTTTTCTTCTGTATAACGTATTTTCCACACTATAAGGCACACTTAAAATCCTTTAATTTTCTCAATTGAAGCTGGAGGATAAACGCCAACTTTTTTTCCATTCGATAAATGTTAACGTGAGGTTAACATTTATCGAGTGGTTGACAGAAATTAAGGAGAACATATTTTGCTCATTTGTTTGTTTCTACATGAGCTTTGTGTGATTTAATAAGTATCTGAGGCTGAGACCACAGGACTGTAAAACATGATTGTTGCATTCTTGCATATTTCTGAAAACATCTTAGTGGTGTGGCAGCCATGGGTTGAGCCAGCCCTGCAAACCCTGTGGATGGACGATGCAGTGGACAGTGGGAGGAAGCATCCTAAAGCTCTCTTTGCAGACCAGCCTGTGCGATTCTCCACTCGCCGACCAGAAAAGACAAACGGCGGGTCTCAGTTGCAGCACCTCATCCATTACAACCAATGCAGAAGAACATCTCTGAATGTACAACACTTTGAATCTTCAAGCAGATGGGCGACAGCAGGAGAAGACCACACCAGAGCCACTCCTGTCAGCAAAAAACAGAAACTGAGGTTACTGAACTGGACATGTGTGTGCTTAATAAACTGGCAAATTACAGCAGGATTTTCCTATCCTCGGTCAGAAGGCACAGGTGACTTATATGATGAAAGAGAGGGTCCACAGCAATGAGAATTAGGGTTCCTTTAATCCAAACATCTCCAGAAGTGAATTCGTGTGAGTATATGTATATGTGTGTGTGGTTCTGTAAAATAACAGAAATTACAATTAGCAAACAATTAAAGTCAACCAAGCTGGTCTAAATAATACAGAAAGGGTTGAACAGAAATGACTAAACACCACCCCCTGGTGGACACAAATGTGCTGCTGCACAGGGATAGACTCCATCTTTACTTTGGGCAGCTCAGTTCACAAGGGTAGCGCCATTTTGGTCAAATCAGCGTGAATATACAGTGTCTCGTGGCTACACAAACCGCTGGAAAACTCTATAAAGGCATCACACAATGTACATAGGCAAGTGTATGATAAGTTACAACCATAGAACAAACAAATACAAGGCACTTACTTATCATTCACGCACACGCACGACACATGTTCAGCACAACAGCCCAGCTCCACCAGCGCTATCACGGTGAACCAGCGCAAACACAAACAAAGGATGGGAGGAATGTACCATCTTAGCAGTGGTTAGAGGGGGTCCGTGGAACAGTCTATATACACAAATCACAGGGGTTTTCTACAGTTACAATTTGCTCACCAGAATTGGACAGTAGAAGAATGGAAAACATTGACTGCTCTGATGAGTCTTGATTTCTGCTGTGACATCCCAACTATGTTTTATTGTCATAAGCACAGTAAAGAAACATATTCTCCTGTAATATAAAATTCTTCCTTTGCTGTCCACAATAGATGCCAAACAGAAATAAATTCACATGTAAAATAGATAATAATGGGCAGCATGGTGGTTAGCACTCAGGCCGGGGTCTTTCTGGAGCTTGCATGTTCTCCCCGTGTTTGTGCGGTTTCCCTCCGGGTACTCTGCTTCCTCCCACCATCCAAAAGACATGCAGTTGGTGGGGATAGGTTAATTGATTAATCCAAATTGCCCATAGATGTGAATGTGAGTGTGAATGGTTGTCCCTGTCTGTTAGCCCTGTGACAGACTGGCGACCTGTCCAGGGTGTTAGTGATGGGTCGTTCGCGAACGAAATGGCTCTTAGAGCCGGCTCTTTGACGTGAACGACGCGAGCCGGCTCCTTATCGCGAGCCGTCACGTGGGTTTTTGTTTTTTTTCTTTCTCTCAGCCTCTCTCTCGCACTTTTTTTCCGCTTCACTCTGCACGCGAGCCTTGTGCTTTACGCTGGGCAGAGGGGGGAGGGGCGGTAGTTACACTCAGTAGCACAGGAACAGAGCCAGAGAGAGAGAAAGAGAGGCAGGGACAACAACATTAGAAAGGTATAGTAATCATCCACAACTATTTTCAGTTGCAGATGATAAAGGATTGAGAAAGTTTATTCATGCAGGTCCATATGACAGAGAATATGCATGTTCTTTTAGTTTTCATATTATAATTTATATTTAATTGTGTTGTGGTTTGCAGTGTTTTGTGTTCTTTTCACTTTAAATTTGTGAAAGGAAAAAGCTGAAAATTTAAATAGTTCAAACTTGAAATGTGAATAGTTGAGTTTTGTATTATATGATTTATTTATTACATTTTATGTGGAGTGAATAAATAAAAGTATATTTACGGTGGCCCCTAGAGACAAAGCACATACAAACTTCAAATCACGTACGAACTCTGAAGCATGTACAAACTCCAAAACACGTAAAAACACGTACAAACTCCAAAACACGTAAAAACTCCAAAACACGTACAAACTCCGAAGCACGTAAAAACTCAGAAGCATATAAAAACTCAGAAGCACATAAAAACTCAAAACACGTACAAAAGACAACAGAAATGCTCCAGGATGCTGGGTGCAGTGTTGAGCCTTTGTTATCTTGTGGCTACACAAGCCAGCAAGTACCAACGACCAGATTTGGTGTGTGGTAATAACAGGTAAATGAACTTTTTTTTAAATTATTTGAATATATATATGAGTGCCTGTGTATAAATACACAAACAATACACACATGCTTTCAATTGTGTAATTTAAGTGATCTAGTAGCTCTGCTTTGGAAGTTCAGTTCATGCTAGAAATGTGTTTTGGAGTTTGTACGTGTTTTGTCTCTAGGGGCCACCGCATATATTTATATATAAACATATATAAATAAAACCACTTGTTTTTATGTTAGTAATTCCTTTTGTGCATAATTTTATATTATTGTTAATAATAAATTAATTAAAGCAACAAAACAACCTGAAGAGCCGGTTCGGAGCCGAAAGAGCCGGCTCTTTTTAGTGAGCCGAACCGAAAGAGCCGGATCTCTAAAAAGAGCCGGAAATCCCATCACTACAGGGTGTACCCTGCCTCTCGCCCTGACAGCTGGGATAAGCTCCAGCGCCCCCCGCAACCCTGAAAAGGACAAACGGAAGCGAATGGATGGATGGAATAGATAATAATTTAAAGACAATAAAAAATCTCATAACTATAAATCAGCATGTATGAAATGCAGTAGGTTATGAACTCCTGTCAAGTGTTTGAGTCTAATGGCAGCAGGGAAGAAAGAGTTCTTCAGTCTGGAGATCCTCCATTTCACACTTCTGTACCTCCGGTCTGAGGTTGAAAGTGTGAGCAGTACGTGTTGGGGGTGGATAGCCTCCAAGAGGATGGATGCGGGTATCCAGTGGACTCTCTGACAGTAGGCAGCCTTCACCACTCTCAGGTGTTTGCAGTAAAAAAAATTTGCAAAAAATAGCCTGAAAGCTTAGTTCCAGCTGACCTTGTATCAACCATTCAGGTTGGTGCTGGTGGTGATATTTTCTTTAGTACCAACAGAGCATGCTTAAACACCCCAGCTTACCATCCATCCATCCATCCATCCATCTTGTTCCGCTTATCTGGGTCCTGGTCATGGGGGCAGCCTACGCAGAGAAGCCTAGCCCCTCCCTCTCCCCGCCCACTTCCTCCAGCTTGTCCAGGTGAACACCAAGGCTTACCACAGCTTACCAGAGAATTTTTAAATGATAGAATTGGCCAACTTATAATATTCAGGAGCTGGAATGGGCTCCAGCCCAATTGCGACCCTGATAAGGATGTGCAGAAGAGAATGGATGGATGGCTAATATTCAGGCTTTACCCAGGCCAGATCCGTACTTACTCTTTTATGTTAGGCTAACTCTCTCCCAGCTCTGTCACATTTACTGTGCTGGAATAGGAGAGTATCAATCCTCCCTGGTAACACAAACAGATTTTAATGTACCGTATGTTTGATTAATTGCTTGATTAATCACGCAGTCATGTCTAAATATACTCATTATCTCAGCTCTCATTTACTTGTACAGACTGTTTTACAAGAGCATGTAACGTGGGACAGATGTGGGGGCCCAGAGGCTGCAGCATGTGGCTTTTTCACATTCCTGTCACTGACCATGGCTGTAAACTCACACAGGTTAAGAACAGCAGCAAATCTTCAGTTTGGCAGTTGCAGGACAGTTTTCCAGGGAAATGACAGGCTGGAGTCTGAGTGGAACGCTTTCTTTACTGCTTCAGTGCCAAGTTAACTGAAGTAATTGTTCTGACTGTCAAGGAGGGTGAGACTGTTTTCAAACAGAGTAACTGGGGGGAAATACGAGCAGCAAAGACACCCTGCCTTCACTCCTCCCTACCTTCAGCTGTAGCTCCCACGCAGAGACACAAGCAGAGGGAGAAGGTTCCTACATTAAAACAAGCTGCCCATTTCCCTTTTCCACATCTGTTTCTCATGCTGATGGCAGGATATAACCTGTAAAACAACAATGCTCAGTAATAGACACACTGAGGGGGAAGGTAATGGCTCTGAATCAGCAGATTCAGCTACTTGCCAGAGTTTTATCAACAAATGTGACCTCCTCTTTTAAAGGGTATGCTGTCATGGGAATGTAACAAGAGAAAGTAGGAGTGACTGATGGAGGTGGAGAAAGAGCAGTTGGACAGGAAGTGTAGAGAAAAAAAAGTAGTTTAAAAAATGAAAGGAAGATGCAGAAATACTTCGTAGATGAGCAGAGAAGACGATTAGAAAAGGAAAGAATTTGTGGAAAAATAAGAACATATGAAGGCGTGTCTGCTGGCGGACCGAATTCAGCTCCTTCAGCTCCTGGTGGAAATAATCACAGTCAGAAAAGACTGAGATGATGTGGACAGCAGCTGTCCTCCTGCTGCTTTTGCCTTCGCTTCTTTCCTACGCAGTATGTACCGCACTGCATGCTATGAATGTTTTTAACTTGTCATCTGTCTTATTGATCAATATCACTCCTCCATCAGGAGTTACAGCAGGAAGCTATAAATTATGACTTGTGAGGGAGCTCATTTAAAGGTGTTAAAGTGCTTCAAGAAATGCCCATATAATCACAGAGATTTAGAGGTTAGCCACAAATTCTTGTTTTTTTAAATTAGTTATCAGAGGTGTGGACTCGAGTCACATGACTTGGACTCGAGTCAGACTCGAGTCATTAATTTTATGACTTTAGACTTGACTTGAAAAAATGTTCTAAGACTTGTGACTTGACTTGGACTTTTACACCAATGACTTGGGACTTGAATTGGACTTGAACCGGTTTACTTGAAAAGACTTGATATTTTACCCCAAATATAAAATTTAACATGCATATTATATAGAGATTGAAAATGTGACGTCATTCACGGGTAGAACCGCAAAGGATTCTGGGAACTCGTGGCAAGCGGTACTAGCGCACGCAGGCTTTCAATTAAAATCAGTTAAACAGCGATAAAAAGAAACACAAAAATGTCAAGAAGCTGTTGTATTATTAACTGCAATAGCCGGTCGCATGACAGCCACGGGAAGCCGACGGGTAAAGAGATCGGTTGTTATCGGATTACGTCGTTGAAGAGAAATTGTTCAAGCCATGTTTCCGAAGTAACAAAGACGCGACGGATGGTCTGGATTGCAGCCATTCAAAGATCAAATATAACGTCCCAGAACACTCCAGCTCACAGGTTAGTCTGCTCCAAGCATTTACACGAAGGTCAGTGTTTTTTAGTAGTTAATACGTCATTTTCATAACATAATTAGTGATATAGGTTACAAGCAAGTCTGGCGCTGAACAGAAATTGTCGCGCTATGCTCCTTTATTTATTGTGCATAAATAGTGAATTGTCCTGACACAATATTGCGTTTCGCTTCTGTTATTATGGTACATTGACAAAAACATATACTTTTATTCACAGGATAAAACAGGTTTTTTGTATCACTAATTGCCCAGTGCGATTACAGACTGCGGTAAAGTGAGCCGTCATTTGTGAGCCGCGGTCAAGCCAGCCGCCTCCTATCCGCGCGGTGATTACAGCATACAATATTGTTGTCACTGCTACATTTCTGTAACGCTACCAGAAATTATTTCCACTACTAATTAATTACCGTTGAGCTCAAAGGTCCTATTAATAAACGGTTAACGAATGTGTATTTATGACGACAATTTGTGAGACTGGTAAACTTATGATACGTACGATGGTCTTTCGTTCTACACGGTGCATTTCAAGGTCCTGCACCCATCCGTCGGTAAACTGTACCTGGGCTTGTTGCAGTGACCTGAAGTTACTAAACTTCATGAGTGTATGCACTCACTCCAAGAACCGTATAATTATAAATATGCATATAAATATGCTAAGATGAGATAGCTGACTTCATCTAACTAGCAAATGTTGTCCAGGCTACGTTGGTGATACAGTTTTTTTTAATGTGTATGATATTTTTGTCATGCGATTTTAAAGCTGGTCCTACAACCGCATCCAAGAATAACATGCAGCTTATCTCAGAACTGTCGGTGAAAACTATTCTTGGAGCTAGGTTTAATTGAGCTGCATTTTAAAGAGGTGCAATTTCACAATTTGTGTATATTTTCTAAGTTCACTATTTTGTCATGTGTTGAGAAAAACACAGATTTTAAAATTACATGGTCTAATATTTACATTTAGCATAACTGCAACATTATTTTTTCGTTTTTTTTTTTTTAAAGACTCGAAAGGACTTGAAATTCAAAGTTTCAGACTTGTGACTTGACTCGGACTTTTACACCAGTGACTTGAGACTCGACTCTGACTTGCCTGACATTACTTGAGACTTGACTTGAGACTTGAGGATAAAGACTTGAGACTTACTTGAGACTTGCAAAACAATGACTTGGTCCCACCTCTGTTAGTTATATCATCTTTAAAATGATCATGTTATGAGTTTGCGTTTTAAATGAAAGAAAATAAGTATTTTTTAACAAAATATACAGGTAAAAGTATCTGTTATGCATATATATCCACATATTGTAAGTAGATTTTTTAATTTATTTTGCTGATGCAATAATGTGTAAGCAGCACGTTTCCAAAACGTTTTCTTAGGTGGAGTTTAACTCCTTATTAGAGCTGAGCAATCTTTCCAAGTAGGTTCAGTCACGTGAAACCTACTTGGTTTCAAAGGACTGTGCACAATTTCCATCCAAAATGTGCTGTAGTGGAACGATAAAGTGAAATACCTCAAAAGCCATATTTTACTGTCGGTTACAAATCTTTTTTCGGTTTATTGGAGTTACTCTCAGCCAAGTGCGATATTTGACCTACAGCACTGCTGATCCCACGATGAAAGTCTTTTTTTCCTTGTGGTGGTGGAGAAGTTAAAACACAACAGCTAATCAGGTTAAAACACTAACAGAGTGTCTACTTCCTGACTCAGGGGACTTGAGTCAGGAAGTAGACTACAAACTACATTTTCTGTAGTACATTTGAAATAAGAAACCATGTGATATATAAAAGGCAGAAAACAAACACAACGCTGACATTATTCAGTCTCTAATGAGCCACAGGAGTCATACTTTCCAGGCTAGTTACACATAAGTGCTGACTTATAGATTGAACTCTCTCATTGTCCTTTTCTCCTGATTTCCAGGACAAAGAGAACAGAGGTAATATAAACCAATCGGAATTAGACAATCGAGATTTCGCTGATGTTCCTGTCAAAGATCAGAGACCTCTTGGTGAAGTCAAAGGTCAGGACTCATGCACCATCCCGTGTGACATCACTGTCAAACTCCTGCGAGATGAGAAACAATCCATTTGTGGTAAAGCCTTTTCTGATTTGTTGTGCTGTTGTTAGCCCCATTACCTTCATGTGTTGTTCAGTGTGTGTACTTTTGTGTGTGTGTGTGTGTGTGTGTGTGTGTGTGTGTGTGTGTGTGTTCAGGTCAGCTGCAGCAGTCTTTGCTTGCGTTTGGACGCAGCAACAGAAAACTGATGAGGGATGTGATGGAGGCGCAACAGAGAGCTCTGGACATCCTAAGCAGTCAGGTTAAACATCTGTTAAACATCTGTTAAGTGTTTGTGATCGTCAGACTGGCTGAATGTATTTACAGTGATGTCATATTTCCAGGTCACAGAGTTGATGACCAAAGTGCAAACGCTCAGCTTGGAAGTTCAGAGAAGCAACACTGAGATGTACTCCATGAAACCTGTACAATCTCATGGTAACACACACACAAACACATACGATTGTGATTATAGAGCTTGAAAGACATAAACGCTAACTAGTAACACCCAGTGACATGGTGAATTATGAAAAGTACTGTACCTTTGGTGATTTAAGTTGTGAATCATTATTTAAGAAGCTACTGAAGTTCCTTCCCCTTCCTGTTTTTCTTCTAATAGGCTACCCCTTACAAACATAAGGTTTAAACAGTAGGTTCAATCCAGAGATCACCATATTAATGACATCCCCTGTTTAAACATCATATAGAGCCAAGAGCTGAGTTTAATGTGATCTATGTTTATAACAGCATATAAATAAAAGATAATGTGGATATAAACACTATGGCCTCCCTTTGAGGATATCTTTAAACCTGGTGCATAATTTTGTCCATTATTTAAAAATGAAATCACCAGTATATCAGTTTTAGAAAAAGGTTTAAATAGAATCAACAGAACAGCATTTTTTCAAAATCTGAGGTTCGTAAAAGTTTTTTTTTTTCTGACCCACAAAGCCACACCAGAAGGTATTTAAACCTTTAGTACATCAGAAATCTTCAAAATCTGCAAATTTGGAGGTACATATTTTCCACTAGATGCTGAACTGCACCACTAACTTGTACAGTCTATCATAACTCAATAGTTTGTGCCTCATTTGAGTAACTAAACAGCTCTGACGGAGAAAAACAGAGAGAAAAACAGCTCTGACAAATATATAATGATTGTGCGGCGAAGGCAGAGAATAAATTGATGCCATTTATATTAAGCTCAGTGACTAATTATTACATGAAGTGCACGGTCCTTCAAGTCATTAGTGGCTATAAATCAAAAAAGTTGCTTCACCATAAATTTGATTAAATTACTCTCCTGGTGACCAAACAGAGTGTTTGTTGCATTGATTAGGACGAGACTGCAGCGACATCAAGGACAACCTCGTGTCAGTCGTCCCCAAGATCCCCAGTGGCATTTACATAGTCCACCCAGAGAACACTGACTCTTCATTTGAGGTACATGTATATAATTCATTCATTCACTCCTTCAGTGATTTATTCACTCTGTGGCCGACACTCAAAGCAAAGCTTGTCCTGCAGGTTTTCTGTGAGATGGACTATATGGGAGGCGGATGGACGGTGATGCAGAGGAGGAGTGACGGTTTAACTGACTTCAAAAGATCCTGGGATGGCTATGTCAATGGCTTTGGACACCTTGCAGGTTGTACATTATCAAAGAGATCCTCTTTGAGGTTGAACTGTTAAAAATAACATTAGATGGTGGTAAGCTAGATGCTCAAAATATACTTTATAGTATCAGCTAAAGAATGTTTTGGGAACCACTGACCAACATAATGTTCACTATCTGCTGGACCTGAGGTTGTGTGATTCGTAGGTTTCCATTGTGAGTGAATTCATTTGCCACAACAACCATAATTATCCATCACTTTAAGGCTTAATACAGTCTAAAGGTGTGCGTTACAGAGTATTTTACTTTTGGAATCGACTTTCTTGTTGATCCAGTCTAAAGCAGCCATTGGAGGAACTGCAGTCTAGGAGGAACTTTCATTTTTTATCAATGGTTTTTGCTTGAGCAGCACATAAAGTTGTGCTAGCATAACAACTAGCACAGAGGAAACGTTAGCAAAGCATGAAGAGGATAAGTTTTAATAGGCTGCTGCTGTATATATAGGACTATCGGTGTATGGATGGCAGGCTAGCATTTTGATTCTGTTCCCAGTATTTATACTAAGGTTAGCTAGCCATCACCTAGTGAGGTATCATAGCATTTCCTCAAAGTTGTCACACCGTCTCATTTTTATCAGTCTACACATATTGAGAACTATACCTTTCACTTCACCACTAAATCTCTCGTCTTGTGTTTAGGAGAACACTGGTTGGGCTTGAGGAAGGTGTTTCACATAGTAAACCAGAAGGATACTCGATTCCAGCTTCACATTGCTCTAGTCTCCCATGACGATGTCACCTCTTATGCATCGTATGATGACTTCCGCCTTGACAGTGAAACGCAGTTCTTCAGCATACACCTGGGCAGATATGCAGGTAGTGCAGGTATGGCTTAATAAGTTAAACTTCACAAAACAAATGTTATTTTTTTAAAATTGCTAAAGTGCAAATTAAAACACCGGCGACCGGTCCACTTGGTTATTTTGTGTCTCCTGCATGTCTGCATGGATTTCTGCGTGCTCTGGTGCAGGTGATGCGTTTCGAGGCTACAACCAGGAACAGAACCAGGACACGGCACCGTTCAGTGCCTCAGATGTCGACAATGATGGCTGCAACCCTTTCTGCTCCATTGGCAATTGCACGGTGGAGAGCTGCAGCATTCACCACAACCACACGGGGTGGTGGTTCAATCAGTGCGGTCTGGCAAATCTCAACGGCTCTCCCGAAGACACAGAGCGAAACCAGGGGCAGAGGACGCACATCGTGTGGGACACCTGGAGACACAACGGAGTCCCCTACACCATCAAATCTGTCACCATGAAGATCAGGAGGATTGCAACCAATAATTGAGAGATGATGGGAAGAAATGGATCATTTCAATGCATGACTAAAAGCTTCATTAAAACAGAATATAGTTCTTCTGGATTACTATTTTCACTGTGACCAACATAAAATAAAATAAAATCAGCCAATTACTTATGGTGTTCTTCTTCTTTTACACTAATTGCAAACTCTGCTGCATTCCTGTCAGTTTCAACTGATCTTGGTTCAGCTAACATACACACCAAGGTAAGGGAGGAGAACTTAAACTGATCCAGTCCAGTAGGTGGTGCTGTGAATCTCAGCAAAGTGTACCGATTGAGACCTACATCACATGCAGTTTATTAGTATTGACCAGATTATTTCTGTCACTATTGCAGCAGAAATAATCCGCAACCATGAAATCCAAGCCTGATTAGTAAAAAAGAAAAACCCTGCAAAGGTCTGATCAAACAGAAACTAAATGCGACCTCCCCAAATAAATACGTTAGCAAGCCAGAGGACCTCTGTTGCTTCAGACACCCAGAGTACCCTCCCTGCTCCACAATCAAATCACTGGATTAGAGAGAAAAGGTTACCGAGGCTACAGCTGAAAACTGGGGCTTCTTCTTCCCCGAGGTCACATTCACACTGACGTGTGAAACTGAATCAGCCCCCTGATTCATCTCAGTATAACCACCGTGTTGAAACAGTCTGCAGAAACCTCGTGGTTTCACCCCTTCAGGTGCATCACATGATAGTCATTGATTAAAAGCAATCAAGTTTGGTAATCCTGTAAGACAGTAACGACCAACAGTAGCTCATACCTGTCTCAAGGTCGTGGTGTTAAAGACTTCTTGTTTCAGTAAATCTTTTACCAAATGATGATTCAATCAGGAAAGTTTCATGCGCATCAGAACTTTTGAGCGCTCCAAGAATCAGACGCTGTTATTATCGTCTCTCCGGATGAGCACTAGACACTTTGCAGCTGTAATGAAAACCGCAGCCTCTTGAGCACGCTGGCAGGACCTCAGACTGTTTAGTTTCGCCAGAAAATCACAGAAACTGGTGTATTCTAATCTCGCAGGTGTCCAACAAACCAGCGGTGATACTGATTTCTTATTATTCACACATTAGAGAAAGAAAACACAGAATAAAAAACAAACTCGGGAGAGTCTGGAGTGTGTCTAAGTTTTACCTGTTACATAAAAAATAAGGAGAAGTAGAAGTAAAGAAGAGTGAGAAAATGGTGGGATTGGGTGAAGGAAGGAGCTGCAGGTTCAGGTTGGTTTATTGGACAAAGAACAGATGCACAGGCTGCAGAACAGCTGCTTCCACACAGGAAACAATTTGGTCTGGGCCTTTGTGTGCGTGTGTGTTTTTCTTGTTCTTCCTCCCCTCCTTCTTCAGAGTTCAGCCCAACAAAACATGAACTATGAGCGAAATATCTTGAACTCAGGTGGCTTCATCATTTCAAGTGACGTCTTTAAAGTATACGGCTTTGGTAACTCTACTCCAGTTAGCTGCAGCATTGTGGGGCTTACATGTACGGTGTCCTGTTGGTGCCAAAGTTTGTCTGTGTGTGTGTGATATGTGTGTGTTTGTGCTTGTGTGTTTTAGCGTCAGTGATTCAGGTGATAACACTGAAGGAGCGCCTGCTCTATGTGTGGTCTGGTATGCCTACATATCACCGCAGTTAATCAATACGCACACCCACACATGAGGAGGACACACAAAGGACTGTCCAGGTACTTGTCCACTCAGTGCCCCTCAGTAAGAGTGTGTATGTTTAGGCTGACAGTGTTTACATCCAGATCTCAGGTCTGTTCTGTTCAGACGAGCAAATCTTAACAAAAACCCACAATGGTGACATTTGTCAGACTTTACCCCCATTGCCCTGACTATTCTCCCACTGAAATGTGACGCCCCTACGCCACGACACATCCAAACTGGCTAATCTTCAGCAATCAGGTCCTTAAAAGGCAATTCTCTCTGCCACAATTGTGCATTGGAGATCCTGCTTTATCAGGCTGATTTCACGCTGAGACTTTTTACAGACTGTAAGGGGTTTTTTCATGTGAAATTCAGCTTGAAAGCAGACAAAAAGTGCTCTCAGCTGACATAGGTAGCAACAAAACAAATAAAAGAATTATGGGACAATAAAGCAGAAGATGATCACAATATTGCTGCAAAGAGCTACTAAAAGCTGGACAGTTGTAAACACATGAACACATGTGATTGGGTACAGAGTTTTCCCACACTGGACCAGGATCAGCTGAGAGTGGGAGCACACAGGAAGCAAAGTCTACAGGGAATTTAAACCCTGAGGAATCTCATCTGCTGTTCATCAGCCATCAGTCACTTCTGCACGCATGTACACACACACTAAAACTCTCAACACGTACTCTAAACAATGCAGTTTAGCATCTTACGAGTCAAAAATACAACTATTGGTAAGACACTATATCATGAGAATATTTCATTTCTTTACTCCTATTATTTTTGTAACAAATCCACCTTTATTGCCACGACTAATACTGAGTAATATCAAAGAAAGAGATGAAGGACTTGGTGAAACCGCTGAGACAAATATGAACCTACATCTGTAGTAACTCTGAGCCTGTTCAGTTGCAACCCTGAGCTTCCTCCCACATCTGTAAAGTTCAATGCGTCACGTAAGGAAAAGTGTTGTGGGACCCAGAAGGATGCATTCTTTCTCAAGAACACAGAAAAAACCAGGGGGGGGGGGCGACAGAGAGACGGAGAGAGAGAGACGTGCCACAGACACTTGATTAGTCTTTCACATGAAACGGGAGCGCAGCCTCTGCTGTCGATCACCTCCAGGATGAACCACAGACCGCTTGCAGTTCATCATGCCAGCCGGACTGCAGGTTACAGCGACAGCCCCAGAGCCAGGAGCCGTGATAACCTGCTCATGTACGATGATTTTGGAGAGGAAACGTGTTGCTCCGGACGATGCCTTGGGTAAGTCTGCCAGAGGTGTAGCAGGCATATATGCTCATCCTCTGCATCTTTTTGTTAAAATCATGGATAAGACTGACAGATTTTAAAAAGTTTGAAGGAGAAGATAAAACGTATTTGGACGCCTGATGGTAATTTTCACTAAATATTGCAAGCACAATGTTCTTCAGTTTGCATTCTTTAACTTGGAACCAGCAAAACAGCCACAGGTGCTCATTGGGTTTAACTCTAGGTGAGCGCTCTGGGATGGAGGGAGGGAGACTGATGTACATTAGAGAGTGTACTTCAGAACCCATGATCCATTAGTAAACGTAATTTAACTTATGAGTAACATAATGCTTATAATGTAAACCATTTTTTTTGCATTTCCTGCCTCGTTATTTACATTAGCCTCAGTGCTCAGTGCTACAGGATTTCTCAACCTCTTCTTATGCTCCTCTCGTCACACACTGATGCCTGCTTGGGAATCTTTTTGGTCGTTCTGATGCACTGAGTACTTCGTTTTTATGTGCAAACCTTGTAAGCCATCATGGCATAAACAACAAACCTCATATGATGTAGCAGAACAGAATGTTAGATAATGCATCTTAAAAGAATATTAAGAAAGAAATACAGAACCAGGAAAATGTTGTAACTTGATACTATTTCATCTGTTCTCTAGGTAAAAGTTAACTTACATCTACTAATTGCAGATTATGGTAGGCAAGTATATGAATGAGGTTAACTGTGATTCAGTGCTCTCTCACGGGTGTGTGGGTCTCTCTCTCATTACTTGTGTGGATAGCACACCTGCACCGTTCTGGTTGAGAACTACATTGTGTGTAAATTCATGTGTGGACCATACACCGAGTGTTTTTTGTGTTTCTGGCAGCCACAGTAACTCTGAGCGACAGCTTATGGCTCGTCTCACTGCTGCTAAACGACGCCAGGCTCTCCGTGGACCTGCCTACATGTTCTCAGCTCCCTCAGTCAGCCTGTCAGAGGTTGAGCAGCGTTTCCTGGAAGCAGCTGAATACGGGAACATACCAGAGGTGCGGCGTATGCTGCTGCATGTACCCAACTTGAACGTCAACGCTGTTGACTACATGGGCCAAAATGCACTGCAGCTGGCAGTGGCCAACGAACATCTGGAGGTGACAGAGCTGCTGCTGGGGAGGGCAGACTTGGCCAGAGTGGGCGACGCTCTCCTTTTAGCCATCAGTAAGACCTGATTATTTATGTATGGCCAAAAACACATAATATGGCAAAATCTCTATATCACTCAAAAGTTCCAAAGATGTCAGACACAACACATTGCTTGACTGGATGGAACCACAGTTATGTAACCGTTTATCCGTTAATCTGTGTCCTTACATAGCTGTGTCTCTTTATGAGTCTAGTGACATTGCTTAATAATAATGATTAATTGCCTCAGTACTGTTAACCCCTCTGTACCACAGCCTCTGAGTCAAGTTTCTCATACATCCTGCAGCCACTCAGCCGCCTGCAAAAATGTTACCACAGTTGCATTGGCATTTTTCTGCTCAAACGGGCCAGACTTGGACCATTTCTGGTGAAATACTTTGTGTTTAGTTTGAGGAGATTGTTGATGACTACGTTTTTACATTTTACTTATTTCTTTATATTTTGCTAGGACAATGGGAATGTAGTGTATAAAGCAAAAAGAGTGCAATTCTAACAAACTTCAAAATCAATGTTTGGTATCACCACCTTTATTCTTTAACATAGTTTCAGCTCTTGTAGCTTCATTCTCTGGTCTGTTGAAGGAAATTCAAAGTTTTACTTTGGATGTTGGCTGCCTTCTGTTCTCGTCAAGATCTCATACTGCTTAAATAATGCTGATGTCCGAGCTCTGGGGAGGCCAGTCCATCACTGATAGTATGCAAGTGTGTGTTTTTCTATACAGGTATGCTTTTGCTAATCATTGGCAGTGTGTTTGGGATGACTGTCATGCTGAATAATGAAGCCACTGACAATCAGATGCTTTTCAGATGGTATTGCACGACGGATCAAAATTAAAAAGTTTACTTTTCTGTGTTCGTAATTTCATTGGTTTTAACAACATCTTCAACACCACTGTCTATGATGCCTGAAACCTGAAGACTCTCCACCAACTTACTGTTGTACGTCTCTGCTGACCTCCTTCATATATAATAATGATGATTTGAACCAGAATGTTCATATTTGGATTCAGTGCTCAATATGACCTGTTGCTAGAGATTTTCAGTCCACTTATTGGGAAATTTGGCAAACCTCAGTTTTCCTGTTTTCCTTCTTTAAGAAGGTCTTCTTGACAGCCACCCTTCCAATGAGGCCAGTGAACAGTAAATGGATCAGCTGAAGGTTCAGATGCGTCTCTCAGGTCTGGACTAAAAATGAGGGGAAAAGAAGCCAATGCCTAAAGAAAAACCTTTGAAAGGCCCTGAGAAATCCTGGAGAACTACTGCCCAAGACGACTAAACTTTGGCTTTTGCAAAATCCTGTCTAGCTAAGTTGCCAACATGCTAATTTAGCACGAGTACAAAAGACTAGACTTTTAGCCTCTTCTGTTAGCAGTTACAAGATTTAAAAGATTGTTGCTTTAAAAAAGACAATATTAAAGGTTGGTTCCATTGTTCAGGAAGGCTGAGGATGTATGTTTTCTTCTTTAGTAAGTCATCATTTAAAAAAAAAAAAATACAGGCGATGTAGTATTGAAAAACTGTGACCAACCTGAGTAGATAGCCTATATCAGGGGTTCTCCAAGTATGGCCTGTGGGATAACGGCGGTCCTTATCAAAATCTATTATGCACTGCAGGCATTGGAAGGAAAATATACATTTAATTTCTCCACAGTTTATGTTTTAAGGTAGTAAAATATGAGTTCAAAGGACCATTTTCTTTCAAGTTGAGCTATTCTGTTTGAGCCATTATGGCATGCTAACAAATGATTAGGAAATTTAACAACTACTTCAGTAATGGTTAAAAATACTTTAAACCAGCCCCCCCAAAAAACTGCAATAATGATCACAAACTCCAGCAAACTACCAAATGCTATGTAAGCTAACATTTTAGAGTTATCGTTAAGATTCAGCAATTTTAGCAACAGCAGTGTAAATGAAGTTGTACCACCAACAAGTTTGCTCCGTTTTTGTTTTAGGTAAAGGTTATGTTCGCATCACAGAGACTTTACTGGGCCACCCTTCATTTAGAGACGCCCGTCGTCTAACAGCAAGCCCCGTTCAGGCAGACATGTTGGATGACTTCTATGCTTATGATGAGGACGGGACAAGGTATGTGTGAGGAAGAGGTGTTTCATTACTTACATTTGTATATTTGTTTAAGGTAATAGCGGACACTTTATTAGGCACATTTGCATTTCAGGAAAACATTTGGAACATGCATAAACATGAAACTTTTTTAGATATGTATTGAGTATTTATTAAACACCTCAATGGTTTGTGTGATTCTGTCTTTCAGACACTTGAGCAGCTACTCAGTTTATGGTGGGCAGATGCTGTAAGATAAAGAGACAGTATTAGCCACAAATGTATCCAGTTATTGTGTGGTTAAGAGAAGTGTGGGTAGTGTATTTATGCGATAATCATGAACATGGGTGCTGATGGAAAGAAGGAAGTGGGGTGGGGGATGAGCATGTTATGAGCAAGGTGTGGCTTATCAGCAGCAGCAGACTCTTTCTTTTGCTATTGCTGCTTCATAAAGCTGTTGTGTGAAGTTTGCAAATTAAAGCTTCAATAAATAAAATAGCAAAACTTGTGTTTTATAAAAACAAGTTCCTGACATGCAGATCTCTCCTTAATATTTGGTTTCAAGGCTCGTTTTTGCTTTCATCATGCAGCTACATGCAGCTTTTTTTTTTTCCACTGGCAACTAAGTTTGTTTGCATTAAAGAAACTAAGTTTAGAAGTCCTGGCAGATGGATTTAGCAGCAAATCATTTTCCTGTTTACAGTCTTTGTGCTAAGCTAAGCTAGTTCTGGCAGTAGCTTCATATGTGCTGATTGGAGATATTATATCTAATCTATCTCTGAACAAGAAAGCAGTTAAATATGTTCCACAACTGTCATAGTCTCATACGAGTCAACAACAAGAAGCTGACAATAGGGGGGTAGTGAGGTATAAATGGAAATGTCCATGCTTGGTGACGCAATGTAACTATGATGGATGCACTGACTGCTCCAGCTGCTGCTATTTTTTTTTTTTTTTTTGCTTTTTTGCAGTTAGTTTGCAGAAAAGTTCATTAAATAAATTCATAACATTCATAAAAATGTTGAAACTTAAACCTCGTTTGCAGAAACGAAGCTAAGGCGAATGCTGATACTGCGTACTATCTGCATGTTTCTCTGTGTGTAAATTCCTGCAGGTTTTCTCATGACGTGACTCCAGTGATACTGGCTGCACACTGTCAGGAATATGAAATTGTTTATACCCTGCTAAGTAAAGGGGCTCGCATCGATCCGCCTCATGACTACTTCTGTGGCTGTGACTCGTGCAACTACCAGCAGCAGTTTGACTCCTTCAGCCACTCCCGATCGAGGATCAATGCCTACAGAGGACTCGCCAGTCCTGCTTACCTCTCCTTGTCTAATGAGGATCCAGTGCTGGCAGCACTGGAGCTCAGCAATGAACTGGCCATGCTAGCTAATATTGAGAAAGAATTTAAGGTACAAATACAACGACAAGAACAAAAATGCAAACACAAGTCCGGCAGAACTAATGTGCACTGTCTGTTATCACTGCTGTACACATACCCTAAAACATACCCATGAACATTTTATAAACCTTAAGAGAAGAACAGACGAGGGTCTAGATCCTGTGGTCACTGTTCAGATTTTTGGTTTGACACATAAACAACAGCTGTAATTATTGCTGGGCTCAGAGTACCAAAGTATGCTGTGGGTACTGTACAATAAATAAACAACAGGATGCCTGAGCAGAGATGTCCAAATACAGCCTACACATTTTTTTCTTGATGTTCATGATGTGAAAAGTATTTGCCCCCTTCCCGATTTCTTATTCGTTTCCATATTTGTCACACTTGGAAGAACACAAAGGCTTGCTAACATTGCCAAGACTTTTGGGAAATATTCTGTGGGCTGATGAGACAGAAGTTGAACTTTTTAGAAGCTTTGTATCCTGTTACATGTGGCATAAAACTAGCAAAGCATTCCATAACGAAAACATGACAACAGCCAAACACGGTGGTGGTGATGTAGTGTGATGGTCAGAGGCTGCTTTGCTGCTTCAAGACCTGGATGACTTGCTGTTGACTTGATATATTCATGAATTCTGCTCTCTAACAGGAAATCCTGAAGGAGAATGTCCATTCATTCCCTGAAGCTCAAGAGCACTCAGGTTAAGCAGCAATGACATGGAGTGGCCTAGTCAAAGTCTGGTCTCAGACTTTGACTTTGACTAGACGGAGATGCTTTGACATCACCGTAAACAGACTGTTCAGGCTCAAACACCCTCCAATGTGACTGAATGACAACAATA
The DNA here is from genome assembly GCF_057382095.1 of Aulonocara sp. 'chitande type north' Nkhata Bay. Taxonomy (NCBI): domain Eukaryota; kingdom Metazoa; phylum Chordata; class Actinopteri; order Cichliformes; family Cichlidae; genus Aulonocara; species Aulonocara sp. 'chitande type north' Nkhata Bay. Next base: position 17,213,538 of record NC_141353.1, on the reverse strand, counting down.
CTGCATGGAAGAGTAGGCTAAAAATTCCTCCACAGCGTTGTGAAAGACTCACTGTCAGCTTTCAGAAATGCATGATTGCTGTTTTTGCTACTAGAAATAGCACAAACAGTTATTAGGTTTAGGGGCAAGTGTGGATAGCTTTTTGCGCTCAATAAATGAAAACATCATTTAAAAACTACCTTTTGCATTTACTTGCATCTTACTAGCATCTTACCAAATCATCTCAAATGTTTCACTCCTGATGCACATTTCCTCCATGTTTCTAGAATGACTACTCCCGCCTTTCGAGCCAGTGCAAGGATTACGTGGTGGGCCTTCTGGACCTGTGTCGCAGCACGGAGGAAGTTGAGGCCATATTAAATGGAGAAACTGACTCGGACGATAGCTATGATGTACCAGGTCGCCCCTCCCTCACACGGCTCAAATTAGCCATCAAATACGAGCTCAAAAAGGTCAGTGTGTTCTCAAACAGGCAATGACACAGCAGCAGGATAAAACATGGGTTTTCTGAGCAAGTTAGAAGTATTGCAAACATTTATCTGTGCTATGGGAGCAGCATAACCCATTTAGATTGATATCCTACTAAAAACTGTCATTGTCATTCCAGTTGTGGACGACATAGAGCCAAACTGATATGTTGGCCGATAACAGCTATTTGCCGATATATCAGTATTGGCAAATAATTTCCATTTTTAGGTTGATAAATGAAAACTAAAGAAGAGAACGAAGAAACATCGCTCAACTGTGTTGCGAAGGTTATTACATAAGTTTTCCACTAGAAGGTGCTCTGCAGCTCCCGTGTTGGAAAAGTATTCAGAACAACCAGCTGATCTGAGCAGAGTTGGGCAGAGTGTAAACGAGTCATGTGACAATAAAACAAGTTTATTTTTAAACTGCTTTGTTATACTATCTTAGTAAAAAGTAACTACACATAACACATTTTGGGGAATTTTTTTTTCTAGTGTGCCTGAAAGAAAAAAAAAAAAAATCGGCTAATATATCAGATTTTTAAATCACCAAATATCAGTAATGGTGTCTGTCTAAAAAATTCTATATGAGTTGGACTGTCCGTAACATTACTGCATGAGGGTAACAAACTTTTAAAATCAGACAAATATCCAAAGGTGAGAAAAACAACAACAACAACAACAACAACAGCTATGGATGCTGGGAAACAATGCCTAATTTTAAGATCAATTTAAAAAAATAGAAATGAAAAATGGAATTTATAGTGTGAAACATCAAAATGCTGTCGACAAGTGTTTTTAATATAAAGATATTTGTAGCACTTAGTCACGTTGAGCTGAGTCTGAACTCATCTGTCTTCATTTCTAATTGCAGCTGTCTGATGTAATCGTTTTAGAAGCCAATTTGTGTGGTTTAAATCATTAATCAGTTTGTAAAATGCCAGAAAATTACTCTTCATAAATCGATTAAATGTTCAGATCAATAAAAACAAAAATAAATCTGCTCTAGTTTCAGCTCTCAGGTGTAATGGATTTCTGCTTTTCTCTGTTTCAAATAAATAAAAATAGAATCACACTTTAAGGATTCTACCTTAAGCTTCCAGTAGCCTTTATGTCACGGTCCGGGGCAGCGGCCGTGTGAAGAGTGGAAAGGAGGACTCAAATGCAGCACTTACTCAGATGTAAAGGCGATTTATTGACAATATCAAACATAAAGTGGAGATGGCAAAACAGAACTAAGGATGAACTAAACTGGGTGAAACTACACAAAGGAGTGGCAAACCTGAACATGAAGGGAGAACAGCAGGGAGAGCACGCAGGGGATTTCACAGGGTATGAACACAGACGACGCGACGAGGAGCAGAGGAAATCACACACTATAAATACACAAAGAGACACTGGGAAATCACACACAGGTGGGGGAAACAGCTGGACCTGATTAACCTGACGAGACAGGGGAACACTAACACCAGGGACCAACAGAGGGAGCACAAACCCAGAACCCAGTGTCTAAAATCCCAAACACAAACCATCCCAAAACAGCCATGAATAATAATGAAAGTAATAACAATAAAGAACATAAACATAAAGTCACTGAGTCATGGTCGCAGGACCATGACAGTACCCCCCCCCCCTCAAGGGCTGGCCCCCAACAGCCACAGAAACACACCACCAGATCCGGGCGGGCGGCAGGGGGCCCAGGACGGAGGGACCGGGCCAAGACCAAAGACGGAGGCCCCAGAGTCCCAAACAAATGTTCACAAAAAAAAAAACTCACAGGGGAGCAGAGTCCAAAACACAGTTCAGGTGGCCGGCCAGGGGCCCGATAACACAGGAGGCCGGGATGGGACAGTTCAGGAGGCCGGCCACGAAGAAGGCCGTGGAGGCGCACAAAAGGTTCAGGAGGCCGGCCGTGCGGAAGGCAACGGCGGCCGCTCAGGCGAAGAGGGTCCGGGGGCCGGCCGTGCGGAAGGCAACGGCGGCCGCTCAGGTGACGGCGCCCGGCCAGTAGCCTAGCCAGCGGTCCAGAAAACGGCCGTTTAGCTCCAGACCCAAACGAGGCTGGGCCAGGCGAGGCTAAGGGCACGGAAGCCGGGACCGCAGCAGGCGGAGACGATGATGCAGACACGGAGGCTGGACCAGACGAGGATGCAGACACGGAGGCTGGACCAGGCGAGGATGCAGACACGGAGGCTGGACCAGGCGAGGCTGATGAGGACGCTGAAGCTGAGGCTGGACCAGGCGAAGCTGATGAGGACGCTGAAGCTGAGGCTGGACCAGGCGCTGCGGGTGAAGATGAGGATGCTGTGGCCGAGGATGCGGGCACGAAGGCTGGACCAGACGAGGATGCGGGCACGAAGGCTGGACCAGACGAGGATGAAGCCGGACCAGGCAGGGACGAAGCCGGACCAGGACCGGGCGAGACTGAAGCTAGACCAGACGAGGATGCAGACACGAAGGCTGGACCAGACGAGGCTGAAGCCGGACCGGGCGAGGATGAAGCTGTAGCTGAAGCTGGGCCGGGCGAAGCTGTAGCTGAAGCTGGGCCAGGTGAGGATGAAGCCGGACCAGAATCAGGCGAGGATGAAGCTGGGCCAGGTGAGGATGAAGCCGGACCAGAATCAGGCGAGGATGAAGCTGAGGATGAAGCCGGACCAGAATCAGGCGAGGATGAAGCTGAGGATGAAGCCGGGCCAGGCGTGGATGAAGCCGGGCCAGGCGTGGATGAAGCCGGGCCAGGCGTGGATGGAGCCGGGCCAGGCGAGGCTGAAGCCGGGCCAGGCGATGATGAAGCTGTAGCTGAAGCCGGGCCAGGCGAAGCTGACGCTGTAGCCGAAGCTGGGCCAGGTGAGGATGAAGCTGGACCAGAACCAGGCGAGGCTGAAGCCGGGCCGGGCGAGGATGAAGCTGTAGCTGAAGCCGGGCCGGGCGAGGACGAAGCTTCAGGCTGAGGCGTGGCAGTAGCAGGTGGTAGCGCTGCAGCCACAGGTGGAGAAGCAGCCACAGGTGGAGAAGCAGCCACAGGTGGCCGGACGGGATCCTCGGGCCCCCCAGCTGATGTGGCAGCCGGTGTGGCATGAGGCTGGACGGGCTCCTCGGGCCCCCCAGCCGAAGAAGCAGGAGGCCGGACGGGCTCCTCGGGCCCCCCAGCGAAAACAGCCGCAGAACCAGTGGGCACCGGGGCCCCCGGCACACATGAAACAAAACCAGCAGGCACGTGGGCCTCTGGCACACATGAAACAAAACCAGTAGGCACGTGGGCCTCTGGTACGTATGAAACAAAACCAGTAGGCACGTGGGCCTCCGGCACACATAAGGAGGGCTGCAGCTGCGCAGAGCACTGACCCTGCTCAGGCAGTGACAGCCCGGTGCAGTTCACAGCTGGCATCTTGGCCTCCAGGGGTCCAGAGTAAGCTGAGGGCAGTAACCCAGCCTCTGGGGAAGCCCCGGAGTGAGCAATAGTCTCTAATGTAGCCAGCTTTTGAGGAACAGGTCCGTAGTGAAACAGTTTGTCTCCCTGCCCAGAAACAGCGGTGGAAAAACAGTGTGAAAATTGTGGCTTAAGGGAGGCTAATGTTTGAGCTACAGACTGGGAAGCTTGTGGCTGGACACAGAACTGAGCCGGAGAATGGCAATAAAGTCCTGGCTCAGAAGGAGCGGCAGAGACACAGTCTGTCAGTTTTGCAGCGGGTTTGTACACGCCCACTTGGGAAGGATCCGTTACCACGAAGGTAGGTAAGCGATCCATACAGTCTCCCATCCCGCTCTGAATAGCCCCAGAAAACAAAGTCCCGGAAACTGGGGAAAGCAATGCATCCCGCTGACTCACCGCATCGGGCTGCTCGAAAGTGAATGCAGACGGGGGGTGTAGTCCAAGGTCCAAAAGGAGAAACTCCCGCTCCCACGGACATAGCGAGCCTAGAAGCCATGGGAGACCGGTCACCAGACGCTGTAGCCGCCTCTCTATAGCGCGCTGGGACTCCCCGCCCGGGTTTTCCAGCCACAGGTCAATAAGCTCCTGTGTGGCATCGATTAGATTCTCCCGTAGCTCCTTGGACGGGTTAAGCGCTGCTGGGTCCATATTGTGGTCGCGTCGTACTGTCACGGTCCGGGGCAGCGGCCGTGTGAAGAGTGGAAAGGAGGACTCAAATGCAGCACTTACTCAGATGTGAAGGCGATTTATTGACAATATCAAACATAAAGTGGAGATGGCAAAACAGAACTAAGGATGAACTAAACTGGGTGAAACTACACAAAGGAGTGGCAAACCTGAACATGAAGGGAGAACAGCAGGGAGAGCACGCAGGGGATTTCACAGGGTATGAACACAGACGACGCGACGAGGAGCAGAGGAAATCACACACTATAAATACACAAAGAGACACTGGGAAATCACACACAGGTGGGGGAAACAGCTGGACCTGATTAACCTGACGAGACAGGGGAACACTAACACCAGGGACCAACAGAGGGAGCACAAACCCAGAACCCAGTGTCTAAAATCCCAAACACAAACCATCCCAAAACAGCCATGAATAATAATGAAAGTAATAACAATAAAGAACATAAACATAAAGTCACTGAGTCATGGTCGCAGGACCATGACACTTTATTTTCCCGTTTCCTTCTCCTTAACTCTTCTGTCCTACTTCTTTCATCTGTGCCTTTCAGTTTGTGGCTCATCCTAACTGCCAGCAGCAGCTGCTGAGTATCTGGTATGAGAACCTGCCTGGCCTGAGACAACAAACCACTGCCATCAAACTGCTGGTGGTGCTGGCGGTGGCTATAGGACTGCCTGGACTGGCTGTGGCTTACTGGATTGCCCCATGCACCAGAGTAAGTAATATTTACATCCATAAAGATCATTCACAGTACAAGCTTTCCTCTCACCCTTCCGTTATTCCATCTCTCATTCTCAGGTGGGAAAAGTGATGCGTAGCCCCTTCATGAAGTTTGTGGCTCATGCCTCATCCTTTACAATTTTCCTGGGTCTTCTCATCCTGAATGCTGCTGACCGCTTTGCAGGCACCACCCTGCTGCCAAACATGACACACCATCAGCTCCCGGGCAGCTCTGACCCTCTGCTGCTCTACCGCATGACTACAACACCCTTCACTTGGATGGAGATCCTTATCATCTCATGGGTCATAGGTGAGCATAAGATGATGATAGATAATAAAAAAGCAAACAATTAAAAAAACAACTGAACATCTGCCGAATCATGTCATTTGTGTTCTTGTGCTCCTGCTGCAGGTATGATTTGGGCAGAGGTAAAGGAGATCTGGAGTCAAGGACCAGGGGAGTACCTGGTTGAGCCGTGGAACTTCTTGGATTTTGGGATGCTCGCCATCTTCCTGGCTTCCTTTAGCTGCCGCTTCTCTGCGCTGAGACATGCTAACTTAGCACAGACCTCTGTGTATGCAAACTACACAACGCTGATTAATGTCACACTGCCTAAGGAGATACGCTACTTCACTATGGGTGAGCAGTTTCACATTTTCACACATCGCATGAACTAATTCAAATACCATGATGTGCTTGATTTATACAGCAGCAAATCACTTGAAAAGAACCCCCAACAACCAGACAACCCCCTATAAACAAGTACTTGGTGACAGTGGGAAGTAAAGACTCCTTTCTAACAGGAAGAAACCTCTAGCAGAGAGGGGTAGCCATGCGCCATGACCGATTGGGGGTGAGGGGAGAGTCTTTACAGGACAATCTGTGTTATAGTAGAGCCTTTACTTTACAATATTAAGCACCTTGAAGTGACTGTTGTTGTAATTTGGCACTGTATACATAAGATTGAACTGAAACAGAACAAAAGACACATGTTTCCTTCCTGCTGGGAGACACTGCCATGAGGTGATGTGATTGGCTGGAAACAACTTTTAGGCAGGTTGCAAGCATCAAAGTAACATCGGCAGAAATGCCAGAACCCAAGGTTTCAGAGCTGAAGATTGATTTATAAGGAAAAGATTCACTTCACTTGTTCATGGCTTTAATGTTGTGTCTGTTGTAGCTGTCAGTCTATAGATGTAAAAAGTAAAAAGTATCACTGTCGCCCTAGATTTTCCTGTGCTTATTGGCAAATTAACTTTTGTTTTTTCCTTCTCTTTAAAGAGAACAAGATGAAATTAAGCCGCGTGGCTAACACATCCTTTGTTAAATAGCCTTTTTAGTGCCCGGCTTGTGCTCATTTATCAAAATAATCTTCAGTGTGCCTTAAAACAATAATTGCAAGCTTTAATCAAAGGTGATTTTCTGACTTACGCTTGTGTTCTTTTGTAGCTCGTATCGAGTGGGTGGCGTCAGATCCCCAGTTGGTATCAGAGGGCCTGTACGCGGTCGCAGTGGTGCTGAGCTTCTCTCGGATTGCTTATATCCTCCCGGCCAACGAAAGCTTCGGTCCCCTGCAAATCTCTTTGGGAAGGACAGTAAAGGACATTTTTAAGTTCATGGTCATTTTCATCTTGGTCTTTCTGGCGTTCATGATCGGCATGTTCAACCTGTACTCTTATTACCTGGGTGCAAAACAAAATGATGCCTTCACAACGTAAGTCAATACCAGTGAACATCTGAATTTGTTTTTTTATCTATTTATTTTTTTCATCAACTTGCACAGACGAATTCATCATGAAACTTGATTCAATTCTTGATCAACAATGGATTACCAATCCAAACCAAGGATATCACCACAAGGGTTCACAGATATTTTATATCCTGATCCTTTCTAACTATTCTTATCCAAGATCTGAGAGCTGTTTCTTTGGTAGACCCACTCATTTTGTGGTTATTACAGTTAAAAGAAGCCCCAACATTTTTGTGGCTTGTCACCATTTAAAACCAAGCCCTTGGGACCCTTATCACTGGTTGTGGTTATAGTGTGGGCAAAACTTATCATCAGTGCACCCAGGAGGGATTTGATCTCCCTACAGCTGAAGAAGTTTTGAGTCCAGAAAAAGTTAAAGTATCTTGGATTTCAAAACAAAGAGCAAAATTATGTGGCAGCAATGAAAAGAATCTTGCATTTATCTTGGGACCCATTAGCACAAATAGTTACAGCTAAACCTTTACACAGTCATAATAGAGTATTATAAAAATATGACATGTTGCCTCAAAATCAGATTCATTGTGCCAAATAAATTCATGCTAAACTTGCATGTTTGTGCAATAATGTCAACACTATTCTGAATTATTCTGTAATTTTAACTCCAAAAAACATTTTGTCCTTCTGTTGATTTACTAAAAGAGTATCTCTGACGTTGATGGTGTACGGCTGGTTTGAATTCAAAAATAACTTCCCTCTGTTCTCCCTCTGTCCCTTTATTCGTCTGTGCATCCGTCCAGCCTGGAGGAGAGCTTCAAGACATTGTTCTGGGCTATATTTGGACTGTCTGAGGTTAGATCCGTAGTGATCAACAACGGACACAAATTCATCGAGAACACTGGTTACGTCCTGTACGGAGTTTACAATGTTACCATGGTGATAGTGCTGCTCAACATGCTCATTGCCATGATTAATAGTTCCTTCCAGGAGATTGAGGTAGGTCATTAAGACGGTAAATCATTCTGTGCCCCAGATGCATGCTTGAAAATATGAAGCATGGGCTGAAAAAGCAGCCCCACATGTAGCGCACGTTGAACTGGTACTTATATAGCACTAACTCTAACAAAGATTCACTACAAGGTTCATTCACCCAAGCACACACACATTCATAAAGAGAAATAATGTCATTTAAATTAAGATATAAAGGGAAGCAAATTACTTTAATTTATTTGTGTCACAGAATGTGAATACAACTAAATTAAATCAGGGCCTTTTCCTTTACCCAGCAATTATGCCTGTATAGACCCACCTGTGGGTAAAGTGTCCTGCTGTGTGGACTTGGTAAACCCCCACTTATCCCATCTGAGCCCCAATTAGGTGAGCCCACACAGGGTTGACAGCAGTGTTGGCCTTGGAGTCTCTATAAGAGTTTTCTGTAAGCCGCTGTGGGTTGCCCACAGAAAACCTACGTGAGCCCCATGTAGGCTAGCCCATGAGGGGCCCATAGCAGTTTTATCCCTTTGCCCTCCCAAGAAGTAATTCTGTGGGTGCTCCACAGTGGATGCATCTAATGTAGTGCCCATAGTAATTTTTTCCTTTTGGATTCCTGTGAGGATTTTCATATAGTGAGCTTACCCATAGAAAACCCTCACTAAAACACCTATGGGTTAGCCCATTAAGGCCCCACATTAGTTTTACCCCCTGGGCTAACCCATAGGTGTTTTCTGTGGGTAACCCATAGTGAATTTACCCTGCTCACTGCTTACTCAGGTCCACACTTCACCCATACCTACCCACTGTGTGCCCATGCGGGTGTGTTTGCTGACACATTGTTTATAAAAAGGCGAGCCTATATAGGGAAACGTGATTATTGTGGAGAAGACGAAACTGTTGAACATATTTTATTACTTTGTCAGAGGTAGTATTAACCTGAGTTAGGATTTGAGTTTTCCTTCTTTTTTTTCTTTGAGGGCAAGTGGCTCCATAGTAATTGACATGTTTGCTTAACAAGCAAGAGATCCTTGGTTTTAACTTTGGGAGGAGACATAAATGTATTTGGAGTTGTGTGAGGAAGGACTGTTGTTAGAATCTGCTATGTCAATATGTGGAGACCCCTTGTGAATAAAGGAGTGGCTGGTCCACACTTCATACCAACTGGTGGTTGTAATGCACCACAGGCTTTTCCCCCTTCTGTACTGTCAAACATGTATATTTCCCTTCCCTGATACATTTCCCCGTTTTCGTCGTGATTTTTAATTTTTTTTAGGATGATGCTGACGTCGAGTGGAAGTTTGCTCGTGCAAAACTTTGGTTCTCCTACTTTGAGGAGGGAAGGACACTCCCTGTGCCCTTCAACCTAGTCCCCAGCCCAAAATCTATGCTCGGACTGGCCACAGGCATCAAGTCCTTGCTCCTGCAGTTAGTTGAAGGACACAGCAAAGAGAAAAATGAGACACAACTCAACCAGGTACCACACAGTATGGCGATTAATTCCCTAATATATCCAATGTTTATCCTTACGCAGCTTGAAAGGTAACATGATAGTTCAGCGTTAGTGGCAGAGCCTTAGCACCTCCCAGTGGTATTACTGCCACACCACAGAAATGTCACAATTCTGTTCAGCTAATTTGAGCTCAATTTTCCAGCTTGGAGTAAGCAAAAACTCAGGATATGGTGCTTCTACCAGCCGAACCAGATATCAGGCACGTGTTTGTGTATTTCACTGTTTTAAAACATAATTTTATTACTTGTTTTAATGTGTTATTTTTGCACAGAACATTTTGTTCATAATTCGAACCCCTTTCCCTTTACTGGTTACAGAAGATCATGAAGCGGCTAATAAAGCGGTACATCATCAAAGCACAAGCAGACAGAGAGAGCGATGAGATCACTGAAGGTAAAATAATAAAGAGCACCATTTGTCCTCCCATGCTGGCATCAACATTTTCTTTGATAGCTTTGCATCTATTTTTTTTTTTAATCCAGGAGAGCTGAAAGAAATCAAGCAGGACATTTCCAGTTTGCGATATGAGCTGCTAGAAGAAAAAGCACAAAACCTGGAGACGCTCGATGGGCTGCTGAAGAGGCTGGGAGAGATCAGTACGCCTTCATCATAGCAATGTCTGTCATAAGTGAAGAGCGCAAAGATTAAGTGCCTATTCACTGTCAAAAGATGCTGTATACATAGTGACACAACATTACTAACGATAAATGACAATGCACGTATGTGAATATAAACATTAAATATAAAAGGTCAAATGTATGTGACCGACAGTGTGATACACATTTTTTTGTAAAGTACAGACTCAATTTAAATATTCTATACTTATCTGCACACACACACACACACACACACACACACACACACACACACACACACACACACGGAGTACTGTCCAAAACTCACTACCTATCATTTCTTCATATTTTGCTTCCAGGTGGTCAGACCTTATTGTAATTTTTAAGCTGGTCTTAATCAATAGTTCTCCAGCTTTCTGAAGCTCTTTCAAAGTTTTTCATTTCATTTCACTAATTTTTCAGTCCAGTCCTTGTACCTGACCATTTTCATGCCATTTAACCCTGATCTATGAGTTATAAATCTAATTCAACATAGCAAAGAATACATTTAAATTGTACATTTAGGCATTTTGTTAGTAGCAGTCAATTGTTTTCCTTAATCAAATCTACAAAAAAAGCCAACGATAACACAGTTTGACAGGCATGAAATGGTACTTTTGCACCAACAATGTGATTCCTAAAAGATATATTCGTAAAAAAAACTGGGATATCTTGGCATGGTGTGCAGTATATCCTCAAAATCTCCAATGGGCAGGAAACCGGACAGGTGAGGGTCAAAAGAAGAAGTGGCAGATCTATAAATTATCGACAGCACAAATGAAAAATAAAATCAGCAAAGACCTGACAGGACCTGAGTGATGCATCTGGCCTTTCAGTCAATCTATTACTGTTCAATGAAGTAGAGGAAAATGGTCTCAGTGTAAGGGTGGCTGTCAAGAAGCCATTCTTAAGGAAGGGAAATAAGGGAGAAAAGGCTGAGGTATGCCAAGTTGCACAAGAACTGAACGGAAAATCAGCGGGAACAGGTCTTATGAAGTGATGAATTCAAATTGGAAGTTTTTGATTCACTATGTTTGAGGATATCAGGAGAGGGGCACACCATTGAGTGTCTACAGCCATCTGTTGCACATGGTTGATACTCTGTCATGGTTTCTGATTGCATTTCAGCCATAGGTGTTCGAGATCTTGTCAGCACTGACTGAAACATGAACACAGAAAGGTCATCATCATCATTTGATCCACAATGCAGTACCATCTGGAAAGCATCTGACTAGATTAGAATGACATGACAAACACACTAGAAATGCAGAAAAATCATACTTGAATAAAAACACACACAATGGAACACTATCAGTGATGGTGCATTATTGAACTACTGTGGGATCATCATGACAGAGAATGGAACAAAAGGCAGCAACATCCGAAGACAAGCTTTGGATATTTAAGCAGTCTTCTATTCCTGAAGAATACAAGAGGTCAGGCTATGTTGAAGAATAAAGGTGTCTGTACCAAATATTAACTTTCAAGCTTATTAGTACAAACTCTGTTTTTGCCAATGACTCAATATTTACATGCAAGTTTGCACACATCTCATCGAACCTATTCCTATTTTTCCCAGTAAAATATAAAGAACTGAAGGATGGCTCAAGACTTTTGCACAGTGTTGCAGATACACAAGTTTCCTTTTGTGTCGATATAATTTACATTTCTTATTTCCTACACATTTATTAAAAATATACTTAAAGCTATCAAGACAATAGTTATTAAAAGTAGTACATAATCAAAACCTGGTAAACTGAAAATGCAAAATAAGAAACATGCATTGTAATAATAAGTGTCACCTCAATCTACAGATTAAACCTTATTTTTTATTTTATTTTTTATTAAAACAGCAAACTGACTGAGCCAGCAGGAAAAAAAGATGTTTTGGCAGGATTCAGACCAGCAGTTCATACAGTTTTAAGGCACAGTGGTGTGAACACTTCATTTCTAATCTTAACGTAGTTTTAATTAAACATATAAATTACCAAAACTGATAGAAAAACACTGTTTCCATGTACCTATTTGACACATTTAATCTAAAGGTGGCATCCTCAAAAAAGGAGCTGATAATGGCGATTAGTAGAAACGATCAGACATTAGTCAAATATTACCATCTAGTGTATGATAAGATGGTTAATAAAGCATAACATGGTTACATACAGTATACATATTGTTCATATCCTGCCACAGTAGTCAGTGATAAGAGTCACAGTTACATGATAAATATATTATATCTTTAATCAGCAGCACAAAGCAGAACTTTATGCACTGGAGATCAGCAAAGTCCAAGTAAAATCCATGTTTCAGTGATGTGGTGACACGATCAGGAACATCACATGTACGTGATGTAGTTTTCAGGTACCAGGCCTGTTCTGCCATTGTATGTTGCTTGAAGCCATCCTGGTTCCACCGACGGGCACACTGCAGACACAAACAGATCAGTTAAACTCAGCAAGTCGAGACAAAGACCCTCGTAAACCACTCACATTTCATATGATGACTTACACAGACACCCATAACCTTGCTCTCTACAACCTACAACTCAAGCTGAAGAACTGCTGTTATGTTAGGATGGCACAAACTTTACAAGATCCAGTGACCCTCATGCTAAATTTTAGTCCAGATCATGACGTTTCTAATGAACCTTTCAACAATGAACAATGAGTAATGCTTTTTAATACTCACAAAACAGCAAAGATATGTAATTAAAGTTCAATGAGCTACAATGCTGTAATGTAGGTCAATTGTCTGAGCTAGTTTTATGAATGAACAAAACACAGCTTAAAACACCCCTGAACACCTGATACTGAGATTCAGTCTGTGTAGAGATGAGCAAGAACAAACGAACAAGTCCAACAGAAGCTTCAGGTAGAAGCAGTGATGTTAGCTCGCCAATGGAACAGGAGCCTTTAAGAGGCAAGTTTAGTAATACGTAAGTGTTCCTAGCCGCTATGCAGAGCTTTGTAGCTGTACATGTTAAAGCTGCCTGCTGCCATTTGATGGCAGTATAAAGAAGCTTGAGGCTAATGTTGTTCAGGCTTTTTTAAATAACGTGCAAGTCTTTCAACCAGTCTTCTTGTACCTGTCAAACATAACTGCTTAGCTTTTGACCTAAACACAGCTTTATCAACCTGTTGGTTGGATTCCCATAATCCACAGGTGTCGAACTCCAGGCCTCAAGGGCCGGTGTCCTGCAGGTTTTAGATGTTTCCTTGATCCAACACAGCTGATTTAAATGGCTAAATTACCTCCTCAATGTGTCCTGAAGTTCTCCAGAAGCCTGGTGATGAACTGATCACTTGATTCAGGTGTGTTGACCTAGGGTGATATCTAAAACCTGCAGGACACCGGCCCTCGAGGCCTGGAGTTCGACACCCCTGCCATAATCCTTCTCTATGTGTAGGTGAAGAGACACATAAATGAACCTTAAACTAGGCCTTACCCAGTCTCACCTAACTGATTTGTTGCATGAAATGACATCACAGTGTATGCACACTCGAGAAAACACAAAAACATCTCAATACCAGCTGGCCCGTGGAGCAGATGCCACATGTTATCCAGGTACCGATATCATTGTTATACTAGTAGTAAACAGAGCCAGTGCTCCCTCAGCGGATTTAATCTTACCATTTGAGAACAGCGCCCCCTGTGGAAAACTGAGTTCATGGCTGTGTTCTGCTTCACAGGAGTAAAGAGCTTTAGCGTCCCTAAGAAAACAAAAAATAATTTAAAGTCAAAGTCAGTAAAGGGGAGTTTTTGTGTGCAAAGATGTGGCAGCTTAAAAAGTAGAGAAACCTCAAAGTTAATATACCTTCCAGTGGAACACACGTCTAACGCTGAGGAGAATATTGAACTTTCGCGCTGCGGCAGTCTCGCTGATAATCTGTCACACACAAACACAAAACTATCATCTGCGGTACGTAACTTGAAAAACATTTCCTGAGATAATTTCCATCTTTAATTGAGGGTCAATAAGTGACCAGGTCTGGGTTGAGAGCACCATCTAATAACAAGCAGCTAAACTGTCATTTTAATAATTTTAATAAATGATTCAGGCTGTTCCTCAGCCCAGACAAGAAAGAAAATACTCTAAGAAACTTTAATTTAAAGCCAACAAGCGCAACCCACAGCATTGATTGTTACTTTGAAATATTCTTTAACCTTCCTGCCTTCTTGGGACCTTTTTGTGCCACTGCTATGTGTTAAATGGCTGCCATTTCCACTGTGTTCAGTGGAATATAACCAAACTTGCCACAGGATAGTTTTTACCTGTCAATGTTAATATTCCAGTGTGAATTCCTTAAATCAGCCTAAAATGGCTGAGCAGCAGAAATCCCCACACCCATCACCCTGGGGACCATTTTCTGCCCATTGACTTCCATTATAAACACTATTTTTCAACCCCAAATTATCATCATATGATTTTATTTTTTCTTCTTTTCTTGGATGTCAATGAAGACTCAGGGCCTTGAAGTTTTAATTTTTAAATTGCAAAAAAAATGCAAAAAAAATAATGGCAGGTCAAAATGTATGTTGGTGCCAATCTTTGGTCCATCTAAAGGCCTACTTATAATGACAATCACATATTACTTCAACTGGTTTTTTGTGGAAATATTTAGTTTCGTTTTTTGGTTTTTGGGGCTTATAACACAGGGCGCTCATGTAATAACACTGGGATTTGAAGGGTTAAAACAACGAAAATATAATTAAAACTTTACATGAATATTTCAGGGAGAAGTAGTTTTACAAGGTTGGCTAATTTAAAGTGGAATAAAATATGGATATATGGTCTTTTTATGGCGTGGCTGAGAATGGTCCCTAGGGTGATGGGTGTGAGTTTTTTAAAGGATGGCAGGAGGGTTAAGCCAGCAGCTGTTTCTTCAGTCAGCCATGCAGCCTGATTTTGTCCTGAGCTTTTGGTTCAAAGGTAAAACTGTGCGGTTAGACCACCTTGATATTAAATCATTTTACAGGCACTCACAGTGATCCAGGTCTCTGATAACCATTGCTGGACACAGAGTGTTTCGAGGTCAGATCAGAGCCACAGCGGATGCGTGAACTTTTACGCATGTGCGTAGCCTCCTGTGGGTCCAGCGACATGAGACTCTGCACCGATCCGTGACAGCTTTTGTAATCTGCGACAAGCCACACAAGAAATCAGAAGCAAACAAGGGACTCGTATTTATAGTTTATCTTTAAACTACAGCTTCGATTTTGCATTTCTGCAAAAGGCTGAGCAGGTGAACAGAGTTACGCACCCTCAGAGATGTGTAGGGAGGTGAGAGAGGAAGACGTGGAAAGCCGGTAGGGAAACAGTGAAGAGGAGGAGGACGATGAGGAGGAGGCAGTTCTGTAAGCAGTTCTAAGCTGCCGAGGAGAGGTAGAATCGGACACTTTGGTGTCTGTGACAGTGACACTGGGTGCATTTCTTCCATCCACCGAATGGGTGCTTTTCAGAGAGGAGACAGACGCCACCCTCTGAACTGGTCCAGCCTCCCTGAGCGAGGAGGCGCGCTCTACTGACGAGTTCTGGGCGGAGGAGGTGGATGTGGAGGCTCTGGAGGGAGATCTTGACTCTTTCCCAGAAGCCAAGGAGTCAACTGAGTTCCTTTTGATAGACTTCTCCACAGCAGAAAGTAAAGAGGATGTGGAGGAGGAGACAGAGGACGTCTGCTGAGTTGGAGTGAGCTGAGTGGATGTCCAGGATGCAGAAGGCAGGAGGTGGGGGGAGGAGGCACTGTCTGTCGGGGGTTTCTGACCTTTACCGTTTTGTGGCAGTGAGCAAGAGGAAGCTGCAGCAGGAGAGGATTGTTTTGACGAGGGTGAGCTGGGCTCAGCAGCAGGAGAGGACGGAGGTGAGGTTTGAGACAATCCGTTCTTTTCAGAGGAGTGTGAGGACAGAGACTCCTGGCTGCCCATCGGAGTCGTGCTGGAGCTGCTACTGAATGTATCACCTAGAAGGAGAAATGGAAACAAACCCTTCAAATAAGACTTTCGAAATATTAATGCATTAGCCTGTCATCTCACTTTCTCACTGACTTATTCTAGTAATGCAGCTAAAACTCTTTGAAAAAAAAATTCTTGGTTCATGCTTTAATACCAGATTTACCAGTAAGAACGCTCAAAATGTTTTCGACATCAGCCATAATTTAATAATGTGTGTATTTATGTTATTCATATAGCACTTTTTAAATGAGATATTAAGTGGTTTATAATTTAAAGTGAGAGGAAACTGATGGTCATCCACTTATCAATGACACTACTCCTCCACCCCTGAAAAAGAGCAATAAATTGCACTGTACATTTTAAGAAATAAACTGCAAATATGACACAAACTAAAACTCATATATGCAATTAATATTTACTGTTTGTTTTTATCTCATCAGAAGTTTAAATAAACACTCCTTTTTTGTTTAAAAAAAGCACAATTTTCTGGCAATTATTTCATTTGGACTTTAAAGGTTACATTTAATTCTGTGGAGATATTTTGGCATTAATGAGATGCAGTTTTTAGGAGAACGGGTGTCAACTTACAGATACGGTCTTTTAAAAACAAAATAATTTGCAAACACTGCAAACAGCTGATTGGATCCATCAAAATGAGAGGCATTCTTCTATTATCTTCTCTCGAAGCAGCAGAAAATGGATATGTAGTTGCTTCCATTTGTATTTGAGCAAAATGTTTGACTTCATGTGTTTAGATACTGAGACTCACTGTCATTGTCTGCCAGGCAGAGAGCAGGAGGGTAAAGGCGGGCTCGTCTCTTTCCAGATGACAGACAGATGGCCTTGCTCCTGCGGGGAGTCGACCGAGAGGATGGAGCCTGAGGCAACGGCACTGACAGGTCTGGGGCCTCACTGAAGATCTAAGTGCAGAGTATACACTTACATTAAGTGTGTGTGTGTGTTTGTGTGTGTGTGTGCATTAAAGCGTTGGTGTACGTCTCTGTAAGCGCACCTTGTCATGGTTTTCAATAATAATCTCCACCACAATGTTCTGAAACTTGATGTTCATCATAGCAGCCACTGTCTCCTCCTGGGACCTCATCAAAGTGGGACCGAAGATCATTCCCAGGTTGGACACAGTCATCATATTTTCGTTGCTGTGAGAGGACACCCTGCACACACACAGACACGCAAACAGTGGGCAGTTTTATTTATGGCAAACAAACAGAAAAAATATCAAACAAAGCATTATGAAATCAAAATGTGCATACTTAAGGAGATGGTTGGTTAAGAGGTCCAACATTGTTCTGTTTTTTTCTGGTAACTTGTGTACAAGAGCATGAATGGCTCTCACTCTGTGGTTCAGCTCATCATATCCTTTAAACAAGCACAGGGTACACAGGGAGGGATGTGATTTGCTTCTGTTTACATCACATACAATACGTGAAGTGACAGTTTCAATCTAAATACTTCTAAAATGTTGTCTCTCAGGCTGCACTCTGTAATATAAAGAGGCGGTAAGATTTTACTTGCAGCCCTGATGAAGTCTTTATGCAGCCTGTAAGTCAGCAGTGGTTCTGCCAGGCACCTGCACACACAGAATGATAGAAATGAGAAATGTATAATTCATGAGGTGCATAACTAATAAAAAGGAGCTTTTTGCTACCTGAAGTAATCCTTGAGGCCACTAGTTATGGTCTTGGTGTCCCAGGCATCTGCCTCCAGCTGCATGTCAGAGGCAGCTGTAGAAGCTGTGAATAACAGACTTTTAAATATACCTGATAATCTTTGGAGTGGAATAAATCTTCCCTATGCACAGGAATAACAGGGCGTATCTCACCAAACACACTCGTCATCAACCGCTGGACCTTAGAATTCACTCCTCCTGTCCTGTAGAGTCCAAGAGTTGTAATGCCTGCAGGTTTTAACATATATTTCACAATAAGCTCTCAAAAGAATTCAATTTTTCCCACATGAACATTTTAAGGATGAGGAATACCTCTCGCTTCAACCAGCTCGATACACTTCTTAACAAATTTGAAGCCTGCCTCATTTAGAAATGCTGTAAATCACAAACACAAGATCAAGTAAATCTCTGAGGCACTCCGACACACATGCTCTAAGATGGTAATAAACAGAGAATTGAATACAAAGCTTTTCAGCACTTACTCTCTTCTTTTTTACTGAGCAATGATGGCAGAGTGTATATCTGAACAAAGAAGGACAAAAGGTTATTTAGTGCAAGAGCAAGAATATGAGTATAATAATATATCTAGGTGAGCTATCCTTGAAACCCCTTCCATTGGTAAGTTATTAATAGTGGATATTTTCATACAGGCTCCTTCCCATCCATTGCCTCCATCCACAGCCGTCTGTTGGCCTCTGAAAGCGCCTGCAGGGTGATCACACCCTGTCTGCAGTGAAAGGGAGGTTATTTTAGCTAAGAAAACTCCGGCAGCAAAATCTCTGTTTATTCAGTTCACAAATAATCTCTTGGTTTTGTTTTCATCTCACCTCTCCACCACCTCGATGTCGAAGCAGAAGCGTTTGTCTATTGAATCGGTCTTCCTTCGAACGCACGAGCGCAGCCTAAACATCTCTGGTGTATTGTGCACCACGCCGTTCTGTTAACAAGGAAATGTGCTTTCAGTATGTGCTATTATAGCCTAATAATGCATCTGACAAAGTTTGAGCTTTTGGTACAGTCAATAAATATTACTGCTCAATCCTTTTAGTACCATATTTGTGCTTTTGCAAGTCCTACTTTTCAGTCTTTGCCAAAATACTACAAATAAGTAGCTTTCACAGCTTCATGTTTTTGTAAATGTTTTAGTAACAAATTATTTTAGTTTTATTACACAGATTTCAAATTATTGAGTTCCCTGCTTGTTTTATTTGGTTTTAATTATTTGGCTCCTTTAATTTTTTAACATTCTTTTTGGCTGTATTTATTCATCTTAAGCTATTTTAGTACACACTTATTTTTAATTTTTGTCTGTTATAACAAAGGCATTTCCTAACTTTTGGGATAAATAAAGTATATCTTATCTTGGTGTGTGCAGGAGGAAGGATGTTTTCAAAGCAGTGCTGGTGGACATTCAAGTAAAGAGCTGTGATGCCTAAACCTTATATGTCAGAGCTGAGCTGTCAGAAATCACAGACCACACCGAAGTAGTTTCAAAATTGGAAAGTGAGCCCAGTGCAGAAGCGTCTGATGACCATGTTTGGTAGTAAATGGGCTAAAACGTGTAAAAACACGGTGTGGGTTTCCTCACCTGTCTGCTGGCTGGTCTGATCTCTGTGTTGCTCATGGTGAACATCTTGGAGCTCCTTTCATAAGTACAGTAGTATCTGGTCCACACACTTCCCAGTGGACCTACATAATAGATAGAATACACATTTTCATGGAGCTGAACGTGAATGTTTTCAGTTTGAATGTGAGTCTAGGATCTTCTAAGAATAAGGGAGAGGACAAAGTATAAGAGTTGCATGTCTTACGTTTCTCCTGTATATACAGATATCCCTCCATGGTAAAGCAGCTGGGCGCTTTGAAGTCCTCTTCTGCAGATCTGATCCTCTTCATCAACCTCTCAACCTCGGCGCGTGTACTTTCAAAGTTATTGCGAGCCTTAATAACAAACACATGCATAATTTGTACAGGAAACCACAATAGAATGAGACTTGCTTGATGGTCATTAAGTATACAAATCTTTAAACAATGTAGTCAGGAAATGGTTTCTTCATCTAGTCTACATTACTACAAGAGTTTCTTTGTTAATCTGAGCTCATTTTCTCTTATATATTATTCAAAGCAGTGGACTGACTTTATATTTGCATTTAAAAAAAATCCAGCTTTAAAAAATAAAAAAGACACACAGGTTTTCACCTGATAGAGAAGTAGCAGTAGATATAATTTAAAAGACCTTACAAACAAACTTAAAAGTCTAAAAAAGTTTACGGGGCCCAGTACATTTTTGCAGTCTGGAAATAATTGATTAAAGAGAGCCTATTTAGATCACTTTCACTTTCATAATAGTTATATAGTGCCAGATGGATCTAAACCTTGTCTGTAATATAATTTAATTAATGCCTAAAATGTAAATAAATCAGACAAAACACATCATAAACAAGTAAGCATTAAAGGCTCCAGATGTTATTCAAAACATATGCAGTTAACAATCACTTACATTTTGCAGATTAAACTGAAGCTGCTGCTTATAGGGTTCAAACTCAGAGGCCAACTCGTATCCCTCATGGTAAAATGTAAACAACCCCTGAAGGAAGGCTAAAAGCTGGAGAGTAGAGGCACAGGAAAATGTTAGCTGGGGGCTTGGGAGTGAAGAGTATAATGAGAGGATTACAAAAGAATGATTGTCAGTCATCGGCTCAATCAATCCAAAATAACTTCAGCTGGAGAAACCCTCTCTATCTCTGTCTGTTGTTTGGTTTGCTGCACTTGTTTACCTTACAACAAAGAGTTTCCTTTTCTGTCTGCCAGAAAAATCTCAGTGCAGGAAGTGCTGTTACAGCAACAGGAAGTGGGCTCTACTGATATGTATCATTAAACATGTTTATCACTGGGCAAACACTCCGTGTAATGTATACTTTTCAGAAAACGACTTTCTTTTTACTTTAAAACTGAAATTTTATAACTTGATGTTTATGACACAGAAGAGACTCATTACTTAATATTTTCCTGCGATGTCGCACTGGTGACTAGGTTTTCCCTCTACTGATCAGAGCAAAAAGTAAAGTGTGAACTGGCAACTCGACACAGGAAGCAAATACCTGATAATGATTTCATCGTGTTTCGTGTTACGAAAAGTGAAATTTCTATGGCACTTGTGTTATGTGAACTCACCGGCTCTACAAATTCAAACTTCTTTCTCTCCTGCACTTCTTGGATCTTGAAGACATACTGGAGAGACGCATCATAAAAAATCTGCCTGTCTTTACTCATCTGTGAGTCAGCCTGCAACAGATACAGCAGAAACACCACACAGTGTTTAGTGTATTTAATGTTTACGCTTTATTTATATGTAACAACTTATGTAGAGTTTTACCTCTTGCAGCTGGGACTCCTTCTTTTTGGAAGACAGACTGAGGTGTTTCTCCAGGACAGAGTAGTACCGTTCTGTTTCTTTGTCAAATTGCTTCTTTTCCTCCTGAAAAGAGTGAGGGATCCACAGACTTAAATAAATAAATAAATACATTTAAATCTGCCAATAAAATGCATACAGTTTACATTTTAGGTAACAAAAATGTGTCACACATGGACTTTTACATCTCTGTTAGCAGGGCTGAAAGTCTTAACATAACACATAACAGATGTGCCGTGGCCAGTGACGAAACAAGCATAAGTTACAGTATTTTATTCTTTTAATGTTTTTTTTCACTTAAACCATAAACTACTATTTTAATTGTATTAATTTTAATTGTAATTGTATAATTGTATAAAGTTAACAAGAAGATTATCTTGGTCATTTTGAGGTTTAGACTGTTTGCTAGATATCCAGATCGGCAGCACAAGGATGCTGGAGCCTATTCCCACTGACACTGCATGAAAAGCAAGCACATGCACTGCATAAGTACTGCACAAATACACCGCTTTTGACTGAATTCAGAAATGCCATAAAGCTGATACACAGCATACAAAATGGAAACAAGAATAATGCAAAATTATTTTTTTGCAAGTAATTAAAATATAGTTTTTTTTATAAATGTAATTTCCAATGTAATTTGTGACTTTTTGCTGTAAAATGTAAATAAAGAATGTCTGTTCAGTTGTTCAAATTGAGGAACTGAACAGACTTAAGTGTTGTTCAGACTTAAGTGGGTTTTATACTTTCCACATCTGCGAATCTTCTTGGGTGTCTGTGAATTTCAATTACAATGCACCAACTACATATGCGCGTAGGCAGTGCAGTTTAAAGAAGTATAACTGGAATGATTACTCAGTCGTTGGGTCTCCAGTGGTCCGTGTATAATCGAGGCTTTAAAATATCTGATCATCTACATCTCTCCATGCTACCCTGTCGCACCTGGAGCACCAGGGGAGCTACACACGCCTCCTCTTTATTGACTTTAGCTCTGCCTTTAACACCATCCTTCCTCACAGCTGGTGTGCAAGCTGTTAACCCTAGGAGTCCCATATTCCACCTGTCTATGGATTAAGGACTTTCTGACAAACCGTACACAAAGGGTTACGGTGGGCCCCCACATCTCCTTTTTTTAAAAATCAGTCTTTTGTAATTATATTTAAACTTTTTCTCTTGACACCACAGGCTAAAACTTTATCATACAAAGTAGAAGCTATATATGAACATATTCCAGAAACACCACCATCTTCTCTGGGCTAACGCTTATTTGAAATGGACTGAGGCAAAGCAGAAAACTGCTCTGTGGTCAGACTAAAGCGGAGACACACCTTTATCTGGTTTGTTATCAGTGCTCAGCTCAAAAGTTTGAATCTCCTGGGGTGCGTCAGTGCCTGTGAAATTAACAGCTTACACATATTAAAAGGGGCCGTCAATGCTGAAGGTTTTACAGCAACTTGTGCTCCCAGATTGTCTTTTCAGTGAAGGCCTTGGATATTTCAGCAAGACAATGCCAACTACTCAACCAGTATGGCTTCACAGTAGAAAAGTCTTGCAGTCCAGACCTTTCAGCAGCTGAAAACATTTGGACATTATGAAATAAAAAAATATGGGGCTGTTGAGCAGCTTTAACTGGTTATATTTGCAAATCACTGCGTTCCATTTTTTGTTTCAATTTCTCACATCGTCCTAACTTCTTATGTAATTTGTTTTATTCTACAGATAAAAGTTAGGCAGTCACTAAAGTTTTGAGTTTATCCTGCTGGAACTGTGAGTTTCAGTAGCACATTTTTTGGAAGAGACACACTAAAAATAGTTACGATAACATCTCTTTTACAAAAACAGCTGTAGCTCTCAATGCCACACGTGTATCTCTATTCTCTGAGAAGTGACTACTGGCATTTCTCACGCAAACACCTGCAACATTTCAGGCTGAGGAGTTACTTCCAGTAATACAAAGAAGTGAGCTTTGATTTCATTTTCAGGACTAGTAATCGACCACGTGATGCTGCTATCTACATCCTTATTTTTCACTGAAAAAGAAAAGAGGAAACCAAAAAATAGATAAAACTGGATTATACAACTTGAGACAGCTGCTGAAACCAGACACCAAACTCATTTTTTGTTTACACTGTCTGTCTGAGTTCAACCATCCCTCTGTCTGTGACGTGCTCCTTTTCTTGCCCTCCCAGCGTCCGTTCCCATGACCTTGTTGCTGACACTGGACTGTGATCCATCATTTATCTCGACAAATTGGATTCTCTGATCGCTGACTAACAACCCGAGCGGGACCAGAAAGAAGCAGAGTGATCTGTCTGATCACCACCCAGAGTGCTGCATACCAAATGAAAGCAACATCCATGTTCATAATCTACTCAGCAGTGACCCTTCGACTATAAGAAGAGGAGGTATACCTTTACAGCTCCAATCTGTTCCTTCCGAAACTTCTCGAGTGGTGAGATCAAAACATCATCAGCATTTTGGATCTAAGAGATGAAAACAGAAAATGCAGTCAGCTCAGTGTGTCATATCGAGTAAATATCGAGACAAGCAACATAAATAAAGCAACAGCTCCCATGAGGGCTTTAGCGTCTCACTCAAAATAGCTTTTATCAACTGGTCAGCAGAGGCTTGCCTTTTATTATTCTGAGAGTTTTACCTTAAAACAGGAAAATTTAATTCAAAATATTTCAAATCAATATGCTAACAAGACAATCTATCGAAAACTTCACCAAATTGTTGTATAAAAGCAAATTTCTGGTTGAGATTTACTCTATTTACCTTGTCAATTGTAAACTATTTAAATGGAAATTATTGAGAACAGAGGTAGCAAGGTATGTATATTTGAGCAAAGCAAATGATCTGAATAATCAAACACCTTTTAATGCCTACACTTTACCTGCTGCTGACATAACAAAACAAAAACAAAGCTTAAGCTTCATCACCTTGAAGAGCTGTTCAAACATCACAGTAACACCCAGCACAAACATTTAGTTATGATTTCGTCATGCTTGGCACATACAGTACTCTGCCAAAGCCTCAAGCCATCTCACATTCCTTTATATTGTGCCAAAGCCAGACTTTCTGAAGGTCTTTTAAAGCTTTTCTTTTGACATCGGCTCCTTTTTCACACATTTGCTATCCAGTCTTTGTATCTGACCATTTGCAAAATGACAATTATCCCAAACAAACTGCATACCTGGATAGAAAACACACAATGAAACACTATTAGTCATGGATTGGCCTCCCCACAATAATGTTGAACCTGGACTTCAACATCAACAACAACAGTGTGAGATTAGAATGGAACAAAAGGCAGCCAACATCCAAAGGATAAAAAGAAAAAATCTGATTGTCCTTCGAGAAGCCTGTAGAATTGTTCCTGAAGACTACTTGAAGAAAGAAAGCTTGCCAAAGAGAGTTCAGGTCTTGTTGAAGAATAAAGTTGCTCGGTGGTGATATCCAATTTTGACTATAAGGTTTGTCAGAAATGCCCTTTTTTTTTTTTTTTGCTTTATACAATGTATTCCTGTTGTCCTAGAAAAAGATAAAGACATGAGGGGTGGCTCAAGACTTTTGCACATCACTCTATTTAAAAACACTAGA
Source organism: Aulonocara sp. 'chitande type north' Nkhata Bay (assembly GCF_057382095.1). NCBI lineage: Eukaryota > Metazoa > Chordata > Actinopteri > Cichliformes > Cichlidae > Aulonocara > Aulonocara sp. 'chitande type north' Nkhata Bay. The sequence continues at coordinate 17,188,753 of NC_141353.1, read as the reverse complement.
CATAAAACTGTTTTTTTGCCAGTAGTCATTGAAATACTGCAAACCAAAGAGCTCTGATGCAAAGTATTTCACAAAATATTGGCCAACACTGGCCTGTTTCATCAGAAAAATTACAGTAAAACTGCTGTAACATTTCTGCTGGTTGAGTTGCTGCAGTATGTATGAGAAACTTGTGAGTGAGAGGCTGTGGTACAGAGGGGTTATCAGAACTGAGGACTCTGGTGTTTACATTAGGTCTCTGCCCTCTTTAGTCAGGAGTCTATATATTGCAAATGTCGGTCAAATCTTACTTTGTTCTGTCTCAGTTGATTTAAGCATCAGACTATAAATATACCCCCACTCCCACATCATGACTCCACTTTCACTTTGACTTTCGTGCTGCCCTAATACCCCAAAAGAGATCTGGTTTCTTATTACATTCAGCTGGATGAAAGTGAAATCTAAGAGACTGAAGTCCATTGTCAGGTCACAATAATGGTCTTTTCAGGTTGGACGGGTAGGTATTTCAGAGGAACTCATTTGCTGGAATTTCCCTTAAACATAATAATGATAATAATGATGTTGTTAGAAGGGTTGGAGTAGTGCCACATTAAGAGGAAAAGCATGCAATCGAAATGCGTGCACACACATACACACTCACAAAGAGAAATGGGCAGTCAAACACACACACACAGGACCCTTATATGGACTTTCCCAGGCACTGGGGCTGTGCTCACGCTCACAGGGGAATTGGCAGAATAGGTTCCACATGGTGCCTCTGTAACCAGACCGTGCTCACAACCACAAAGACACACACATGAGGTTGCATACTATGCACATACATTGCACATGCGCACAGGTTTGCCTTCACACAGACTGTGCCAGACTCGAGTCACCCTGAAACAAAGACCTCTGACTGATGGAGGTTCTCTGAGTCAAAGACATTTCCCAAATTGCCATGGTGCACAAAGTGCTGTCGGTAAAACGTATTCACTAAAAAAAAAAGAAGGTGTGAATCAGACTTGTGGGAACTGGACTGAAGTAGGAGCTCGAGGAAGTGACAGTGGCTAAGAATGAGTTCAGCTTTTAAACAGAAATCCTGTACATAGTAACTAATAGGGCTGCTCAATTAATCGAATTTTAATCACGATTACGATCTGGGCTTTCAACGATCATTAAAAATGACTGAGCCGATTATTAGACCCTCCCTCATTTATCCGCGACACCTTAAAGGCCGGTCCGTAAAAAGTATTGTCGGGCATAAACTGGTCCGTGGCGCAAAAAAGGTTGGAGACCGCTGATTAAGAGGACCCGAGGGAAGCTCGGAAAGCTAAGCAGAAGTTATTTGGAGAGGAGACTGACTGCCGTTGGTTGAAAAGAGAGGTTAAAAAAAACTTCAGTGGTGTTGCACACTATTTTATATTATTTTTTAAAGTCATTGTTAACCCTTTAAATCCGGTCAGAGCAGCACGCTCCGTTTTGTGTAACGATTTTTAAATCCCTGTAGAACCTGAACCGTGTAAGCTAGCGCAATAATTTGTTTTGTATATGAAACCGGAGGAGTTGTACTTACATCTTATGCCATCAGCTTGTCCTCGGTCACGGTTTCCTTCCACATATAGCTTTGCAAAAATTGCATAAAAAGCGCTTGCAGGAACAAAAACATAATATTCCAGAAACATGCTTTGCCGATCCGATCAGCTGTTAGTAACACTTCCCACAGTGAAACAGACATCAGCACGAACTATCGCATGTCCGCCATTTCCTGGCCGAAACCGGAAGTGACGTCATTTTCGCGGAAATGTAGTATTTTACTTGTAAGCCTTAAAAACCTATACTGGTCATGTTTGACTTTTCTGAATAGTTTCTGAGATGCTTAGAACTCAAATTGCACTGCTGGAAATAGTTTATTTTGATGCACCTGCTGTTTTCTTTGCAAATTTGCATCATAGGATTGTTTTTTTGTTTTTTCTGCAGTGTATATAAAAATTGGTGTATCTCAAAAATAAAACTATGAAGACACTCAAAATAAATTTCCTGTTGTTGTAAACTATTTTTTGCAACTTTTTTGTATTTAAAGTTTTAAGGGATAAACCTCTTAAATTTCTCCAAGTAGAAATATATGTAAAAAACAAAACAAAAACGATTTTCAATTTTTTTGTAGTTTATTGCACTTTTTTGCAATTAATGTAGTTACTATGGACTTAATGCATACATATTATTAAAATATGGGCCATATCAGTTGTATAGCAACTTGAAATGCTCCCACAAATGGCACTACAACATGTAAAAAAATAATATAAGCTCTGGCGGACTTAGTTCTATGGTAGGTCTTAAAGGGTTAAATAAATATCGTCAAATAATCGAGATCTCAATTTCAGTGAAAATAATCGTGATTATCATTTTTGCCATAATCGAGCAGCCCTAGTAACTAATGACTTAAATCTTAATCAGTAATGGTGAATAAACATGTTTTTTTTTGTCCACTTGGGCTGGTGAAAAAGTTGTGAACACATTTACAGTCACATATTGGGTTGATCATTAGCATTCATTTGAAATTGCTTTCTAGCCTCCTGGTGATCCTATTTTTAATATTTACTCCTTTTTTGGTCAGTGTATAGTAGTTAGTAAGGTAATGTACAGTGAGATGGTTTCAGCTCGGCCAAAATGACACTGAGAAAGAACTGAGAGGGAACCAAAACAGGCTAGTTTCAGTTCTCTCGTGATAAAGTTCTGCAGACCTGAAGGAAGCCTCAGATTCAAGTGGTATTTTTTCCCTTTCATGCTGCCACAGTATTTTCAAATTCTTACTATTAAAAAAAAAATTACAGGTGCTTAAAGATGGGATGCACTTGCTGCTTTCTGCTGCTCAACAGGAGACATAGAGTGCGAACACATTTCTGGTTGGTTTAGACTTTGGTGATAGCAGTTTGGTTAATTTTTTTAAGAGATGAGCATAGTCAGCCAGAGAAAGATGACAGGTATAAATATCTACAAGAACAAACATCCTACAGTTAGTTATCAATGTATCAAACTGCTACCAAGTCTGTATTTCTACGCACCCACACTCAAATACAATCACACATTTTCTTACCAGACGTTTTCTCTCCTCTTCCATGGTGCTTAAGAGCTGAGAGAACTCCTTTAAAGACTGGGCTGCAAAATAAATAACACATCCCACTGCTGTAAAAGGCTTTGCATATCTTAAATATTGTGCAAGCTTGTGTAAAAAGTGGCATTTCTGTCTCACCTATATTGACCTCATCATCAGTCTCTGCATCTCCAATGCATTCAAACTGAAACTCCTGCAGAGACTGTGAGAATCGCTGTACAGCAAGAGAAAGACCTGAGGAAGACAGGTAGAAGTTCATTACGTCAACTAAAGCATTGTTAACAGCTGGATTACGGGTAACATCTTTAACTTAGCCTGTTTAGCTTTTTGCACAAGTTGCCATCAGCGGCCACCTGAAATGCTCCCTTTGTTCTACAGGTTGCAGGGAAAAATCACTTATTCCATCCTGTAATAAACCATTAATATATTTTCCTACAAGTCTCTTCAAGTGTGATGTAAATGAAGTGCCACACCCTGCAACAATCTCCTGTGTGTTTACGTGTCCAAACAACACTCCAATAATAGAGTTTAATACCACAGTTTATTCTCTAAGGCACACAAAATACTTGGCTGCATTCTGTCATTAACACACCCTGAGATTGTTGTGCAGGGCAGCCGCTGAGAAAACATCTTAATCATACCACTCCACTGCAAACTGGTAATAAAACCATTAAACTGTCATTTATATTTCTATCAGTGTACACCAGATTACTGCAAAAACTTTGTTCAGGTTGAATGTATGAAAACAACAAAACAACCACTTCATTCTGCACTCGATTTGGTGTCCAGGACTGTTTATGTCCTAGACTGCATTAGTGCAGAAAAATGTGCTTAATGTGCTTATTCTGATGAGGGTTTGTTTGGTGTCAAATAACTTGCTTTTGACTGGTTTTCAGGTTATTTCACATCTGTGTGGTCACAGAGCAGTCAAACACCTTGTGTGTTTAAGGTGACCCCCTCGTGTTCCCTCAATCTTACAATTCAACACTGTTAGGCACACACTTTTTCCAAAGTATGGCTTTTTACTTAGAGGCTGCACCAAAAGACATCATTTCATCAAGGTTCTCCTGAAGTTAACATGTGGAAATCACCACAATAACACAAACATTGGAGACTTTTGTGAAGTATAAACACAATAAAATATACAACTACAATAAAGACTCGAAAACCCTTAATAACTGTGTAAAACTAGTGGTAGGTGATTCTCAAGAGGTTTTTTTTTTCAGCTCAAAATGAGATGTGCCATTTCATGGATGAACTAAAACCTAGATTATTATCAGAGAAATCATCCTCTGAACAGTTAACAACAGTTTTAAAGGCTGCTGGGATTTTTTTTTTTAAGAGAGAGAGGATGCATGAGAGTAAGACATCTAATGCGAAAAAGTACACATATTTACTTAGCAAGAGATTTGGAAAACATTCAAATAAAATATATCTCTCTTTCACTGATTTACTCTCAGCATTGGTAATATGTCCCACATTGTCCCTCACAAGCATACTTCTTGTCCTATATTTACTGTTTTTGAAGTCTGGTCATGCTTCTTTTAACAGAGGTTAAAACTCCAGCAACACTTGCGGGTTGGGTATTATTGCTTCACCCTGGTGAAAGCTGCAAGCTGAAATGTGGTGATCAAACAATAAAATTGAAGCTTCAGCCTCTTTAGACTTCATGTTCTTCTTCATCCAGTTCGGAAGTAGGTAAGGTTTTCTGACAAACCTCTGCCTTGTTTTGACCTTGTGTGTATACAGCTGGCAGCGGCAGGTGATGACCTCAGCCAACAGGTGAGCCAAAAACCCCACCCCCCCACCTTAATCAAACACTACAAACAACAAGGAGGTATATGCTGTTTGAAAGCTGTCATCAGGACAAGAATATGGCACCCAGTCAGTAACCCAGCCATGTGCCTTTATACTGTCAAATGAAGGTGTCAAAATTAATAAACACACAGTCATTAACGCGATCTTTGGGGGCTGACCTGTACTATGTAAGGTTATTTGATGGTGAATGCCATGAGACTGAGCAACCTTCTTTAAGACTTTCTTTGCATAGCATTTGCGTGTTCCAGTTATTTCCAACCATTTAATAAATACAAGGTATTCTGGGGCTGGCGTTTAAAAAAAATTGTATTCAGGAAAAACCCCAAATGTGATAATAATAAAGATTCATATGTGCAAAAATGTGAATATTTCCAGTTTTCCTCTGTTTTAAAGAAATTGAGAGTTTAGTGCCTTTAGGTTTAGTACTAATACCCAAGCAAAACAAGCTAAATTAACATTCTTCTGCCACTTTTAAAAAAAATACCCACTGTTTATAGAAAAAAAAAATCAAAAACATCACTGATATAGTTAATGTGGACATGGTCTTTTTATATATTTTCAGTAATCTAGCCGAAATCAGGTAACACCCAATAGTAGCTTGGTGGGTGGAGGTTAGGCGGTGGTCCTGCTGTTTTGGGCCCTCAAGGCAGTTGTCAGCTGTTTGCTGCTTTCTGCTAGTTAAAACCTGTATGTAACAGCAGACTACAATATTGTAAAGGTGACCTACATCAACAAATTAAGGTGAACAAATATTATTAATTATTAACTCGCGCAATAGCTGCTGTGTATATCACAGACCTACACTGTGCATAACACTGTAACTACCTTCCAAACTGTCCTGCTCATACTACACACACAAATGAAAAATGAGACACTCAAGGTTCAAGTCCCTACAGTGGTTCTGTTTGGAATGATACCCAGAGGACTTCCCTTTGGATCAGGTTGCATAAATCACTGCAAACTGTAAAGCACATTCGCTCCCAAGAATCAGCTATTAATCAGCGCGTACTTACTTTTAAGGGCAGATATGAGCATGTTTCCATCTTTGATGAGGTCTTTTATGAACCTGTTGGTTCGCTCCAACTCTATTTCATGGCACTGCAGCCGCTCTCTGAAATCCGGGCTGTCCAGGAAAGAATCACTGAACTCCAGCGTCGGCAGACCCATCGCTAGATTAATACACGCCGCTAATTACGAGAGAACAACAGCACGACGCCTTCTCTGCCTCCTCGGCGAGACACCAAACGGTGTTTCAGTGTGCTCCGAGCAAATTTCTCAGAAATTTCCTCCAGCTACTCTTTTTCATGCCTTTCTTACTTTTTTCCCAGCAGAACTTCCGGACACAAGAACACAACAGAGTCTCTGATAGAGAAGGCTTGGCTAAGCTATACAACGAGCTCCATGCAGCTTCTCTCCAGCCTTCTTACTGTCGCTACTTTCATATAAGGCGTCGCGCTGACTTCTTATTTACTTATTAGGTGAAGCAAAGCGGACGTACGGCCGTGCAGAGTAACTAACAGGGCTTAATGTTGGTCGCACCAAAGAAAGAAGTCGGCAAAGACTGGCTAACTTTGTCTACGGACGGATCCTAGTCTTGTTACTATGGGAACGGGAGACTCCTGCTGGCGCGTGCTGAAATTGGTGGAAAACTTGGCAAAGAATACAAATGGGCCGATAACTCTGTGATCCACAGGTTTTTAACAATATGAACACCAGCGGCAGCAACAACAACAATAATTTTAATAATAGAAAATACTCGAGCAAATTTTTAAATAAATTATTTTCCTATGAATAAATACTTAAATAACACAACAGCTCAAATTAAAGTCCTGAAAATCTGTTTCATTTCAGCGCGAATTGTCAGTATATTCCGGGTGAAGTGAAAGCGTTACAAGGAACTGAGTATGTCAGCTGATGTGTTAAAGGATTAAAAAGTACCCTGCCGTTTTTCCCTTTTTTTCTCTTTTTTTTAAACCCCGTTTTCCTCACAGACAACTAGAGACGCCTAGATGTACTGTACATCGATGAGCCACCTCATTAACTACATAACTACAGGGTAACTAACACTGATTGCCTGTTACAATGCAGTGTTCATCTGGGATACTTTGGGTGCTGGCACTGGGTGGTGTTTTGACACTTACCAACCCACCTGGACATTGTTGCAGACCAGTCATGCATCCCATCGCAGTTACACTCCCCAGTAACAGCAGCCTCTACAAGTGGATGAAAACCAGACCACAAAAACTGCTCAACAAAGGTATTAAGCTACTTTCCCCAACAAAACAAGCCCACTGAGAATCCAGAGCACACCTGATCTATGGAGGTCCCAGGCAGCCAACAGGACCTAGAAACCAATCCACTGTTAACATCCCAGTGGTAGACTCCAGGAGAACACGTCCTACTGTATTTCAGTACCCCCAATGCATGACAACTAATGTGACCAGATCCAAATAAACGTAGGACCAAATAAATGTGGGACAAAGTGCAGTGACTATAAGGGAGAATGACATGGACATGTTACTCGTACTGAGCAATGGGTTAAAAATGTGCTATATCTGACTCAAACACACACACAATATGTAAGCTAAAGCTTGAGAATCAACCACTCCGTATCGCCATATAACCCCAACAGACCACTTCAGTCTCAGAGTGCTGGCTTACTCATGGTTCCTTGGGCATTTGAAAGTAGAAAGGGAGGCAGAGTCTTTGGCTTTCAAGCCTCTCTTCTATGGAACCAGCTCCCAGTTTGGATTCGGGAGATTTTGTTACCCTGCAATAGGTTTATGGTTCTGGGGGCTTTCCATGATACACAGAGTGTTTCTTCTTCACTCATCTTTTTTCGCTCTCCTTGTATTTGTACACTACTCTGCATCATTAAATATTAATACTTTCTGTCTCTCTCCCACAGCCTGTCTTTGTCCTGTCTCCCTCCAGTCATTCACACACACACACAGGGTCAGTTCAAGTGGCTGCCCCTCCGTGAACTTGGTTCTGCTGGAGGTTTCTTCCTGTAAAAGGAGAGCTTTTCCTTCCCACTGTCGCCAAGTGCTAATTGTTGGGGTTTTCTATGTGTTATTGTAGGGTTCTTACCTTACAGTATAAAGCACCTTGAGGAGGTTGTTCTTGTGATCTGGCGGTATATCAATAAAATTGAATTGACTGTGAAGCACAAATATGCTGTATTTATTTAAATTTCTTTCTCTCTCTTTTTTTTTTAGTATACACACTTCTGTAGTCCCCCTTAATCTGGACATAACTGTTGAAAGTGTCATCTATTTCACATGCTATCCGATGGTTAAGTGATGACGTGACAAATCCTACTTCCGGGCCTAAAGTAGTCTGCGTTTAATATGGCTTTTGTGTTGTTAACATGTTTAATGTTTTGTATTTTCTTCTATTTAATCTCAAAAAGCTCCTAAAACAGTCAGTGATCACTGTTGACCTCCCTCGGCTTTTATTACCGCTAATCATTTATTTAAGCTCAGTTTTTAAAACCTTAGAATGTAACTGCAGCCCAGCCCATGCAGCAGTATATAAATGACTAACCTCGTATTGTGGATGGATTATCTCAGTTGTTCTCCTGGCTGAAGTTTGGTCCTTTTACAGCATCCTGCCATGCGATTACATTTGTTCCTGACCACCGAGAACACTCACGTTAACTTTTATCGAGTGGGAAAAAAGTTAGCTTGTTTATATTATGCTAACATAGCTGTGTTGCTAGCGGTCACATAGCACATCATTATATACCAGCTAGCCCAACTTCAGTAACCCTACAAACGTCACTGCTGTTTAGCTTTCTGTCTTCATTTATGTTGGAAGTGATAGCAGAGCTGTACATTTTCATTTGTTTCCAAAACCCCGCAGTCAGGACATGCTATATTGTATTTAGATAGAAGCTAGCGAGCTAACTCCCTGCTAACTTCTAACTCCGTTAAATGTCATAAATTCCGTTTTCATGGATGCCTGGATGTTAAACTCAATTGTTACACCTGGTAGAGCAGAACGCTGATCATTTTATTAAAGATGAAAGACTTTAGACAGTTTTTCAACGCTTAGTAATGCCATAGTTATCGTTTGATATATGGACCTGCAGCAGAGTTTAGGTCCAGACACGGCTAGTGACGTCAGACTGAACAAGGAGACGACTAAGCTCCAGTTACATCAGTGCAAGTAAACAAACAATATATATAAGAAGAGTAAGAAAATAAATATACACTTTAGGACTAGGGATAAAGGGATCAATAACAATTTAAAATTTACAGTTTGATGATTTAAAGTCTCACACACAACCGAAAGGGGAGGAGGGGGCGGCTGCTTCCAAATAGAGCGCATTTCATTCATAATGTTGTAAATCCAAGCCCATTATGTATTCATGATTTGAATCCTGGGTTGTGTGAAATCTCAGAAATGCACCCTAGACAAAGTGAATCTGTGAAAGGTGTGTTAGATCATGTTGTGGTGATCCTTGGGTTGAGGGATGGGTGTTCATACTGCAGTGCAAAATTAAAACCAATGGAAGATGGACAAGAAAAGTTCAAAGCCATCAGGTCTTCAGTTTAGAAAAAAGAGAAAAGAAGAGGAGGAGAAACGAGCAAAAGATACAGGTAAGCAGATGTGTCATTGGATAATGGCAGGTCATCCTGAAACAATCAGAATCAAAATACTTTATTAATCCCTAAGGAAATTATGTGGATTACAGTTGCTCCAAGAAGAAATGGTAAAAATAGTAACAGTAACGGACTAAACTCCAAACAATATATTATATTACAGATTTTAATATTAATTAGTCATTGTCAATTGTTGATTTGTTCTGTTCTCATTGTATGACGAATTATGATGGCTGTTTGGTAGCCGTTTGCATACTATGCATACTCTCTCTCTCTCTTCATATGTGTGTGTGTGTGTGTACAACAGCTTTATGTTAATGTACAAATATGTTTATGTGGTTTCCATGGTTTTTGCATCTTCTTTAAGTGCGCGTCATTCCATCTCGGATTTGGACAAGACTGGTAAGCTCTCAACTTGCTCTCCGTCTGATATGATCAGGGTTTTTTGTGTGTTTTCTTGAGGTTTTGCGACGCTGCGTGTTAAAGGCCTAGCAGCCGTCATTTAGCCAATGTGAGCCACTCTGTAAGAGCAGGTGGGAGGGAACAGCTGCTTCTGTTGTAAACGTGCTTCCGACTTGGAAATTTCCTCGGTCGAGTGGGTTATCTGGCATTTCCCCTCTTGAGTTTTCTAAACACTAATTTTTGTCGATATTTTAAGTTTGTTAGTTGGACAGAGTTAAATTAGATGTCGAAAGTTACTCTTGTCTACTGGTGTTTGTTATTTAAAAGGAATCTGACAAGATGATTCAAATAAAAACAAACGGTCAAAAACTAATATTTGGCTCTCACTTATGCTAGTCTGTTTTTGAATGTAAACAAATCATCCAATCTAACACAATTTCTGATACTTGTTTGCTGAAAGTTTAGGCGATGGTATGAGGGCAGTGTTTAATATAGCGTTATTTAACTATAAGCTATAAGAGACTTAGAGCTTTTTATTGTCATTGTGCAGTTTTTTGCACAGCGAAATTGGGTATAATCTGTTAATGTGGCTTTTGTATTTAGTTGTTGTTGTCCAAACTCACTGTACTGCTACCTAACCAGTGTAGGATTGATGTAGTATTTAAGTTTTCTTTCCCTTTCCCTTTTTCCAAAATAACAATGAGTTGTTGTTGTTTTTTTTGTTTTGTTTTGTTTTCAGTTCATAAACGTATGTGTCTATGTTCCTAATGCAGCTATGAACAATGACCATAGTTGACAGATCTTCAGAAAAGTCTGACCACGAGTCAGCCGGACTCGGACCTGGAGCTGCTGTGTACAACAGTACACCCTCCTCTGAGGACCAGCCCAAGGACCAAGGGGCTGGTCCTCAGAGTACACCCTCCTCTGAGGACCAGCCCAAGGACCAAGGGGCTGGTCCTCAGAGTACACCCTCCTCTGAGGACCAGCCCAAGGACCAAGGTCAGAGCAAAGCCTGGCTTTTTTTCAAAATGTCTTTTTAAGCTGTTTGAAGATTTTTATTGTCAGACAGAATAGTTTTCCAACCAGTTTTAGCAAATATGGAACCACACTTTTTAGCCATTATTTACCCATATTTGTCAGAATTGGTTTTAGTAACGTACAGCTAATCTTTTTGCTTCTGCTTTCACACAAGTTTGACAACTGCTTTTGTGGGTGTTGTGTTGCTGCTTCCCTTCTCCGTTCATTCATCCAGTTATGTAATGCATCCAGCTTTGCATGATCAGTCACTTCAGCTCGTGATGCAATTGCTGTTTTTATATAAAGACCGGCAGCCCAACTTGTTTAGCAGAAACAAAGGAGAAGGCAAATTGTCCTATCTTTCTTCCTGAGGCTGTTTAGGAGTTTTTCACAGTGGCCAGAATCACATTATATAACTGTTAATAGTTGTAGCTATTACTGTGATGTCCTGACATGACTTTGCCATGTGCCAGTGTGTGGTTGTATAAGTAAGGTGGCATTAAATTATCTCCTTTTTAAAATGTATTGAAACAGATTTTTAGTAATAATTGTGGCTCTGTGTGTCAGTGATCAACAGTGGCGATGGAATTGACTTGCCCCAGAAGGTGCTGTTCTCACCAGATCGGCTCAGCCTAAATTGGGCCCAGGTTCACCTCATTGGTGCAGGCCTCCAGAACATGGGGAACACCTGCTTCCTCAACTCAGCCCTGCAGTGTCTCAGCTACACCCCTCCTTTAGCAAACTACATGCTGACGCGGGAGCACTCCAAAACATGTAAGTTTATTTCACCAACAGTGGTGTTACGCAGTCCTGCGCTGATTCTCACATTGTATCACTCCTTACTCACTCAGTATTTTGTCTCTGTCTCTGCTGCAGGTCATGAGCCAGGGTTCTGTATGATGTGTACCATGCAAAACCACATCATTCAGGTTTTTACCAACTCCGGGAATGTCATTAAGCCCATTGGTGTACTCAATGAGCTTGGGTGTAAGTGGATGACTGTTGTTGCTGTGCTCTGTGCAAAGTGTTTACCTATATTTTAATGATAGGAGGCGCTGTGTGACTGTTTACCTTTTGTAATTTTGGAGGGAAATAATCTGGAGGGATTTTGAATTCTGTTTTTAAATAAGTGTAAACTTGCATTTAACTGTGGTATCCTTTACAATAATTCACCTCCTGCTTTGTTTTTTGGTTCTGTTTTTCCTCGTTCCCCTCACACAGGGATTGCAAACCACTTCCGCTATGGAAGCCAGGAAGATGCTCATGAATTCCTGCGGTGCACAGTGGATGCTATGCAAAGGTCCTGCTTACCTGGAACCAAGTGAGTGTCATTTTACATTGCATGCATTCTAAACAAGTTAAACACACAAAAATATTTTTACTTGGGCTTGACAGTGTTTGCACTTTATTATGTAGTAAGATCCATAATTAGCTACGTAGAGGTAACACCGTGACAGTAGGAGAATATGAAATAAATCCTTTATCCTGTTTTTCAGGAAGTGCAGTTTATACTAGTTCCTTTTAACTATTAATGCTTCAATTGCTGAGAGTATTTTTCAGAAATGCAGATTCCTCAGTCTCTTGCCTGACTGACACCTCAGTTTACATACTAGGCAAGCCACTTGATATAATACCTCATTATTATATCAAGTTTTTTAATGAACTTGACTGCTCCAACACAGAAAGTATTCTTACACTGGGTGTGGTAGCTTGTTTTGGTAACAGGGCTTGAAAAGATCAGAAGCGGCTTAAACGTGTAGTAAAACAGGTGTCTGGGATTATGGCAGAGAGCTGCCAGACTTAGTGTCTAGTATAGATTTCTTCTGAGGCAACAGGGTAAGCAGTGTGAGCAGGAGCACTCAACCCCTCAGGTCATCTCTTATTCACCCTAATGGCATTAGTGCTATTATTGCAGCAGCAAAATTCAGAAAATCCAGGTTTTTCTATGTGTTACTATAGAGCTTCGAAGTCTATGTGCACATTTAACCAAAACTACACGTTTAACAGATGCACTGGGCTGAGTGTTGTGCTTCTTGTTAGACTCCTAAAAATAATTTATTAATTCATTTATTTTTTTAAGAACCTAAAGTGTCAATTCTCATCAAATCAATTCTTCCCGTGTAGCAGCAGATGGCCTCTTAAGTAATTAATCGTGCTCCAATTCCTCCTATTGTCTTTTCTGCTACTTGAATACTGTAAAGTGATTGTCTGGTTCCAAAATGCTAAAAAATAAATGGTCAGTCAGTTAATTGTTGCACTGTCCTTATTAGTTAACTTTTGTGCTTTATCTTTTTATTATAGATTGGACAGGCAAACGCAGGCAACCTCTTTCATCCATCAAGTGTTTGGCGGGTACCTAAGATCCAGAGGTAAGTCACTGTTTTTTAAGGTTTGATTTATTTTTCTTTTATTTGTCTTTTTATGTCTTACAGCTTGTGTGATACTCATAGCACTGATTTCTGTTTCAGTTAAATGTTTAAACTGCAAAGCTGTCTCAGATACATTTGACCCTTTTCTGGATGTCACTCTGGAAATTAAGGTAATTGGACAACATTCAAAGTGACGTTGCTACTATGTATTCTCTGCATTATGGAGTGTGAGGTTTTTCCTCTCTCTCTCTGTTCATATAGACTGCTCCAAATGTCTCCAAAGCTCTGGAGCAGTTTGTCAAGCCAGAACAGCTGGGTGGTGAAAATGCTTATAAATGCACCAAGTAAGTCAAAGAGATGCCAAACCATGATGAGTTTTAGTGTTTAGGTGTGATTTTTGTCAACAAGCTGAATGTTTGTTTCCTTCAGGTGCAACAAAATGGTAACGGCCTCAAAAAGATTTACAATCCATCGCAGCGCCAATGTGCTCACCATCTCACTCAAACGCTTTGCAGACTTCAGTGGAGGCAAAATCACAAAGGCAAATGGCCAATAGTGTCTGCTTAAGTCATAAAGATACATGACAGATGCTTTGTTTTATTATAAAACAGGATATTTGCATGTAATGTTTGAATTTTTTTGTTTGGTGGTCATCAGGATGTGAAGTATTTGGAGCATCTGGATCTGCGGCCCTTCATGTCGCAGTCCCACGGGGAGCCCCAGCTCTACAGGCTGTATGCTGTGCTGGTTCACTCTGGATTGAGTTGTCATACTGGACACTATTTCTGCTATATTAAGGTACTGGCTGTGCCCGAATCTGTTTGAATGCTGCTGTTGCGTAGTACAAACAAACAAACACCATAAACAACACATTTCAGCAGAAAACTACTTTGTATGCATTGAAAGAAAGAAAAAAAAGACCCCTATATAACCATAAGATTCTTCTTTTTAGCTCAAATTCAATTCAGAAACTGAATCTGCTGTGTCACATCTCTCTCATTCTGTCTCACAGGCCAGCAATGAGCAGTGGTTTCAGATGAATGACTCGTCCGTGTCAGTCAGTGACATTAGCACTGTTCTCAACCAGCAGGCCTATGTCCTCTTCTACATCAAGTGAGTAAACATCGGTATTTTTAAACATTCTAGGCTTATTCCTTCAGTAGAACTTTTCCCATCATTATTTAATAATGTAGACATGTTTATTCTCACTTTTCTTGTAGAAAATGTATTATTATAACCTAATGTTATAATGTTGATGCTTTGTCATGGTTAATATTCTTTTTTCCATGTCATCAGGTGCACAGATGTGGGAAAAACTGGGGACTACAGCCACTTGAACCATAACGCTGGCATATCTGGTCAGGCATCTCCCCAGCCGGTGGTGAGCCCAGGCACCATCGCCACCATGCCTCACAACAGTGTTGGCTTCATAGGTCCCCAGCTGCCACCACACATGAACAAGGTACTTCCTCACCTGAGGGTACTGATAATGTTGTTGTTTTTGTTAAACCCAGTGTTTCATGCAAAACACATTTGTACCTTTCAATTGTGTCTGTTTGAAAAGAATGAAATGATATCATATATTCCTTATTGGCCTACATTTGTACAAAATTCCAAATTATATACACAAAGTCATAGAAATCACTGCTCCAATTGGTCATCATGATTTTAATATTCTCTTTTTCCATAACAATGAAATACGCCTTGGACAAATATGACACGTCAATATTTCATTAGTGTTGTCACATCACATCCTGTAAGCATCGTCTGTCTGTGTCCTTTCTCTGGAAATTAATATTTCCAGCCAATATAGGCAATCCATCAACATGGCTGGAGAGTTGGTAGTTATATACAGTCTGTATAAGTGTGGTTAATCCAATGAAGATTTGTAAGGAGATGGCAGTTACTGTGAATTTACAGCAGTTACACAGTGATTAGTAATAAACAGAGCCAGTGAGAGTGAGTGGATATAAGAAAGTCAGTGACTCAGGTGTGTCGATTGGTTCTGTTTGTGAGACTGGAGGAGACGTAGAAATCTTTTGTTTTAAATCTTAGTTAGGAAGATTCCTGTTTGAAAACAAGCACTTTTTGTGAGAAATACAAGAAGTACATCTGCAGAAAGCACACAGTTACATTCTGTCCATCATGTGGACAAAATCGAAAATGTTGAGCATTGAAAAACTGAGAACGTTGGGCAAGTTCAAAATACGTGTTTGTAAGAACGAAAAACCAAATTGTTCCTAAAATAGTTATGGAAAGTCACTGTTGTATGTCTGTGTTCTACATGTTTATCTGATGGAAAATAAAGGTGCTATTGTTTTATTGCAGTTTCTTGACAATTCTGAGTGGATTTACACAGTATGGGTCAAAATGACCCGCAACAAAATCAATGTCACTTTTTTGTTTTTCAACATAATACAAGGGTTAATTTCCAAAACTTCCATATGATCTTCAATTTGTAGCAGATCCACTATCACACAGCAGCTGGAGCAGTTTCAAATGGAGGTCAGTCCACTGCTGCCACCTGTGGCCAAGTACCAAGCCTACCATAGCCTACTACTAGATTAACTTGCTATGATGACATTGAGTAGAGGCTGAGTGGCTGCACTTACCCCTGGTACATCCAAATCTACCCACAAACATGTTGAAAGATGCAATGGCAGCAATGTGGCTTGTCAACACTGAAAACAATCAGTAAGCAAAGACAACAGGGATCACTTTTTTCTGTTTATTTAACATGCACAACATTTGTAGTCGCCTTCTGCACAGGGGAAGTCCACACACACTGTGTGGTACCACTTTCCACAGAAGGTGCATTCAATCTACAAGACTGAATGAGAAAGTCAGGGTCATTGTCTGACTGTTTATTACTAATCACTGTGTAACTGCTGTACATTCACAGTAACTGCCATCTCCTTACAAATGTTTATTAGATTAACCACACTTATACAGACTGTATATAACAACCAACTCTAAAATGTTTGTGCATGAAACGAATTCAGACGTGCTGCAGATGTGTGTCACAAGTTGATCTGGCTGTAGGCTGTGGCACTTGGCCAGTGGTGGCACTGGTTGACTCGAGTCCATGTTAGTGCACACAAAGTAAACTGCTCGCTTTAGTTGTGAAGCAAAAACGCTGAATTCGGAGAAACAAACCGTGTGAGGGGAACGATAACGACAACAAGAGTCTCCCGATCGTTTACTCTTGTTGTCCTGTGAACAACATCGGCATGGTGTTAATTGTTTGCTGTTTTCGCGATCGCGTCGCGCATGAGGATAACCCTAGGTAAACTCGCCACATTTTTAAACATTTTGTTGTTCAACAGCATCAACACTGACGGAGTGTGTTTGAGATAACCTCACAAGTGTCACAGATGACACATTTGGCGTTTTTTTGCTAGTCTGTAGGTAGCAGCTCCTGAAACGGAAGTCTGCCACACATCTGTTCGACTAACGCCAGTTGATCTAAACGCCAGTAGATCTGGAACACCGGCAGCCTCGCCTCTGTCAGTGCGCCTCAGGGCGGCTGTGGCTACAATTTAGCTTGCCATCACCAGTGTGTGTGAATGGGTGGATGACTGAACGTGTAAAGTGCTTTGGGGTCCTTAGGGACTAAGTAAAGCGCTATACAAATACAGGCCATTTACTTAATGCTGAAATCTAATCTATTGTATTAAATGGGTATGCTTATAGTTTGGGTAATTTTGTTATGTCAACAAGTTCTGTTTTAAAACTTAATCTCTTGTTAACTGTTCAGATTGCTGAGGTGATTGATGATCGACCTGAGGAAGTGAAACAGATGGAAGTTTTTAGGACCAGCAACAGATGGAAAGTAATTGGAGGTAAATAAGAAGTCACAGAAGTAGGGGGGGATTTGTGCAATATTAAGTTAAGACTGTTGTTTACTATAGTTTTACTTCCTCTCCTAAAAGTGGATCAAAATGATGACACAGAGGAAGGAAATGGAAAAGAACATCAAAATACAGAGGCTGGCTCATTAAGCAGAGGTCGACATGACTCACCCGAGTTGTCTTCAAAGAGAAGAGGACAGGATTCTCCTGTCAAAAAGACCCGGCATGACTCTCCAGACATCTCTCCACCAAAGAGAAGTCGGAAGTACTCTCCGGATGTCTCTCCTCACAGGACAAGACGTCACGACTCTCCTGATGTCTCTCCTCCCAGGAGAAGACGTCATGACTCTCCAGATGTCTCTCCTCCCAGGACTAGACCTCACGACTCTCCAGATGTCTCTCCTCCCAGGAGAAGACGTCATGACTCTCCTGATGTCTCTCCTCCCAGGACTAGACCTCACGACTCTCCAGATGTCTCTCCTCCCAGGAGAAGACGTCATGACTCTCCAGATGTCTCTCCTCCCAGGACTAGACCTCATGACTCTCCAGATGTCTCTCCTCCCAAGAGAAGACGTCACGACTCTCCTGTTGTCTCTCCTCCCAAGAGAAGACGTCATGACTCTCCAGATGTCTCTCCTCACAGGACTAGACCTCACGACTCTCCAGATGTCTCTCCTCCCAGGAGAAGACGTCACGACTCTCCTGATGTCTCTCCTCACAGGACTAGACCTCACGACTCTCCAGATGTCTCTCCTCCCAGGAGAAGACGTCATGACTCTCCAGATGTCTCTCCTCCCAGGACTAGACATCACAACTCTCCAGATGTCTCTCCTCCCAAGAGAAGACGTCACGACTCTCCTGATGTCTCTCCTCCCAGGAGAAGACGTCATGACTCTCCAGATGTCTCTCCTCCCAAGAGAAGACGTCACGACTCTCCAGATGTCTCTCCTCCCAGGAGAAGACGCCATGACTCCCCAGACTTGTCACCACCAAGACAGTGTTCAGGAAAGTCAGAAAAAATGCAAAGTAAAGGTCAGTGATCCATTTAAATTGTAAAGTGGAATCTGGTGTGGCATATGAATAAAAGTAAAAAGCAGAGACCCATTTAACATGAGTTTTGAATTGAAATTTATTTTAAAGACATAGCTTGATCTAATAATAAATCTTTAATTTTTGTCCAAAAGGCATTACAAAATGAAAATTAACAAATTAACTGTGTCTTTGTCAGATTCAGCCTCCAACAAAAGCAAGCTCAGCTCATCCTTGTTAAGTAAAAAACGCTCACCGGATCCTCATCGGTCAGCGGTGGCTAAGAAGGGTCAGAATAGACATGATTCAGACTCGGATCCGTCTCCCCCGAGGAAAAGGCCCCTGAAGGGAAACGCCTCAGACTCCGACCAATCTCCCCCAAGGAGGCCCTCAAAAACTAAACGGGGCTCAGACTCTGACCAGTCTCCACCCAGGGGGCAGCCACCGAGTGGAAGGGACTCGGATGGAGATTTGTCACCACCTCGTAGGCCAGGCCAGTCACAGGTAAGCAGACTGTGTTGGAACAAAGATTAATGTCAAATCTGATTTCACTCAAATGTTATATTTTTCAATTGTCTTTTTTTTTTTATAACCAGGGCCAAAGGATGCTATCTGGTGGAAAGGCAGGCCTGGTTTCTGTGGACATTTTAAGGAAAGAGCAAAAGGAGAACAGACGCAGAGAAAAACACAATCAGCCACTTGAAGGTTTCATCAACTTTTCTCTCTTAAGATTTTTTTACACCCATTGATTGAAGAGCTTCATACAGCTTTGCATCTCATTTCAGCTTATCATCTATATTGTCGTATTTTATTTAGTCCTAAAATTAAATAATGAAGTTTCTACATACTTACCCATTCATCCCCTTTGACCAGATGAATCGCGTAAGGCTCAGACGATTTTCAGAGACAAAAGTGGCAAAAGGAGGGATCTGGATTCAGAGAGAAATGAACAGAAAAAGAAAGCTGGTGAAAAAGCGGCAAGAGACGAGAAATACGCTCAGTGGGGAAAAGGGTAAATGTGCATGATCATTTCAAATATCACAGTTTATGTGATTATATCCACATAAAAAATTATAAAAGTGGTTCAATGGTTTATGTTAAAATGTATGTATAGGTTGGCACAGATCCAGATGCATCACCAGAAACTTAAGGAAGCGCTGCGCGAAGCCCTTAAGCCACTTGAGGATCTTGACCGCATGTTGAGAGAACAGGAAAGAGAAGGCGATCCTATGGCTGCAATGCGCAGGCGTAAAAAGGACCGTGGCACAAAAACACAAGATATTTAACTCAAAGAGAAGAGGACAGGATTCTCCTGTCAAAAAGACCCGGCATGACTCTCCAGACATCTCTCCACCAAAGAGAAGTCGGAAGTACTCTCCGGATGTCTCTCCTCACAGGACAAGACGTCACGACTCTCCTGATGTCTCTCCTCCCAGGACTAGACCTCACGACTCTCCAGATGTCTCTCCTCCCAGGAGAAGACGTCATGACTCTCCAGATGTCTCTCCTCCCAGGACTAGACCTCACGACTCTCCAGATGTCTCTCCTCCCAGGAGAAGACGTCATGACTCTCCTGATGTCTCTCCTCCCAGGACTAGACCTCACGACTCTCCAGATGTCTCTCCTCCCAGGAGAAGACGTCATGACTCTCCAGATGTCTCTCCTCCCAGGACTAGACCTCACGACTCTCCAGATGTCTCTCCTCCCAGGAGAAGACGTCATGACTCTCCAGATGTCTCTCCTCCCAGGACTAGACCTCATGACTCTCCAGATGTCTCTCCTCCCAAGAGAAGACGTCACGACTCTCCTGTTATCTCTCCTCCCAAGAGAAGACGTCATGACTCTCCAGATGTCTCTCCTCACAGGACTAGACCTCACGACTCTCCAGATGTCTCTCCTCCCAGGAGAAGACGTCACGACTCTCCTGATGTCTCTCCTCACAGGACTAGACCTCACGACTCTCCAGATGTCTCTCCTCCCAGGAGAAGACGTCATGACTCTCCAGATGTCTCTCCTCCCAGGACTAGACATCACAACTCTCCAGATGTCTCTCCTCCCAAGAGAAGACGTCACGACTCTCCTGATGTCTCTCCTCCCAGGAGAAGACGTCATGACTCTCCAGATGTCTCTCCTCCCAAGAGAAGACGTCACGACTCTCCAGATGTCTCTCCTCCCAGGAGAAGACGCCATGACTCCCCAGACTTGTCACCACCAAGACAGTGTTCAGGAAAGTCAGAAAAAATGCAAAGTAAAGGTCAGTGATCCATTTAAATTGTAAAGTGGAATCTGGTGTGGCATATGAATAAAAGTAAAAAGCAGAGACCCATTTAACATGAGTTTTGAATTGAAATTTATTTTAAAGACATAGCTTGATCTAATAATAAATCTTTAATTTTTGTCCAAAAGGCATTACAAAATGAAAATTAACAAATTAACTGTGTCTTTGTCAGATTCAGCCTCCAACAAAAGCAAGCTCAGCTCATCCTTGTTAAGTAAAAAACGCTCACCGGATCCTCATCGGTCAGCGGTGGCTAAGAAGGGTCAGAATAGACATGATTCAGACTCGGATCCGTCTCCCCCGAGGAAAAGGCCCCTGAAGGGAAACGCCTCAGACTCCGACCAATCTCCCCCAAGGAGGCCCTCAAAAACTAAACGGGGCTCAGACTCTGACCAGTCTCCACCCAGGGGGCAGCCACCGAGTGGAAGGGACTCGGATGGAGATTTGTCACCACCTCGTAGGCCAGGCCAGTCACAGGTAAGCAGACTGTGTTGGAACAAAGATTAATGTCAAATCCGATTTCACTCAAATGTTATATTTTTCAATTGTCTTTTTTTTTTTTATAACCAGGGCCAAAGGATGCTATCTGGTGGAAAGGCAGGCCTGGTTTCTGTGGACATTTTAAGGAAAGAGCAAAAGGAGAACAGACGCAGAGAAAAACACAATCAGCCACTTGAAGGTTTCATCAACTTTTCTCTCTTAAGATTTTTTTACACCCATTGATTGAAGAGCTTCATACAGCTTTGCATCTCATTTCAGCTTATCATCTATATTGTCGTATTTTATTTAGTCCTAAAATTAAATAATGAAGTTTCTACATACTTACCCATTCATCCCCTTTGACCAGATGAATCGCGTAATGCTCAGACGATTTTCAGAGACAAAAGTGGCAAAAGGAGGGATCTGAATTCAGAGAGAAATGAACAGAAAAAGAAAGCTGGTGAAAAAGCGGCAAGAGACGAGAAATACGCTCAGTGGGGAAAAGGGTAAATGTGCATGATCATTTCAAATATCACAGTTTATGTGATTATATCCACATAAAAAATTATAAAAGTGGTTCAATGGTTTATGTTAAAATGTATGTATAGGTTGGCACAGATCCAGATGCATCACCAGAAACTTAAGGAAGCGCTGCGCGAAGCCCTTAAGCCACTTGAGGATCTTGACCGCATGTTGAGAGAACAGGAAAGAGAAGGCGATCCTATGGCTGCAATGCGCAGGCGTAAAAAGGACCGTGGCACAAAAACACAAGATATTTAACTCAAAGAGAAGAGGACAGGATTCTCCTGTCAAAAAGACCCAGCATGACTCTCCAGACATCTCTCCACCAAAGAGAAGTCGGAAGTACTCTCCGGATGTCTCTCCTCACAGGACAAGACGTCACGACTCTCCAGATGTCTCTCCTCCCAGGAGAAGACGTCATGACTCTCCAGATGTCTCTCCTCCCAGGACTAGACCTCACGACTCTCCAGATGTCTCTCCTCCCAGGAGAAGACGTCATGACTCTCCAGATGTCTCTCCTCCCAGGACTAGACCTCACGACTCTCCAGATGTCTCTCCTCCCAGGAGAAGACGTCATGACTCTCCTGATGTCTCTCCTCCCAGGACTAGACCTCACGACTCTCCAGATGTCTCTCCTCCCAGGAGAAGACGTCATGACTCTCCAGATGTCTCTCCTCCCAGGACTAGACCTCATGACTCTCCAGATGTCTCTCCTCCCAAGAGAAGACGTCACGACTCTCCTGTTGTCTCTCCTCCCAAGAGAAGACGTCATGACTCTCCAGATGTCTCTCCTCACAGGACTAGACCTCACGACTCTCCAGATGTCTCTCCTCCCAGGAGAAGACGTCACGACTCTCCTGATGTCTCTCCTCACAGGACTAGACCTCACGACTCTCCAGATGTCTCTCCTCCCAGGAGAAGACGTCATGACTCTCCAGATGTCTCTCCTCCCAGGACTAGACATCACAACTCTCCAGATGTCTCTCCTCCCAAGAGAAGACGTCACGACTCTCCTGATGTCTCTCCTCCCAGGAGAAGACGTCATGACTCTCCAGATGTCTCTCCTCCCAAGAGAAGACGTCACGACTCTCCAGATGTCTCTCCTCCCAGGAGAAGACGTCACGACTCTCCAGATGTCTCTCCTCCCAGGAGAAGACGCCATGACTCCCCAGACTTGTCACCACCAAGACAGTGTTCAGGAAAGTCAGAAAAAATGCAAAGTAAAGGTCAGTGATCCATTTAAATTGTAAAGTGGAATCTGGTGTGGCATATGAATAAAAGTAAAAAGCAGAGACCCATTTAACATGAGTTTTGAATTGAAATTTATTTTAAAGACATAGCTTGATCTAATAATAAATCTTTAATTTTTGTTCAAAAGGCATTACAAAATGAAAATTAACAAATTAACTGTGTCTTTGTCAGATTCAGCCTCCAACAAAAGCAAGCTCAGCTCATCCTTGTTAAGTAAAAAACGCTCACCGGATCCTCATCGGTCAGCGGTGGCTAAGAAGGGTCAGAATAGACATGATTCAGACTCGGATCCGTCTCCCCCGAGGAAAAGGCCCCTGAAGGGAAACGCCTCAGACTCCGACCAATCTCCCCCAAGGAGGCCCTCAAAAACTAAACGGGGCTCAGACTCTGACCAGTCTCCACCCAGGGGGCAGCCACCGAGTGGAAGGGACTCGGATGGAGATTTGTCACCACCTCGTAGGCCAGGCCAGTCACAGGTAAGCAGACTGTGTTGGAACAAAGATTAATGTCAAATCCGATTTCACTCAAATGTTATATTTTTCAATTGTCTTTTTTTTTTTTATAACCAGGGCCAAAGGATGCTATCTGGTGGAAAGGCAGGCCTGGTTTCTGTGGACATTTTAAGGAAAGAGCAAAAGGAGAACAGACGCAGAGAAAAACACAATCAGCCACTTGAAGGTTTCATCAACTTTTCTCTCTTAAGATTTTTTTACACCCATTGATTGAAGAGCTTCATACAGCTTTGCATCTCATTTCAGCTTATCATCTATATTGTCGTATTTTATTTAGTCCTAAAATTAAATAATGAAGTTTCTACATACTTACCCATTCATCCCCTTTGACCAGATGAATCGCGTAAGGCTCAGACGATTTTCAGAGACAAAAGTGGCAAAAGGAGGGATCTGGATTCAGAGAGAAATGAACAGAAAAAGAAAGCTGGTGAAAAAGCGGCAAGAGACGAGAAATACGCTCAGTGGGGAAAAGGGTAAATGTGCATGATCATTTCAAATATCACAGTTTATGTGATTATATCCACATAAAAAATTATAAAAGTGGTTCAATGGTTTATGTTAAAATGTATGTATAGGTTGGCACAGATCCAGATGCATCACCAGAAACTTAAGGAAGCGCTGCGCGAAGCCCTTAAGCCACTTGAGGATCTTGACCGCATGTTGAGAGAACAGGAAAGAGAAGGCGATCCTATGGCTGCAATGCGCAGGCGTAAAAAGGACCGTGGCACAAAAACACAAGATATTTAACTCAAAGAGAAGAGGACAGGATTCTCCTGTCAAAAAGACCCGGCATGACTCTCCAGACATCTCTCCACCAAAGAGAAGTCGGAAGTACTCTCCGGATGTCTCTCCTCACAGGACAAGACGTCACGACTCTCCTGATGTCTCTCCTCCCAGGACTAGACCTTACGACTCTCCAGATGTCTCTCCTCCCAGGAGAAGACGTCATGACTCTCCAGATGTCTCTCCTCCCAGGACTAGACCTCACGACTCTCCAGATGTCTCTCCTCCCAGGAGAAGACGTCATGACTCTCCTGATGTCTCTCCTCCCAGGACTAGACCTCACGACTCTCCAGATGTCTCTCCTCCCAGGAGAAGACGTCATGACTCTCCAGATGTCTCTCCTCCCAGGACTAGACCTCACGACTCTCCAGATGTCTCTCCTCCCAGGAGAAGACGTCATGACTCTCCAGATGTCTCTCCTCCCAGGACTAGACCTCATGACTCTCCAGATGTCTCTCCTCCCAAGAGAAGACGTCACGACTCTCCTGTTGTCTCTCCTCCCAAGAGAAGACGTCATGACTCTCCAGATGTCTCTCCTCACAGGACTAGACCTCACGACTCTCCAGATGTCTCTCCTCCCAGGAGAAGACGTCACGACTCTCCTGATGTCTCTCCTCACAGGACTAGACCTCACGACTCTCCAGATGTCTCTCCTCCCAGGAGAAGACGTCATGACTCTCCAGATGTCTCTCCTCCCAGGACTAGACATCACAACTCTCCAGATGTCTCTCCTCCCAAGAGAAGACGTCACGACTCTCCTGATGTCTCTCCTCCCAGGAGAAGACGTCATGACTCTCCAGATGTCTCTCCTCCCAAGAGAAGACGTCACGACTCTCCAGATGTCTCTCCTCCCAGGAGAAGACGCCATGACTCCCCAGACTTGTCACCACCAAGACAGTGTTCAGGAAAGTCAGAAAAAATGCAAAGTAAAGGTCAGTGATCCATTTAAATTGTAAAGTGGAATCTGGTGTGGCATATGAATAAAAGTAAAAAGCAGAGACCCATTTAACATGAGTTTTGAATTGAAATTTATTTTAAAGACATAGCTTGATCTAATAATAAATCTTTAATTTTTGTCCAAAAGGCATTACAAAATGAAAATTAACAAATTAACTGTGTCTTTGTCAGATTCAGCCTCCAACAAAAGCAAGCTCAGCTCATCCTTGTTAAGTAAAAAACGCTCACCGGATCCTCATCGGTCAGCGGTGGCTAAGAAGGGTCAGAATAGACATGATTCAGACTCGGATCCGTCTCCCCCGAGGAAAAGGCCCCTGAAGGGAAACGCCTCAGACTCCGACCAATCTCCCCCAAGGAGGCCCTCAAAAACTAAACGGGGCTCAGACTCTGACCAGTCTCCACCCAGGGGGCAGCCACCGAGTGGAAGGGACTCGGATGGAGATTTGTCACCACCTCGTAGGCCAGGCCAGTCACAGGTAAGCAGACTGTGTTGGAACAAAGATTAATGTCAAATCCGATTTCACTCAAATGTTATATTTTTCAATTGTCTTTTTTTTTTTTATAACCAGGGCCAAAGGATGCTATCTGGTGGAAAGGCAGGCCTGGTTTCTGTGGACATTTTAAGGAAAGAGCAAAAGGAGAACAGACGCAGAGAAAAACACAATCAGCCACTTGAAGGTTTCATCAACTTTTCTCTCTTAAGATTTTTTTACACCCATTGATTGAAGAGCTTCATACAGCTTTGCATCTCATTTCAGCTTATCATCTATATTGTCGTATTTTATTTAGTCCTAAAATTAAATAATGAAGTTTCTACATACTTACCCATTCATCCCCTTTGACCAGATGAATCGCGTAATGCTCAGACGATTTTCAGAGACAAAAGTGGCAAAAGGAGGGATCTGAATTCAGAGAGAAATGAACAGAAAAAGAAAGCTGGTGAAAAAGCGGCAAGAGACGAGAAATACGCTCAGTGGGGAAAAGGGTAAATGTGCATGATCATTTCAAATATCACAGTTTATGTGATTATATCCACATAAAAAATTATAAAAGTGGTTCAATGGTTTATGTTAAAATGTATGTATAGGTTGGCACAGATCCAGATGCATCACCAGAAACTTAAGGAAGCGCTGCGCGAAGCCCTTAAGCCACTTGAGGATCTTGACCGCATGTTGAGAGAACAGGAAAGAGAAGGCGATCCTATGGCTGCAATGCGCAGGCGTAAAAAGGACCGTGGCACAAAAACACAAGATATTTAACATTACATATGTTTTATTTTATTTATGACTTTATTTTATTTCACCAGGTCAATCCTTGTAAGAAGCTTTTAAATAGCAGCAGTTTTGCTTTTGCTACTGTTTGTATTTTTATTTATTTGTATGTTTGTTTTGATTTTTTGTAGAGAAACCTCGATATAAAGGCCCTGCTCCACCTCCAAACCGGTTCAATATTCCACCGGGGTACCGCTGGGACGGAGTTGACAGGTAGAGTTTGTGCATCGGTGACAGAGGAAAACTGTTGAGGACAGAACTGTAGTTTAATATTGAATGTTTTTAATACACACATCAGTTTGTCATTTTGCACATTAATGGTAAAGAAATTGTGATCATTTTTTTCCACGTCTATATTAAATTTGCGCCTAATTGAATGGATTGTCTTTGGCCTTTTAGCTTGTCGTATCATAATTAATAGGGTTATTTTATTTGTGTCTTGCAGGTCAAATGGTTTTGAACAGAAACGCTACCAGAGGATGGCAGATAAAAAGGCTGTGCAGGAAGCGGCCTATAAATGGAGTGTGGAGGATATGTAAAGGCTTTCAGAAAATGATGAATCTGGAGCAGAGCTAAAGAGCACACCTTCTCAACCTTTATGTATAATTTTTATGCTGTTAGAACAACAAGACTAGATGCATCTACGCAGCAAAAGTTCTTTTTTAAATAAACTACATAGAAGAATTTGTTTCACCTTTCCAAACCCTTTTGATACTGTACCATGTGTATCAGATGGAACTGTACAGAAAAATGAAGTGAAGCATGTTCACAATTTTTGTAAGAAGTTATTCACCGTGGAGCAGAAGCTGTTGTGGTTTCAGTGTTTTATTAAAGAATGTTTTTGTAATGCATTGTCCCAAGAGTGTTCAGGCACCTGTAACTTGGATAGCATTTGACATTCAGTCTTTTTAGATAATTTTATACACTTACCACCCATTTTATTAGGCAACAGTAACTCAAATAACCGCTTGTTACAACCAACATATTTTGGTCCTGGACATAGAAATAGAGACATGTCCCTCATGACTCCAAATGAAACGTAGTGCACAGCAACCAAATGCTGAAAGAGAGTGTCCACAGCTGACTGTCGATGGTATGGTATAGCTGTGAGGGTTTTGTGTACAAGATAAATGCACATTTGAGAGTTCTGTGGTGTAGCTAAAAAAGACTGGCCTACAGAGATGTGAAAAAAGCGGCATTCAAATAAGTCATTCCTTGCCATATTAATCAGGGAGTACATACACTGACAGGATGCTGTGACTCTCACAGTGAGGGAATCAGGTTGGGCTCTAATATTTTTTCTAGCAATGTCCGATTCAGTCTAACATCTGTAAAAGTTTTAAGGCACTTTCCACCAGCACTGTCAAAAAGAATTATGGAAGAATGATTTGTAGAATCAAGGAATCGGTGTCCTGGTTGCACATGCTGGACCAATGGCTTAATAACACAACAATGCTATTGCCTTTAATCTGTCACTATCTATGCTATTGATTATGGTGTAATTATATAAAATTATTTTTTTTTTTAAAAAAGTGACAGTATTGTGCAATGAATAAAAAGTTTTATTTATAAACTTTTTATTTTTATAAAAAGTATTATTTATTATTATAATAAACCTTACTTCATATAAACTACACAAAGTGTTCTCTAAGTACGGAGACATCCAGCGGCTCCGGCTGGTCCGGGACATTGTCACGGGTTTCTCCAAAAGATATGCCTTCATTGAGTACAAAGAGGAGCGATCTGTGGTCGGGACAGCTAACAAGCTGGTGGTCGACCAGCATGAAGTGTTCGTGGATTTTGAGCAAGAGAGGACTCTTAAAGGATGGGTGCCGCGGCGGCTCGGCGGCGGGCTTGGAGGGAAAAAGGAATCCGGACAGCTGCGGTTCGGCGGCAGGGACAGGCCTTTCCGTAAACCCATCAATCTCGGGGTAGACCCGGTGCAGGAACGAGGTGGTGGTGGTGGTGGTGGAGGGAGGGAGTGGGGCAGACCAAGCGGGAGAGCCAGAGAGGATCGGGACCGACACAGAACAGAAGAGTGGGGCAACAGAGGAAGGAGAGATGACCGGGACAGAGGCCGAGAGTGGGATGACCGCAGGCACGGAGACAGGAGCAGGCACCGGGACCGGAGATGAAGCATGTGGCTGCACTTCAGCGGTACTGCAAGACTGACGGATGGTTCAAAGCACAGCTGAAGGCTTTCAAAGGAGGACAGTGAATGAGTGTGTGACTTGGATAACTGTTTGTGTGAAAGGTTACTTTTTTGTATGCTGATATTCTTCAGATTGTACTGTATGGTAATCAGGACTCTGCCTGTGGCTGTCATATTCAGTTCTTCTCAGGGAAGTCTCAGGAATGACAAAGTAGGGTTGTTGTGTTTTGTTGGGGTTTTTTTTTTTTTACAAGTCTTTATTCTAGCGAAAAAATTACAATACGGGTGGTGTCCAGCCAAATGAGGCTTACATCCCGGATGTCAAACATGAGCGCCAGCAGCCAGAATCACTGCTTAAGAGTCCAATTGGATTGCTTTGGGAAATCGGAACTGTACTTTTATACAGTTATCATAAATATTATTACCCCACATATACAATTCAAATTTTATTTCTTGCAATTTAAGTCCCAACAGACTTTTTTCCCCATTTACTACAGAATGTTGTTTATCATGTAGATAAACTGAGACAAACAAAACTGCATTTCTTTTTCTGATATTAAGATATTCCAGGGATTAAATGCATAGTTAAACTTCTTTTCACTGACAGAAAGGGAAGTTTCGCTGGTCCGGCCCACTCAAGGTCAAAGGCTATATGTGACTCGCAATGTAAAATGAGTTTGCAGTTTTGTTTTGTTTTTAAAAAAGCACAAGTTTAAGAGCACATTGTCAGCCCCATTTCTTTAAAAAAAAAAAAGTAAATCAGATTATATCATAAACAATAAAATTCGTCATTGTTTTGAAATCTAAGGTGTTACTGTTTGTCAAAGTGTTGCAACATGTTTAAGATTTCCCAAGTTGGGTAGTTTTCCAGTGTAGCCTCATGTGACCCCTGTTTTCAGAGTTGGTAATGATGTGTTGTGCAAGATTTATACTTGAGGGAAGAAAACTCAGTATTCAAACACATTTACTCCTTTTTCCATATACATGCAACTCAGGAATTTGAATCAAATGCTTACTCAAATCAAATCAAAATCAAATCAAATCACTTTTATTGTCACATCACATGTGCAGGCACACTGGCACAGCACATGCGAGTGAAATTCTTGTGTGCGAGCCCCACAAGCAACAGAGATGTGCAAACACAACAACACAAACGAGCAAAATACAAGAATGGCCAACCTGAAACTAATAAATAGATGTACAATATATAATAGTGTATGCATTTCTGGATGTGTATACTAAATATTTTCCTACGTGTGTGTGTGTGTGTGTGTGTATACACATTTTTACAAATTAAATAGTAAAAAAATAAAATAAAATAATAATAATAATAATAATAATAAAATATATAAAATATACAGAGTTGAATATGTGCAAAACAAGTGGCATTTATATACAGTGTGGAGTGCATAATGTTGAAGTTCCAGTAGTGAAGCTGAGGTGTCTATGACGTGTTCAGCAGTCTGATGGCCTGGTGGAAGAAGCTGTCTCTCAGTCTGCTGGTACGGGACCGGATGCTGCAGAACCTCCTTCCTGATGGAAGTAGTCTGAACAGTTTATGGCTGGGGTGACTGGAGTCCTTGATGATCCTCCCCGCTTTCCTCAGGCAGCGCTTCCTGTAGATGTCTTGGAGGGAGGGAAGCTCACCTCCAATTATCCGTTCAGAGCACCGCACTACTCGCTGGAGAGCTTTGCAGTTGTAGGCGGTGCTGTTGCCATACCAGGTGGTGATGCATCCAGTGAGGATGCTCTCAATGGCACAGTGATAGAAGGTCCTGAGGATGCGGGGGCTCATGCCGAATCTTTTCAGTCTCCTGAGAAAGAAGAGGCGCTGCTGCGCCTTCTTCACTGTTTTGTTTGTGTGTACTGACCACGTAAGATCCTCAGCCAGATGTACTCCAAGGAACCGGAAGCTGCTCACTCTCTCCACAGCAGCGCCGTTGATGGTGATGGGGGTGTGTACTTCTCTGCACCTCCGGAAGTCCACTATCAACTCCTTTGTCTTTGCGACGTTGAGGGTGAGATGGTTGTCTTGACACCAGTGGGTCAGGGCGCTGACCTCCTCCCTGTAAGCCGTCTCATCACCGTTGGTGATAAGACCCACCACTGTAGTGTCGTCCGCAAACTTCACAATGATGTTGGAGCTGTTAGTGGCTGTGCAGTCGTAGGTGTAGAGTGAGTACAGGAGAGGGCTCAGTACACACCCCTGTCTGTCAGACAGGAAGCTAAGGATCCAGCTGCAGAGGGAGCTGCTCAGTCCTAGATCCTGCAGTTTCCTGTCCAGCTTCGAGGGAACGATGGTATTGAATGCTGAGCTGTAATCTACAAACAGCATCCTCACATACGTGTCTCTCTTCTCCAGGTGTGACAGGGCAGTGTGTAGTGTCAGGGCTATGGCATCATCAGTGGACCTGTTGTGGCGGTATGCAAACTGTAGAGGGTCCAGTGAGTCGGGTAGTGCAGAGCAGATGAAGTCCCTGACCAGCTACTCAGCTCTTACTCAGCCATCTGATCCTCGGTCCTGCCCAGTGAGGTCAATCAGCTTTCGGTTATGGGTCACTGGGTGGATTCTTAAACTGTGCACAAGTATTTCTGAAGTCATCAATATGAAAGATGACGGGAAATGAATCTCTTATTTCATTAAAAGGTAATTCTCTAATGTACCAGAAAAAAACAAGAGGTAGAACCAACTTTTATTTCCAAGTATGTTCTGAGTAGTAAGCTGTCAATTGTAGTGTTATTTATACGAAGAGACAATGAAGTTAGTGCAAACACATATACGTCAAACACACTGAAAACTGAGGCTTTTTTCCACTGGTTTGTGTTTATTACTGTATGATTATTGGGAATACATGCTGGGACAAGACAAATTTCAAGCATTTGTTAAATATGACTTTGACATTTAATATTAATCATGCATGTATGCAAACATGCAAGATGATTTCCACTGCCGCTTAGAAGTCATGCTTAGCTGGTCTTTGCCTTCCACCGTACCCGACATTCACGATGGGCCAGCCTGGGTAAGTCTCTCTTTGGACCGTGCTGAAGTTGATCCTGTGAATCAGAAGAATCAGAGCACGCAGACACAGAGTAGCTGCTCCCTACATGAAGGACACTGTGATGATGATAAACCTGCTCTCACCTGAACGCAGGGTTAATGCCAATGTTGTCAGGCTGCGGGAAAGCAGGTGTCCGCCTCCTGTGGCAGGAGGATGGGGGAGGGAAGTCTTTCTGATACTGAGACTGCATCTGGGCTGTTTCCTGTTCGTTTTTTGCTGCTGCTGACATGTGATCACGGTTGCCTTCTTGCTCATTCCCTCTCACTTCTCTGTCCTCGCGTCTGTTTCCTCTTCCTGTTTATCATGAGGATGCAGGAGGAGAATGGTGAGATTCCTGTTGTGTGTTACAGCCTGCTGAAGGGTAATCAGAACTTTGCTAAAGGCAGAATTTCATCAACAGTAATCACACTTTCCATAAATAAACTTTCTTACTTTCTTGATCATACTACATGTATTACACTATTTGCTTTTTTCATTTTAATCTTGAGAGAATAATACTTTATACATAAATGAGATGAAATGTTCTTATGAATATAAATCATTTGCTTTGGATGTCGCAGAGCTGTGTGAAGGACACGGGAACACATACACAAATAATTACTGCTGAGGGCAATCCAATCCTGTGTCTGTGAGTAAGAGTGGCAGGAATTTCACTGCACAGCAGAGAAAACAATATCACTCCTCCAGATGCTCTGTGTCTATAACAGCATTTTCACATTTAACCTTATATGGTCTTTCTTATGTTCTATTTGAGGTATTAAATACTTTATTACAGTGTTTTTCAGTTTAATGGCAGTGTAGGGTTTTTTTTTTTAATCTAAGCTTTAATCACAAAATCACCTTTATAATCTCTACCATCTCTGCCTTCTCACTCATAGCACACTGCCCAAACCATTTCCAAGACACACACATGCACTGAACAGAAAGCCACAGCCTTGCGTGCCATCATAAATGAGTCTTATCTTTATACAGACATGATGAGTTTACTCTCTAGGGTGAGCCAAGTCTGTTGACCTTTGCCTGGATCTTGGTCTGGGATAGGCCTGAAGCAGAAAGCCTCACGTGATGTGGTCTCCATCTTAGCAGGTGTGTCCGGGTAGAGGAGGAATCCTAAAAAGGGTGAAACGTAGACTGTTAACTCTTGTTCCCCTTTTTTAAACCCACTACTTTGGAGTGATTCCAGTTAGCACAGAACATGTAGCCCAACGCTGTTCACAGTTTCTGAAATCTTTCCAGTTAGGTCTCTTTTTCACAGCTTGTTTACTTTGCATATAAATTCTATAAAATATGCGTAATGGCAGTGACAATAAATCATTCACACAGACCTGATTTTTGTGACAACAAAACAAAGTTTTATTTCTGTCTGTTTATTTAGTGATGTGCACCGAGATTAAAGCGAGATCAGAAATAATGACGGTAATTTTGAATCCTTTTGTTATTTCTTGACTAGGACATTGTTTCTATTTCTGTTTTACTCTTTTCAGTGTTTGAACTTTCTTTCATTTTTGAAAAAAACGATGCAATGTTTTACTGTATTTCTTTCTTTGATCCCACTGGGAGCCGTGAAACTAATGGAGTTATTTGTGCAAGGGGAGGGAGGGAGGGAGGGTGGTGTGGGGGGTGATGAGTGCAGTGGTGGGAACAGAGCTTTGCTGACTGATACCTCCATGTTAACCCTGGAAAGACTTGAGAACATTTCCCAGCTTTCATTTTCATCTTCGTTCCCATTTGTGAAGCCTAAGATTCACTCTGTAATTTTAACTTTCTTCACCAGATGCAGAGGGTTTTTGTTTTTTGAAATTAGTTTTGTCATGCCGCTCTCTCCCTTTAAAAAAAAAAACATTCGAAAAACAAAAAGAAGCACCACGAGATTCAGAGGTTCGGTAGACCTTGTACCGAGACATACTCAGTATGTGGGTTAGGAGAACAACGGATAAAAATTGGGGGAAATTGGATAAAAAGGATAAAAAAAAATAACACTCACATACTGAAAATGCACAACATAGTGGTAAAAGTCTCAGACAAATAGGGTTTAAAATGACATCTTCCGCCAACACCTCAGATTATTGTTGTCATATATTATAGTAAGTGATTTGCAAGCTTGTGAGGAATTTACAATAAACAAAAAAATACCTTAAAAAGGATTGCATCACTTAAGAGTTTTTCCATAAATATAAGACTACCTGCTGAAAAGTGCAGGCTCAAACAAGCCCTCTAATGTGAAAAAAGTAATGCTGGATTCATGTCAAAGACGCAGGGAACATCGCTGAGTTCTAGCCAAATGCCCCAGGGTAACTACTGAATGGGAAACTTGTCATTTTCTCTTCCCCCCTTCTTTTTTTCCATTCCTTTCTTGGCTTGGTGTGTCACTTAACACTGCTGTGGTCAAATTTATTTTGCCATCATCACACTTGGTACGGTGCAGCCACCCTTGCAAGACATTTAAACGCATTAACTTTGGAAACAAGGCTTAGCTCGGCACTTCTAGCTTACGGGTGCTGATATTTTATGCCTGTCTGTCAGCAAGACAAACTACCAAGTCAAGCTTGGTGGACAGGTGAAGCGAATCCAGATCACTTTTATTTTAAATTCAAAAACAGATCGTTGGCTTTAGTGGAGAATGGAGTCTCTGGCCAACTTTCTAGTTTACTTATTACCTAGTTGAATCAGTTTTTAAAAAATGGTCATCCAGCCTTTATTTTAATAATATTACTTATAAAAATTCTCATTTTGGAGCATATTCCCTTTTAAACCTGTCTGACTGAACTCACGGACCAAAGTTTCAGCATTCTGGTACTTCATCTGCTTTATTGTCCCAGCTGGTTACTGCTCTATCTGCCAGCCACCGGTGAACAACAGAACACCATGACTACTGCAGTAAACAAGCTTTAAGAAGCTCTTTGTATAAGCGGGCACACAAACACTCACAGTGCAGAGAAATATAGGAAGTAGAGGGTAACACGGCAGAAAGCTTATGTGTTTTTTTAAAGGAAGGTAAGCATTACAGTCACAATGCCCTCCATTTTAAATTTCATAGTTATTATTCTTGGATTTGGTAGTTTTTTTTAAAAATTAAATTCTGATAGTTTTTTTGTCTTACTTTTTAATGCATCTTTTCTAAAACTTTTTTAGGAGCAGACACCAAAGATTTAGAACATCGGGTGATGCCAGTGATCCAGGAACCAGCAGACAAAATGTTCTTTGAAAATGCCAGCCTGCAGCAACCACGTCGCCACCACGAATTCTTTCTGCGCAGTAGACCCTACAGGGGCGAACCACCAACAGTGGCAGGTAAAGTCCTGCTGCTCCTTCATACCAGCAACAGATAAAGTTACTTATGCTCTCAAATCCTCCACTGTCAGCTTTAATCATCTAAATTAGTGTTTGCAAAAAAAGCTCAGTGGCAAAGGAAAAAAAGAAAGAAAGTTCAAACACTGAAAAGAGTAAAACAGAAATAGAAACAATGTCCTAGTCAAGAAATAACAAAAGGATTCAAAATTACCGTCATTATTTCTGATCTCGCTTTAATCTCGGTGCACATCACTAAATAAACAGACAGAAATAAAACTTTGTTTTGTTGTCACAAAAATCAGGTCTGTGTGAATGATTTATTGTCACTGTCATTAAGCATATTTTATAGAATTTATATGCAAAGTAAACAAGCTGTGAAAAAGAGACCTAACTGGAAAGATTTCAGAAACTGTGAAACTTGTAAAATATGTGTACACACACACACACACACACACACACACACACACACACACACGTAGGAAAATATTTAGTATACACATCCAGAAATGCATATACTATTATATATTGTACATATATTTATTAGTTTCAGATGTAGCCATTCTTGTGTTTTGCTTGTTTACATTATTGTATTTTGCACAACTCTGTTGCTTGTGAAGCTCGCACACAAGAATTTCACTCACATGTGCTGTACCAATGTACCTGCACATGTGATGTGACAATAAAAGTGATTTGATTTGATTTGATTTGATTTAACTGGAATCACTCCAAAGTAGTGGGTTAAAAAAGGGGAACAAGAGTCAACAGTCTACATTTCACCCTTTTTAGGATTCCTCCTCTACCCGGACACACCTGCTAAGATGGAGACCACATCACGTGAGGCTTTCTGCTTCAGGCCTATCCCAGACCAAGATCCAGGCAAAGGTCAACAGACTTGGCTCACCCTAGAGAGTAAACTCATCATGTCTGTATAAAGATAAGACTCATTTATGATGGCACGCAAGGCTGTGGCTTTCTGTTCAGTGCATGTGTGTGTCTTGGAAATGGTTTGGGCAGTGTGCTATGAGTGAGAAGGCAGAGATGGTAGAGATTATAAAGGTGATTTTGTGATTAAAGCTTAGATTAAAAAAAAACCCTACACTGCCATTAAACTGAAAAACACTGTAATAAAGTATTTAATACCTCAAATAGAACATAAGAAAGACCATATAAGGTTAAATGTGAAAATGCTGTTATAGACACAGAGCATCTGGAGGAGTGATATTGTTTTCTCTGCTGTGCAGTGAAATTCCTGCCACTCTTACTCACAGACACAGGATTGGATTGCCCTCAGCAGTAATTATTTGTGTATGTGTTCCCGTGTCCTTCACACAGCTCTGCGACATCCAAAGCAAATGATTTATATTCATAAGAACATTTCATCTCATTTATGTATAAAGTATTATTCTCTCAAGATTAAAATGAAAAAAGCAAATAGTGTAATACATGTAGTATGATCAAGAAAGTAAGAAAGTTTATTTATGGAAAGTGTGATTACTGTTGATGAAATTCTGCCTTTAGCAAAGTTCTGATTACCCTTCAGCAGGCTGTAACACACAACAGGAATCTCACCATTCTCCTCCTGCATCCTCATGATAAACAGGAAGAGGAAACAGACGCGAGGACAGAGAAGTGAGAGGGAATGAGCAAGAAGGCAACCGTGATCACATGTCAGCAGCAGCAAAAAACGAACAGGAAACAGCCCAGATGCAGTCTCAGTATCAGAAAGACTTCCCTCCCCCACCCTCCTGCCACAGGAGGCGGACACCTGCTTTCCCGCAGCCTGACAACATTGGCATTAACCCTGCGTTCAGGTGAGAGCAGGTTTATCATCATCACAGTGTCCTTCATGTAGGGAGCAGCTACTCTGTGTCTGCGTGCTCTGATTCTTCTGATTCACAGGATCAACTTCAGCACGGTCCAAAGAGAGACTTACCCAGGCTGGCCCATCGTGAATGTCGGGTACGGTGGAAGGCAAAGACCAGCTAAGCATGACTTCTAAGCGGCAGTGGAAATCATCTTGCATGTTTGCATACATGCATGATTAATATTAAATGTCAAAGTCATATTTAACAAATGCTTGAAATTTGTCTTGTCCCAGCATGTATTCCCAATAATCATACAGTAATAAACACAAACCAGTGGAAAAAAGCCTCAGTTTTCAGTGTGTTTGACGTATATGTGTTTGCACTAACTTCATTGTCTCTTCGTATAAATAACACTACAATTGACAGCTTACTACTCAGAACATACTTGGAAATAAAAGTCAGTTCTACCTCTTGTTTTTTTCTGGTACATTAGAGAATTACCTTTTAATGAAATAAGAGATTCATTTCCCGTCATCTTTCATATTGATGACTTCAGAAATACTTGTGCACAGTTTAAGAATCCACCCAGTGACCCATAACCGAAAGCTGATTGACCTCACTGGGCAGGACCGAGGATCAGATGGCTGAGTAAGAGCTGAGTAAGCATTTGATTCAAATTCCTGAGTTGCATGTATATGGAAAAAGGAGTAAATGTGTTTGAATACTGAGTTTTCTTCCCTCAAGTATAAATCTTGCACAACACATCATTACCAACTCTGAAAACAGGGGTCACATGAGGCTACACTGGAAAACAACCCAACTTGGGAAATCTTAAACATGTTGCAACACTTTGACAAACAGTAACACCTTAGATTTCAAAACAATGACGAATTTTATTGTTTATGATATAATCTGATTTACATTTTTTAAAAAGAAATGGGGCTGACAATGTGCTCTTAAACTTATGCTTTTTTAAAAACAAAACAAAACTGCAAACTCATTTTACATTGCGAGTCACATATAGCCTTTGACCTTGAGTGGGCCGGACCAGCAAAACTTCCCTTTCTGTCAGTGAAAAGAAGTTTAACTATGCATTTAATCCCTGGAATATCTTAATATCAGAAAAAGAAATGCAGTTTTGTTTGTCTCAGTTTATCTACATGATAAACAACATTCTGTAGTAAATGGGGAAAAAAGTCTGTTGGGACTTAAATTGCAAGAAATAAAATTTGAATTGTATATGTGGGGTAATAATATTTATGATAACTGTATAAAAGTACAGTTCCGATTTCCCAAAGCAATCCAATTGGACTCTTAAGCAGTGATTCTGGCTGCTGGCGCTCATGTTTGACATGATGGATGTAAGTCTCATTTGGCTGGACACCACCCGTATTGTAATTTTTTCGCTAGAATAAAGACTTGTAAAAAAAAAAAACCCCAACAAAACACAACAACCCTACTTTGTCATTCCTGAGACTTCCCTGAGAAGAACTGAATATGACAGCCACAGGCAGAGTCCTGATTACCATACAGTACAATCTGAAGAATATCAGCATACAAAAAAGTAACCTTTCACACAAACAGTTATCCAAGTCACACACTCATTCACTGTCCTCCTTTGAAAGCTGAAGTGCTGAAGTGCAGCCACATGCTTCATCTCCGGTCCCGGTGCCTGCTCCTGTCTCCGTGCCTGCGGTCATCCCACTCTCGGCCTCTGTCCCGGTCATCTCTCCTTCCTCTGTTGCCCCACTCTTCTGTTCTGTGTCGGTCCCGATCGTCTCTGGCTCTCCCGCTTGGTCTGTCCCACTCCCTCCCTCCACCACCACCACCTCGTTCCTGCACCGGGTCTACCCCGAGATTGATGGGTTTACGGAAAGGCCTGTCCCTGCCGCCGAACCGCAGCTGTCCGGATTCCTTTTTCCCTCCAAGCCCGCCGCCGAGCCGCCGCGGCACCCATCCTTTAAGAGTCCTCTCTTGCTCAAAATCCACGAACACTTCATGCTGGTCGACCACCAGCTTGTTGGCGTCCCGGCGGGCCCGGACCACAGATCGCTCCTCTTTGTACTCAATGAAGGCATATCCTTTGGAGAAACCCGTGACAATGTCCCGGACCAGCCGGAGCCGCTGGATGTCTCCGTACTTAGAGAACACTTTGTGTAGTTTATCTTCGGTGGTCTGTGGGTTCAAGCGGGACACAAAAAGCGTGAGCAGTGGGTCTCCAACGACGCCTTTGTTGGGCTTGTACCGGGCACCCATGGCCCTCCAGACCGCTCGATCATGGGGTTCCACGTCTGTGCCGTCGATGCTACCAGCTTTCAGCGGGTCGTACACCTTCGCTATCGGACTCCAGTCAGCCATTTTAAACTAGAACGATGGCACAGGAGACTGGCGGGCTTTACAAACAGTTTTCAGGGCTAATATTTCTCTGCATTAGTCGCCAATTACGCGTTAAACCACACCAGTACCGCTGAATCTATTCACTCTTCCAAGTGCATCAACAAAAACATTCCGTAATGAAACGGGGTCCAGTGTGTCACATTTTAAAGTCCCCCTACTCGCCCGACTAAGGATACTAGAGTTCCGCTGTGCTAAGATACTTAGACCAACTTAAAACTTAAATTAAAAATAGATAACGTAGATTAATTATAGCATCAGTCGACAAATTTGCAAGTATGAAGTAAGGTTAATTATTATTAATAATAAATAATACTTTTTATAAAAATAAAAAGTTTATAAATAAAACTTTTTATTCATTGCACAATACTGTCACTTTAAAAAAAATTTTATTTTATATAATTACACCATAATCAATAGCATAGATAGTGACAGATTAAAGGCAATAGCATTGTTGTGTTATTAAGCCATTGGTCTAGCATGTGCAACCAGGACACCGATTCCTTGATTCTACAAATCATTCTTCCATAATTCTTTTTGACAGTGCTGGTGGAAAGTGCCTTAAAACTTTTACAGATGTTAGACTGAATCGGACATTGCTAGAAAAAATATTAGAGCCCAACCTGATTCCCTCACTGTGAGAGTCACAGCATCCTGTCAGTGTATGTACTCCCTGATTAATATGGCAAGGAATGACTTATTTGAATGCCGCTTTTTTCACATCTCTGTAGGTCAGTCTTTTTTAGCTACACCACAGAACTCTCAAATGTGCATTTATCTTGTACACAAAACCCTCACAGCTATACCATACCATCGACAGTCAGCTGTGGACACTCTCTTTCAGCATTTGGTTGCTGTGCACTACGTTTCATTTTGGAGTCATGAGGGACATGTCTCTATTTCTATGTCCAGGACCAAAATATGTTGGTTGTAACAAGCGGTTATTTGAGTTACTGTTGCCTAATAAAATGGGTGGTAAGTGTATAAAATTATCTAAAAAGACTGAATGTCAAATGCTATCCAAGTTACAGGTGCCTGAACACTCTTGGGACAATGCATTACAAAAACATTCTTTAATAAAACACTGAAACCACAACAGCTTCTGCTCCACGGTGAATAACTTCTTACAAAAATTGTGAACATGCTTCACTTCATTTTTCTGTACAGTTCCATCTGATACACATGGTACAGTATCAAAAGGGTTTGGAAAGGTGAAACAAATTCTTCTATGTAGTTTATTTAAAAAAGAACTTTTGCTGCGTAGATGCATCTAGTCTTGTTGTTCTAACAGCATAACAATTATACATAAAGGTTGAGAAGGTGTGCTCTTTAGCTCTGCTCCAGATTCATCATTTTCTGAAAGCCTTTACATATCCTCCACACTCCATTTATAGGCCGCTTCCTGCACAGCCTTTTTATCTGCCATCCTCTGGTAGCGTTTCTGTTCAAAACCATTTGACCTGCAAGACACAAATAAAATAACCCTATTAATTATGATACGACAAGCTAAAAGGCCAAAGACAATCCATTCAATTAGGCGCAAATTTAATATAGACGTGGAAAAAAATGATCACAATTTCTTTACAATTAATGTGCAAAATGACAAACTGATGTGTGTATTAAAAACATTCAATATTAAACTACAGTTCTGTCCTCAACAGTTTTCCTCTGTCACCGATGCACAAACTCTACCTGTCAACTCCGTCCCAGCGGTACCCCGGTGGAATATTGAACCGGTTTGGAGGTGGAGCAGGGCCTTTATATCGAGGTTTCTCTACAAAACTCAAAACAAACATACAAATAAATAAAAATACAAACAGTAGCAAAAACAAAACTGCTGCTATTTAAAAGCTTCTTACAAGGATTGACCTGGTGAAATAAAATAAAGTCATAAATAAAATAAAACATATGTAATGTTAAATATCTTGTGTTTTTGTGCCACGGTCCTTTTTACGCCTGCGCATTGCAGCCATAGGATCGCCTTCTCTTTCCTGTTCTCTCAACATGCGGTCAAGATCCTCAAGTGGCTTAAGGGCTTCGCGCAGCGCTTCCTTAAGTTTCTGGTGATGCATCTGGATCTGTGCCAACCTATACATACATTTTAACATAAACCATTGAACCACTTTTATAATTTTTTATGTGGATATAATCACATAAACTGTGATATTTGAAATGATCATGCACATTTACCGTTTTCCCCACTGAGCGTATTTCTCGTCTGTTGCCGCTTTTTCACCAGCTTTCTTTTTCTGTTCATTTCTCTCTGAATTCAGATCCCTGCTTTTGCCACTTTTGTCTCTGAAAATCGCCTGAGCGTTACGCGATTCATCTGGTCAAAGGGGATGAATGGGTAAGTATGTAGAAACTTCATTATTTAATTTTAGGACTAAATAAAATACGACAATATAGATGATAAGCTGAAATGAGATGCAAAGCTGTATGAAGCTCTTCAATCAATGGGTGTAAAAAAATCTTAAGAGAGAAAAGTTGATGAAACCTTCAAGTGGCTGATTGTGTTTTTCTCTGCGTCTGTTCTCCTTTTGCTCTTTCCTTAGAATGTCCACAGAAACCAGGCCTGCCTTTCCACCAGATAGCATCCTTTGGCCCTGGTTATAAAAAAAAAAAAGACAATTGAAAAATATAACATTTGAGTGAAATCAGATTTGACATTAATCTTTGTTCCAACACAGTCTGCTTACCTGTGACTGGCCTGGCCTACGAGGTGGTGACAAATCTCCATCCGAGTCCCTTCCACTCGGTGGCTGCCCCCTGGGTGGAGACTGGTCAGAGTCTGAGCCCCGTTTAGTTTTTGAGGGCCTCCTTGGGGGAGATTGGTCGGAGTCTGAGGCGTTTCCCTTCAGGGGCCTTTTCCTCGGGGGAGACGGATCCGAGTCTGAATCATGTCTATTCTGACCCTTCTTAGCCACCGCTGACCGATGAGGATCCGGTGAGCGTTTTTTACTTAACAAGGATGAGCTGAGCTTGCTTTTGTTGGAGGCTGAATCTGACAAAGACACAGTTAATTTGTTAATTTTCATTTTGTAATGCCTTTTGAACAAAAATTAAAGATTTATTATTAGATCAAGCTATGTCTTTAAAATAAATTTCAATTCAAAACTCATGTTAAATGGGTCTCTGCTTTTTACTTTTATTCATATGCCACACCAGATTCCACTTTACAATTTAAATGGATCACTGACCTTTACTTTGCATTTTTTCTGACTTTCCTGAACACTGTCTTGGTGGTGACAAGTCTGGGGAGTCATGGCGTCTTCTCCTGGGAGGAGAGACATCTGGAGAGTCGTGACGTCTTCTCTTGGGAGGAGAGACATCTGGAGAGTCATGACGTCTTCTCCTGGGAGGAGAGACATCAGGAGAGTCGTGACGTCTTCTCCTGGGAGGAGAGACATCAGGAGAGTCGTGACGTCTTCTCTTGGGAGGAGAGACATCTGGAGAGTTGTGATGTCTAGTCCTGGGAGGAGAGACATCTGGAGAGTCATGACTTCTTCTCCTGGGAGGAGAGACATCTGGAGAGTCGTGAGGTCTAGTCCTGTGAGGAGAGACATCAGGAGAGTCGTGACGTCTTCTCCTGGGAGGAGAGACATCTGGAGAGTCATGACGTCTTCTCTTGGGAGGAGAGACATCTGGAGAGTCGTGAGGTCTAGTCCTGTGAGGAGAGACATCTGGAGAGTCATGACGTCTTCTCTTGGGAGGAGAGACATCTGGAGAGTCATGAGGTCTAGTCCTGGGAGGAGAGACATCAGGAGAGTCGTGACGTCTTGTCCTGGGAGGAGAGACATCTGGAGAGTCATGACGTCTTCTCCTGGGAGGAGAGACATCTGGAGAGTCGTGGCGTCTTCTCTTGGGAGG
The DNA here is from genome assembly GCF_057382095.1 of Aulonocara sp. 'chitande type north' Nkhata Bay. NCBI lineage: Eukaryota > Metazoa > Chordata > Actinopteri > Cichliformes > Cichlidae > Aulonocara > Aulonocara sp. 'chitande type north' Nkhata Bay. The sequence goes on along the minus strand of NC_141353.1, from coordinate 17,145,944 downwards.
AGAGACATCTGGAGAGTCGTGAGGTCTAGTCCTGGGAGGAGAGACATCAGGAGAGTCGTGACGTCTTGTCCTGGGAGGAGAGACATCTGGAGAGTCATGACGTCTTCTCCTGGGAGGAGAGACATCTGGAGAGTCATGAGGTCTAGTCCTGGGAGGAGAGACATCTGGAGAGTCATGACGTCTTCTCCTGGGAGGAGAGACATCTGGAGAGTCGTGGCGTCTTCTCTTGGGAGGAGAGACATCTGGAGAGTCATGAGGTCTAGTCCTGGGAGGAGAGACATCAGGAGAGTCGTGACGTCTTGTCCTGGGAGGAGAGACATCTGGAGAGTCATGACGTCTTCTCCTGGGAGGAGAGACATCTGGAGAGTCGTGGCGTCTTCTCTTGGGAGGAGAGACATCTGGAGAGTCGTGAGGTCTAGTCCTGGGAGGAGAGACATCAGGAGAGTCGTGACGTCTTGTCCTGGGAGGAGAGACATCTGGAGAGTCATGACGTCTTCTCCTGGGAGGAGAGACATCTGGAGAGTCATGAGGTCTAGTCCTGGGAGGAGAGACATCTGGAGAGTCATGACGTCTTCTCCTGGGAGGAGAGACATCTGGAGAGTCGTGACATCTTGTCCTGGGAGGAGAGACATCCGGAGAGTACTTCCGACTTCTCTTTGGTGGAGAGATGTCTGGAGAGTCATGCCGGGTCTTTTTGACAGGAGAATCCTGTCCTCTTCTCTTTGAAGACAACTCGGGTGAGTCATGTCGACCTCTGCTTAATGAGCCAGCCTCTGTATTTTGATGTTCTTTTCCATTTCCTTCCTCTGTGTCATCATTTTGATCCACTTTTAGGAGAGGAAGTAAAACTATAGTAAACAACAGTCTTAACTTAATATTGCACAAATCCCTCCTACTTCTGTGACTTCTTATTTACCTCCAATTGCTTTCCATCTGTTGCTGGTCCTAAAAACTTCCATCTGTTTCACTTCCTCAGGTCGATCATCAATCACCTCAGCAATCTGAACAGTTAACAAGAGATTAAGTTTTAAAACAGAACTTGTTGACATAACAAAATTACCCAAACTACAAGCATACCCATTTAATACAATAGATTAGATTTCAGCATTAAGTAAATGGCCTGTATTTGTATAGCGCTTTACTTAGTCCCTAAGGACCCCAAAGCACTTTACACGTTCAGTCATCCACCCATTCACACACACTGGTGATGGCAAGCTAAATTGTAGCCACAGCCGCCCTGAGGCGCACTGACAGAGGCGAGGCTGCCGGTGTTCCAGATCTACTGGCGTTTAGATCAACTGGCGTTAGTCGAACAGATGTGTGGCAGACTTCCGTTTCAGGAGCTGCTACCTACACACTAGCAAAAAAACGCCAAATGTGTCATCTGTGACACTTGTGAGGTTATCTCAAACACACTCCGTCAGTCTTGATGCTGTTGAACAACAAAATGTTTAAAAATGTGGCGAGTTTACCTAGGGTTATCCTCATGCGCGACGCGATCGCGAAAACAGCAAACAATTAACACCATGCCGATGTTGTTCACAGGACAACAAGAGTAAACGATCGGGAGACTCTTGTTGTCGTTATCGTTCCCCTCACACGGTTTGTTTCTCCGAATTCAGCGTTTTTGCTTCACAACTAAAGCGAGCAGTTTACTTTGTGTGCACTAACATGGACTCGAGTCAACCAGTGCCACCACTGGCCAAGTGCCACAGCCTACAGCCAGATCAACTTGTGACACACATCTGCAGCACGTCTGAATTCGTTTCATGCACAATACATTTGTACCTTTCAATTGTGTCTGTTTGTGCGTCATGCAAATAAACCTTTGAAATGAATGAAATGACACTAATATTTCACTAGTTTTGTAACATCACATGTCGTTACCGTAGTCTGTGTCTTTTCTCTGCGAACAAACATTTTAGAGTTGGTTGTTATATACAGTCTGTATAAGTGTGGTTAATCTAATAAACATTTGTAAGGAGATGGCAGTTACTGTGAATGTACAGCAGTTACACAGTGATTAGTAATAAACAGTCAGACAATGACCCTGACTTTCTCATTCAGTCTTGTAGATTGAATGCACCTTCTGTGGAAAGTGGTACCACACAGTGTGTGTGGACTTCCCCTGTGCAGAAGGCGACTACAAATGTTGTGCATGTTAAATAAACAGAAAAAAGTGATCCCTGTTGTCTTTGCTTACTGATTGTTTTCAGTGTTGACAAGCCACATTGCTGCCATTGCATCTTTCAACATGTTTGTGGGTAGATTTGGATGTACCAGGGGTAAGTGCAGCCACTCAGCCTCTACTCAATGTCATCATAGCAAGTTAATCTAGTAGTAGGCTATGGTAGGCTTGGTATTTGGCCACAGGTGGCAGCAGTGGACTGACCTCCATTTGAAACTGCTCCAGCTGCTGTGTGATAGTGGATCTGCTACAAATTGAAGATCATATGGAAGTTTTGGAAATTAACCCTTGTATTATGTTGAAAAACAAAAAAGTGACATTGATTTTGTTGCGGGTCATTTTGACCCATACTGTGTAAATCCACTCAGAATTGTCAAGAAACTGCAATAAAACAATAGCACCTTTATTTTCCATCAGATAAACATGTAGAACACAGACATACAACAGTGACTTTCCATAACTATTTTAGGAACAATTTGGTTTTTCGTTCTTACAAACACGTATTTTGAACTTGCCCAACGTTCTCAGTTTTTCAATGCTCAACATTTTCGATTTTGTCCACATGATGGACAGAATGTAACTGTGTGCTTTCTGCAGATGTACTTCTTGTATTTCTCACAAAAAGTGCTTGTTTTCAAACAGGAATCTTCCTAACTAAGATTTAAAACAAAAGATTTCTACGTCTCCTCCAGTCTCACAAACAGAACCAATCGACACACCTGAGTCACTGACTTTCTTATATCCACTCACTCTCACTGGCTCTGTTTATTACTAATCACTGTGTAACTGCTGTAAATTCACAGTAACTGCCATCTCCTTACAAATCTTCATTGGATTAACCACACTTATACAGACTGTATATAACTACCAACTCTCCAGCCATGTTGATGGATTGCCTATATTGGCTGGAAATATTAATTTCCAGAGAAAGGACACAGACAGACGATGCTTACAGGATGTGATGTGACAACACTAATGAAATATTGACGTGTCATATTTGTCCAAGGCGTATTTCATTGTTATGGAAAAAGAGAATATTAAAATCATGATGACCAATTGGAGCAGTGATTTCTATGACTTTGTGTATATAATTTGGAATTTTGTACAAATGTAGGCCAATAAGGAATATATGATATCATTTCATTCTTTTCAAACAGACACAATTGAAAGGTACAAATGTATTTTGCATGAAACACTGGGTTTAACAAAAACAACAACATTATCAGTACCCTCAGGTGAGGAAGTACCTTGTTCATGTGTGGTGGCAGCTGGGGACCTATGAAGCCAACACTGTTGTGAGGCATGGTGGCGATGGTGCCTGGGCTCACCACCGGCTGGGGAGATGCCTGACCAGATACGCCAGCGTTATGGTTCAAGTGGCTGTAGTCCCCAGTTTTTCCCACATCTGTGCACCTGATGACATGGAAAAAAGAATATTAACCATGACAAAGCATCAACATTATAACATTAGGTTATAATAATACATTTTCTACAAGAAAAGTGAGAATAAACATGTCTACATTATTAAATAATGATGGGAAAAGTTCTACTGAAGGAATAAGCCTAGAATGTTTAAAAATACCGATGTTTACTCACTTGATGTAGAAGAGGACATAGGCCTGCTGGTTGAGAACAGTGCTAATGTCACTGACTGACACGGACGAGTCATTCATCTGAAACCACTGCTCATTGCTGGCCTGTGAGACAGAATGAGAGAGATGTGACACAGCAGATTCAGTTTCTGAATTGAATTTGAGCTAAAAAGAAGAATCTTATGGTTATATAGGGGTCTTTTTTTTCTTTCTTTCAATGCATACAAAGTAGTTTTCTGCTGAAATGTGTTGTTTATGGTGTTTGTTTGTTTGTACTACGCAACAGCAGCATTCAAACAGATTCGGGCACAGCCAGTACCTTAATATAGCAGAAATAGTGTCCAGTATGACAACTCAATCCAGAGTGAACCAGCACAGCATACAGCCTGTAGAGCTGGGGCTCCCCGTGGGACTGCGACATGAAGGGCCGCAGATCCAGATGCTCCAAATACTTCACATCCTGATGACCACCAAACAAAAAAATTCAAACATTACATGCAAATATCCTGTTTTATAATAAAACAAAGCATCTGTCATGTATCTTTATGACTTAAGCAGACACTATTGGCCATTTGCCTTTGTGATTTTGCCTCCACTGAAGTCTGCAAAGCGTTTGAGTGAGATGGTGAGCACATTGGCGCTGCGATGGATTGTAAATCTTTTTGAGGCCGTTACCATTTTGTTGCACCTGAAGGAAACAAACATTCAGCTTGTTGACAAAAATCACACCTAAACACTAAAACTCATCATGGTTTGGCATCTCTTTGACTTACTTGGTGCATTTATAAGCATTTTCACCACCCAGCTGTTCTGGCTTGACAAACTGCTCCAGAGCTTTGGAGACATTTGGAGCAGTCTATATGAACAGAGAGAGAGAGGAAAAACCTCACACTCCATAATGCAGAGAATACATAGTAGCAACGTCACTTTGAATGTTGTCCAATTACCTTAATTTCCAGAGTGACATCCAGAAAAGGGTCAAATGTATCTGAGACAGCTTTGCAGTTTAAACATTTAACTGAAACAGAAATCAGTGCTATGAGTATCACACAAGCTGTAAGACATAAAAAGACAAATAAAAGAAAAATAAATCAAACCTTAAAAAACAGTGACTTACCTCTGGATCTTAGGTACCCGCCAAACACTTGATGGATGAAAGAGGTTGCCTGCGTTTGCCTGTCCAATCTATAATAAAAAGATAAAGCACAAAAGTTAACTAATAAGGACAGTGCAACAATTAACTGACTGACCATTTATTTTTTAGCATTTTGGAACCAGACAATCACTTTACAGTATTCAAGTAGCAGAAAAGACAATAGGAGGAATTGGAGCACGATTAATTACTTAAGAGGCCATCTGCTGCTACACGGGAAGAATTGATTTGATGAGAATTGACACTTTAGGTTCTTAAAAAAATAAATGAATTAATAAATTATTTTTAGGAGTCTAACAAGAAGCACAACACTCAGCCCAGTGCATCTGTTAAACGTGTAGTTTTGGTTAAATGTGCACATAGACTTCGAAGCTCTATAGTAACACATAGAAAAACCTGGATTTTCTGAATTTTGCTGCTGCAATAATAGCACTAATGCCATTAGGGTGAATAAGAGATGACCTGAGGGGTTGAGTGCTCCTGCTCACACTGCTTACCCTGTTGCCTCAGAAGAAATCTATACTAGACACTAAGTCTGGCAGCTCTCTGCCATAATCCCAGACACCTGTTTTACTACACGTTTAAGCCGCTTCTGATCTTTTCAAGCCCTGTTACCAAAACAAGCTACCACACCCAGTGTAAGAATACTTTCTGTGTTGGAGCAGTCAAGTTCATTAAAAAACTTGATATAATAATGAGGTATTATATCAAGTGGCTTGCCTAGTATGTAAACTGAGGTGTCAGTCAGGCAAGAGACTGAGGAATCTGCATTTCTGAAAAATACTCTCAGCAATTGAAGCATTAATAGTTAAAAGGAACTAGTATAAACTGCACTTCCTGAAAAACAGGATAAAGGATTTATTTCATATTCTCCTACTGTCACGGTGTTACCTCTACGTAGCTAATTATGGATCTTACTACATAATAAAGTGCAAACACTGTCAAGCCCAAGTAAAAATATTTTTGTGTGTTTAACTTGTTTAGAATGCATGCAATGTAAAATGACACTCACTTGGTTCCAGGTAAGCAGGACCTTTGCATAGCATCCACTGTGCACCGCAGGAATTCATGAGCATCTTCCTGGCTTCCATAGCGGAAGTGGTTTGCAATCCCTGTGTGAGGGGAACGAGGAAAAACAGAACCAAAAAACAAAGCAGGAGGTGAATTATTGTAAAGGATACCACAGTTAAATGCAAGTTTACACTTATTTAAAAACAGAATTCAAAATCCCTCCAGATTATTTCCCTCCAAAATTACAAAAGGTAAACAGTCACACAGCGCCTCCTATCATTAAAATATAGGTAAACACTTTGCACAGAGCACAGCAACAACAGTCATCCACTTACACCCAAGCTCATTGAGTACACCAATGGGCTTAATGACATTCCCGGAGTTGGTAAAAACCTGAATGATGTGGTTTTGCATGGTACACATCATACAGAACCCTGGCTCATGACCTGCAGCAGAGACAGAGACAAAATACTGAGTGAGTAAGGAGTGATACAATGTGAGAATCAGCGCAGGACTGCGTAACACCACTGTTGGTGAAATAAACTTACATGTTTTGGAGTGCTCCCGCGTCAGCATGTAGTTTGCTAAAGGAGGGGTGTAGCTGAGACACTGCAGGGCTGAGTTGAGGAAGCAGGTGTTCCCCATGTTCTGGAGGCCTGCACCAATGAGGTGAACCTGGGCCCAATTTAGGCTGAGCCGATCTGGTGAGAACAGCACCTTCTGGGGCAAGTCAATTCCATCGCCACTGTTGATCACTGACACACAGAGCCACAATTATTACTAAAAATCTGTTTCAATACATTTTAAAAAGGAGATAATTTAATGCCACCTTACTTATACAACCACACACTGGCACATGGCAAAGTCATGTCAGGACATCACAGTAATAGCTACAACTATTAACAGTTATATAATGTGATTCTGGCCACTGTGAAAAACTCCTAAACAGCCTCAGGAAGAAAGATAGGACAATTTGCCTTCTCCTTTGTTTCTGCTAAACAAGTTGGGCTGCCGGTCTTTATATAAAAACAGCAATTGCATCACGAGCTGAAGTGACTGATCATGCAAAGCTGGATGCATTACATAACTGGATGAATGAACGGAGAAGGGAAGCAGCAACACAACACCCACAAAAGCAGTTGTCAAACTTGTGTGAAAGCAGAAGCAAAAAGATTAGCTGTACGTTACTAAAACCAATTCTGACAAATATGGGTAAATAATGGCTAAAAAGTGTGGTTCCATATTTGCTAAAACTGGTTGGAAAACTATTCTGTCTGACAATAAAAATCTTCAAACAGCTTAAAAAGACATTTTGAAAAAAAGCCAGGCTTTGCTCTGACCTTGGTCCTTGGGCTGGTCCTCAGAGGAGGGTGTACTCTGAGGACCAGCCCCTTGGTCCTTGGGCTGGTCCTCAGAGGAGGGTGTACTCTGAGGACCAGCCCCTTGGTCCTTGGGCTGGTCCTCAGAGGAGGGTGTACTGTTGTACACAGCAGCTCCAGGTCCGAGTCCGGCTGACTCGTGGTCAGACTTTTCTGAAGATCTGTCAACTATGGTCATTGTTCATAGCTGCATTAGGAACATAGACACATACGTTTATGAACTGAAAACAAAACAAAACAAAAAAAACAACAACAACTCATTGTTATTTTGGAAAAAGGGAAAGGGAAAGAAAACTTAAATACTACATCAATCCTACACTGGTTAGGTAGCAGTACAGTGAGTTTGGACAACAACAACTAAATACAAAAGCCACATTAACAGATTATACCCAATTTCGCTGTGCAAAAAACTGCACAATGACAATAAAAAGCTCTAAGTCTCTTATAGCTTATAGTTAAATAACGCTATATTAAACACTGCCCTCATACCATCGCCTAAACTTTCAGCAAACAAGTATCAGAAATTGTGTTAGATTGGATGATTTGTTTACATTCAAAAACAGACTAGCATAAGTGAGAGCCAAATATTAGTTTTTGACCGTTTGTTTTTATTTGAATCATCTTGTCAGATTCCTTTTAAATAACAAACACCAGTAGACAAGAGTAACTTTCGACATCTAATTTAACTCTGTCCAACTAACAAACTTAAAATATCGACAAAAATTAGTGTTTAGAAAACTCAAGAGGGGAAATGCCAGATAACCCACTCGACCGAGGAAATTTCCAAGTCGGAAGCACGTTTACAACAGAAGCAGCTGTTCCCTCCCACCTGCTCTTACAGAGTGGCTCACATTGGCTAAATGACGGCTGCTAGGCCTTTAACACGCAGCGTCGCAAAACCTCAAGAAAACACACAAAAAACCCTGATCATATCAGACGGAGAGCAAGTTGAGAGCTTACCAGTCTTGTCCAAATCCGAGATGGAATGACGCGCACTTAAAGAAGATGCAAAAACCATGGAAACCACATAAACATATTTGTACATTAACATAAAGCTGTTGTACACACACACACACACATATGAAGAGAGAGAGAGAGTATGCATAGTATGCAAACGGCTACCAAACAGCCATCATAATTCGTCATACAATGAGAACAGAACAAATCAACAATTGACAATGACTAATTAATATTAAAATCTGTAATATAATATATTGTTTGGAGTTTAGTCCGTTACTGTTACTATTTTTACCATTTCTTCTTGGAGCAACTGTAATCCACATAATTTCCTTAGGGATTAATAAAGTATTTTGATTCTGATTGTTTCAGGATGACCTGCCATTATCCAATGACACATCTGCTTACCTGTATCTTTTGCTCGTTTCTCCTCCTCTTCTTTTCTCTTTTTTCTAAACTGAAGACCTGATGGCTTTGAACTTTTCTTGTCCATCTTCCATTGGTTTTAATTTTGCACTGCAGTATGAACACCCATCCCTCAACCCAAGGATCACCACAACATGATCTAACACACCTTTCACAGATTCACTTTGTCTAGGGTGCATTTCTGAGATTTCACACAACCCAGGATTCAAATCATGAATACATAATGGGCTTGGATTTACAACATTATGAATGAAATGCGCTCTATTTGGAAGCAGCCGCCCCCTCCTCCCCTTTCGGTTGTGTGTGAGACTTTAAATCATCAAACTGTAAATTTTAAATTGTTATTGATCCCTTTATCCCTAGTCCTAAAGTGTATATTTATTTTCTTACTCTTCTTATATATATTGTTTGTTTACTTGCACTGATGTAACTGGAGCTTAGTCGTCTCCTTGTTCAGTCTGACGTCACTAGCCGTGTCTGGACCTAAACTCTGCTGCAGGTCCATATATCAAACGATAACTATGGCATTACTAAGCGTTGAAAAACTGTCTAAAGTCTTTCATCTTTAATAAAATGATCAGCGTTCTGCTCTACCAGGTGTAACAATTGAGTTTAACATCCAGGCATCCATGAAAACGGAATTTATGACATTTAACGGAGTTAGAAGTTAGCAGGGAGTTAGCTCGCTAGCTTCTATCTAAATACAATATAGCATGTCCTGACTGCGGGGTTTTGGAAACAAATGAAAATGTACAGCTCTGCTATCACTTCCAACATAAATGAAGACAGAAAGCTAAACAGCAGTGACGTTTGTAGGGTTACTGAAGTTGGGCTAGCTGGTATATAATGATGTGCTATGTGACCGCTAGCAACACAGCTATGTTAGCATAATATAAACAAGCTAACTTTTTTCCCACTCGATAAAAGTTAACGTGAGTGTTCTCGGTGGTCAGGAACAAATGTAATCGCATGGCAGGATGCTGTAAAAGGACCAAACTTCAGCCAGGAGAACAACTGAGATAATCCATCCACAATACGAGGTTAGTCATTTATATACTGCTGCATGGGCTGGGCTGCAGTTACATTCTAAGGTTTTAAAAACTGAGCTTAAATAAATGATTAGCGGTAATAAAAGCCGAGGGAGGTCAACAGTGATCACTGACTGTTTTAGGAGCTTTTTGAGATCAAATAGAAGAAAATACAAAACATTAAACATGTTAACAACACAAAAGCCATATTAAACGCAGACTACTTTAGGCCCGGAAGTAGGATTTGTCACGTCATCACTTAACCATCGGATAGCATGTGAAATAGATGACACTTTCAACAGTTATGTCCAGATTAAGGGGGACTACAGAAGTGTGTATACTAAAAAAAAAAGAGAGAGAAAGAAATTTAAATAAATACAGCATATTTGTGCTTCACAGTCAATTCAATTTTATTGATATACCGCCAGATCACAAGAACAACCTCCTCAAGGTGCTTTATACTGTAAGGTAAGAACCCTACAATAACACATAGAAAACCCCAACAATTAGCACTTGGCGACAGTGGGAAGGAAAAGCTCTCCTTTTACAGGAAGAAACCTCCAGCAGAACCAAGTTCACGGAGGGGCAGCCACTTGAACTGACCCTGTGTGTGTGTGTGAATGACTGGAGGGAGACAGGACAAAGACAGGCTGTGGGAGAGAGACAGAAAGTATTAATATTTAATGATGCAGAGTAGTGTACAAATACAAGGAGAGCGAAAAAAGATGAGTGAAGAAGAAACACTCTGTGTATCATGGAAAGCCCCCAGAACCATAAACCTATTGCAGGGTAACAAAATCTCCCGAATCCAAACTGGGAGCTGGTTCCATAGAAGAGAGGCTTGAAAGCCAAAGACTCTGCCTCCCTTTCTACTTTCAAATGCCCAAGGAACCATGAGTAAGCCAGCACTCTGAGACTGAAGTGGTCTGTTGGGGTTATATGGCGATACGGAGTGGTTGATTCTCAAGCTTTAGCTTACATATTGTGTGTGTGTTTGAGTCAGATATAGCACATTTTTAACCCATTGCTCAGTACGAGTAACATGTCCATGTCATTCTCCCTTATAGTCACTGCACTTTGTCCCACATTTATTTGGTCCTACGTTTATTTGGATCTGGTCACATTAGTTGTCATGCATTGGGGGTACTGAAATACAGTAGGACGTGTTCTCCGCACCTGTATCCAGACATCAATCCAGCAGTCGAAACCATGGAAGGCGACTGTGCTGGATTGGCTTCAAGTTTACTGTGCAACACCGCATGCAACTACTTCCCTCTACTTCCCTCTCCCTAAGAACTCCTGTGTGGCAGGAAGATGCGTACTATACTGGATGTACTCCCTTTGCCTCCTGCTGTGTCTCCACTGGATACGTTGCACGTCACTCAGTTCAGAAATATCAGTTGAAAATGCAACGTTACACTGATGGTAGGCGTCACGCACGGAAACCTTCTTTTCTACCAGGAGAGAGTGTGAGGATAAGGAAACCCCACCATGTTCCCAAAGGACATCCCAGATTTACCCCTCCTGTAACAGTAACAAAAGCCAAAGGCTTGAATGCCTTCTTGCTGAGTGATGGAAAGAGTTGGAATGCCACTCATCTAGCACGCTGTCGCCCAGTGACTGAAAAGAACGCTGACACTGTGTAAAAGTAAGTAAAGTGTAAAGTGAGCTTGTTAGTCCCCATAGGGAAATAGTTCCTCTGCATTTAACCCATTCACCCAGTGAAGCAGTGGGCAGCCACCAGTGCAGCGCCCGGGGAGCAGTGTGTAGGGACGGTACCTTGCTCAGGGGTACCTCAGGGTAGCCGTTCAGTGGAGTCGAACCCCCGACCTTCCGATCATGGGGCCACCACTCTACCTACTGAGCTGCTAGGCTGCACCACACTCAGACTGGCTCACCTACTGCCAGAAGACTGCCACGCGTCAAGTACAAGCCTCGCTGGCACAAAGACTATATTGTAGCACAATAGGTTGCTTGAAAAAGAACATTAGAGAAATGTTATTACTTGTTCTATCTTGAGTTTAAAAAGAACTGATTTTCTGCCACCAATGCACTAAGAAAAAATTGTCATGGAAAAACTGGAATAATAATTTCTTTTCATTTTACGTAGGAGTGCAATATAGTTTCAGGCTTATTAAACTTTGCTAGTTGTAGTATTCTGATGGTATAACTATTGCGACATTTAAGTTCACAAGTGTATGTGTGACTTGCTAAACAGTGAATTACTTTATTTCTGTACTACGCTATTTGGTGAACTCTTTTCATAAAGAGAGAGATGTTGTCCTGTAATGATCGTACCATATTGCACCACTAGAGGGTGGTGTCGTGAAATAAGAGTAAAGTGGAGTTGGAAAAGTTTTAGAGTTAGAGTATAGTTAGATGGCTAACTGATAACTTGTTGTGTCTCCCTGTTACCTCTACGATGTAAAGTCTGTGCTGAATTCATTAAAGAGCACTGTTCCTTTATGAGGACTGGTTTATTACCGGCCGCTACTACACTGTTCTTTAAGGATGTCTGCATTTCACACAACTGTCTAATAGGATAAAATAATTGACATTGTATACCCAAAGGTCAAGTCTGGATAAACGTGTATATGATCTCCAACTTGAGTGCAAAGCCAAGGCATATAATTGTGGTGTGTTGCTCTAATTTGTTTCCTCTCTGTGCAGGGGGATGACTGAAGGGATCACCTTGCTAATCCTTGCTGTCCAAACTGGCCTCATTGAGCTGCAGGTCATCCACAGAGCCTTCCTCCTCTCTATCATCCTCTTTATTGTTGTTGCTTCCATCCTGCAGTCCATGCTGGAGATAGCTGAGTCCTAGCCCTGGGAGCATCTAGAGGCAATTAAGATAATATACCAAAGACTTTTTTCATGTGTTTATTTTTAAGAAAACTCTGTGTCCCACTGTTTGTTTTATTTTTTACTGATCATAAACAACTATTAATAACTATGGGCAGTTAGTTAATTATCACAGAATTCATTATCTATGGTCATCAGTACAACTCATGCTAACATCATAAGTTAAGTAATACTACGGTGTACTGTCCTTCTTTCTTCATTCTTAAACAGGCAGTTTGTCTTTTTGACATCAATAAATGTAATCTGACTGAATGTGTGTTTGCAAAGCCTGTTATCAACCTGACTGCTTTCTCATACGCTGGTTTTGCTGCCCATCCCGTAGGAGTTTGTGGAAGCACTTCCGTGCAGTTTCTCTCTGTCCCTTCCTGCTGATCTTTCCAGCGTACATGGCTTTTATGATCTGCCAGTTCTTCCACACGGACTTCTGGCTTCTCATCATCATCTCCTCCTCAATCCTCACCTCTCTCCAGGTAACACACAACCGCATCGCAGTGTGCAAAAACATTAAATTAAATAGTTTAAACTTGCTCTACCCAAACAGTTCAGGCCAATAATAATTAAACATGTATATTTGCTTGTTTTTTAATTCCATAATAACTCTGAAACACTCTACCGCCAGGTGCTTGGCACTCTGTTGACCTGTTGTTCTCTTCATGGTGGAGGAGTTTCATAAAGCTCCAGTGGAGAACATGGATGAAGTCATATATTGTGTAAATGGGACCTACAGATTGCTGGAGGTTCTGGTATGTGTCACACACACGTACAGCAACTCTTTGCTAAGTTCTGACTGTAAACCAACACTGTCATGTAATGCATCAGCACTGTCTCTGCCTCACTGTCAGTGATTTGTTACCTCACCAGGTTGCCGTGTGCTGTGGTGTATCAGAGAGTGTATTTGGCGAGTGGAGTGTGATGGGAAGCACCATCATCTTGGTCCACTCATACTATAACGTCTGGCTCAGAGCCGAGCTGGGCTGGCAGAGCTTCCTGCTCAGGAGAGATGCTGTAAACAAGATAAAAAGCCTCCCCACAGCTAGCAATACACAGCTGGAGCAATATAACGACATCTGTGCTATACCTTGTGTGTCACCTCTGACACCAACAACTGCAGCAAGCGTTTGGTGCTAGAGGTCACATTTTGAGTTTGTGAAGATATTTAAGGTAGACACACGTAATTAGCGGCAGCTGTGTTGTTGATCGGGAGGAAGCAAACAGTTTGTGACCGCTGCGCTGCTGTTAAATCCTAGAAATAAAGAATCTGAAGGACAGGATGAGTAAGGCTGGAGTTATTGGACTGTATCAAGTTTAATAAATTCATGCATACCAGTGACATCGCGTCACCCCCGCCAACGAACACCCCAGTGGTTTCAAGCCTGGGCTTAGCCTCTACAGGAGAGGTTTCAGCCATGTGTGTCCATCACAAGCCCACCACCATGATCTCAGGCCTTGAGGCAACAATCATGAAAACTAATCTTAACTGAGAGTGTTGGATGTCCTCATTGTTGCAGAGCACATGGACAGCATACTCACCTGGTTCTGTGGGCCAGCAGCACATGTCACACCATCCATCACCCTTGTCATCACATTCAATCTTGGTCTGAGAGAAACCTGAAGACAGAAACGTTCAATGATAAAAACACACAGTGGAATAAAATTGTGAGAAGTCATCAGTTGATGCAGTTTAAGGACACTTGTTGTTCTGTGCAGTCTCACCTGGAGCTCGCGCTTCTAGTTCATGCCATCATCACCAAAGATTCTTCAAATAATAGTTTAAAGATGTCCATGAATGCACTGCTAACTGCTCTTCACCCTGATAAAAATCAACATGCATTTAGAATAAGAAACACTTTTACAAAACCAAAAGCTTCACTGTACTTAGTGATTTATATGTCTAAGAAACAGGTTCAGTTTGTAACTGAGAGAGCGGCTCAGTGGTGCTGAATTATATTTCCAATAGAAACACAATTTCATATGTTGTAGTAACAACACACTGCCACAAGATGGCAGCCTAGGCCTACTTTACCATGCTGTTCCAGTCAAAAAGAAAAAGTGACAGAGCCTTGAAAGAGTGACAGAGACACTTTTTATGAACTCATCTGTAATGTGTCACCTTTTCTGTAGAATGAAGAAGTGCTTCCCTTCTTTTAAAGTAAATACAGGCTTACAAAGATCCTCTAAACAAAAAATCCTCGCCTGCAGAGAGCAAAATCTCTTAAATAAATGGGGGTAAGCGTAAGCTGAAGCCATCTGATGTTTATGTTCATGAATATAACACACTGAAACATTTTGTCTTTGTTTTTATTGTTTATTAAAATACTTTTAAATGTCTAGTTTTAGTTTAAGAACCATCTAGTCCAGCAGGTGGCGGTAATGCACCTTAAAGCTCTAACCGCCAAAGAAAACCCCAAAGAAGAAGAAGCCGCGAAGTTCCCGCTTCATTGTGTTTGTGTTTTAGTTTATTTTTCTTCCTCATCTAAAGTGAAGCACTAAGGTAACTTTGATCTGAGTTCAGTCAATCTTGAATTTAGCTCCTGAGTGAAGTTTTCTGTTGCTCTCCTCGGTCTCTGTTGTCAGTTATTTGTGAACCAGTTGAAAGAAAAAGCCTCTACATCAAGTCAAGCTGCTATAAACTAATTTACAAGAAAATATTAACAAATGCTAATGAAACACAGAGAAGAAAACAGTGTTATTATTAGAAGAAAGCTTTTAAATTAGCTAAGTGTAATCAGAGTTTCTATTACTTTATTAGTCTGTTACTAAGCGCTAGTTAGCATCTCTGTCACTGTGTGGCACCTGCATAGTTTTTGAATGCAGCGTGCTATCCAAGCTAGCTAGCTAGCTAGCTAACGCCAGCCATCATCAATATAAGGTCACTTCCAGCGCCAAAAAATCCAAATATGTTGGCGGTAAAAGTGCTATAATGAAATCAATTTAAAAGAAAGGTAAAAAATAAATGTATTCCAGACTAAAACACAGCTGCCTTTGTCTTATCAGCAAAGTTGTGTCAGCCCACAGGGCATGTGATTGTTAGAATCATTTCAAAGATAATTTGATAAATTCTGATCAGTATTCAGTAAATGAGCCTGATTAACTGTTAGCAAAATAATAATGATAGGCCAGAGATACCAGAGATTCATTTTTAAAACAAATACAGCCTCGAACCCCAAGAGGGGATCTGTGTTTTAAAAGTACTGCAGAGTTTTTAAAATAGAATAGAATAGTCTTTTATTGTCTTTGTACATATTCAACTAAATTGTGGGTGCTCCACACCAACTGTGCATGGAAAACAATATAAATAGTAAGACAGTAAGAATAAATTAGAGGACAGGTTGCAGAATGCTTGAAAGTAGTGCAATGGACTTGATATAAGTAGAGAATCGGAGTGTGACTGAGTGATGAGGGTTACTCAGATCATGGCTCAGATTTCTACACCCACTCAGATAGGATAATCTTCCACGGCACACCTGATCAGTTCTCACGGCACACGTATATATGCCGCGGCACAGTGGTTGGGAAACACTGTACTCGTTTATGCAGGTCCATCGATTGTTCTGTTTTTGTTCTTTGCCAGGGCTTTTTTTAAAGAGGAATTGCTCTCCTGGTACTGGTGTGCCATACTGCTGAATTTGGTATCGGTGCTCAAACCTTTTGTGTATGTTTTAAACAAGTTGCTCACCCAGGGAAGCTAAAATTTGTTGTTTGTGCTCTCAGATGAACATATGAGACACTTTGACTCTTCAGTGCAGTGTGGAGCCTAACAAAGTTCTGTTTTGTGTCCCAGCTGATCAGGAGGAGGAGAAGAGTCTGACGGAGCAGCAGGGGAACATTTACGCTACTTGGACTCAGCTCAGCCACTGCAGAGAAAACAATGAGTTCGACAAAGAAGGTGACAGATACTAGTGTTAAGAAATACTCCATTAACCCTTTAAGGCCTATTGGAGCAGGAATGCTCCGTTTTGCGTAACAATTTTAAAATCCCGGTAGAACTGCACTTAAGCTAACACAATTATTTTATTTAGGAATAGTTGTACTTACATCTTATGCCATCAGCTTGCCCTAGGTCACGTTTCCTTCCACATATGTATTTGCAGAAATTGCATAAAAAGCACTTGCAGCAAAAAAACATAATATACCAGAAACACGCTTTGCTGTTCATAGCACTTCCTATGTTGGAATAGATGCCAGCGTGAACTATCACATGTCCGACTTTACCTGCCAAAACCTGCCTTCAGCGACACCTATACTGGTGTTTTTAAAAGTCATGTTTGATTTTATTCTTTTCTGTATTGTTTCTGGGATGCTTAGAACTCAAACTGCACTGTTGGTAATAGTTTATTTTGATGCACATGCTGTTTGTTTGCAAATTTGCATTATAATATTTATTTTTGTTTTTCCTCAAAAATGCTCAAAAACAAATTTCCTGTGGTTGGAAACAATGTGCAACTTTTTTAAATTTACAGTTTTGAGGGATACAATTTTCTAACTACAAATATGTGTAAAAAACAAAACAAAAACAATTTAAATTTTTTTGTATTTTATTGCAGTTTTTTGCACTTTATGTAGTTACTATGGACTTAATGCATAGATATTATTAACATTTGGGATATAATGGTCATATTGATGTATAGCAACTTGAAATGCTCCCCAAAATGGCATTAAGGCAGGGCTCTAGACTAACTTTTTGCCGGTACGCCTAACTTTAAAAAGTTAGGTGTACCAGCACAAAAGTTAGGCGCACACAAATTTTATAATAATTTATATAATATAATGTGTTTTTCTGGATACACTGTGCTTTTTCAGCATTCAAAGATTGATGACACCGTGTCAGAGCACTGGCTATGAATTTCAGAAGGATCAGGCCTTAACTTAACAGAAAAGTTAGCAATAGTTCTTTTCCTATTACAGCTACATCCACTTCTGTCGTGCCTAGGCTGCTCACTAGGGCTGGGTATCATCACTGATTTCTATAATCCATTCGATTCCGGTTTTCAAAGTCCCGATTCGATGCAACTTAGCCTCAGACAGTCAGAAATATTATAATTCTGATCATTTATCAGTACTGACTTCTTCAGAATTGTGAACATCACAGCAGATGCCTTTGTGTGAAAGTAACTGAGAATAAAACACAGAAAAATATGAAGGAGATTTTCCTTGTCTGGCTTTTTATAGCAGATAACCTTCAAAATATTCTACAATGTTCTGCATATAAAGTTCGCAGGTCGCATTTGCGACCAAATTGGTCGCACTCTAGAGCCCTGCATTAAGGGCATGTAAAAATTAGAGATGGACCGATCCGATATCACGTATCGGTATCGGTTCGATACTGACGTAAATTACTGGATCTGATATCGGAGAGAAATAAAAAATGTAATCCGATCCATTAAATTTCAAAAAAGCACCTCACAAAACTTGCGACATGGCGTAACTCGGCTCATAACCGTAGCACGTCGGAGCAGTGTGCTCACGTGATAGAGCGGCTGTGTGTATTTGTAGCCTCGCTACCAATCCGGCATTTCATCTCCGAGGAAGTTATCCCAGAGAGAAGTAAAGCAAGTGTGTAAGTTCGTCTCTGAATGTTTGTAAAGCATTCCTGCGATGGAACATATATGGAGCGACTGCCTCTTCTCTCCCCCTCCCTCTCCTGCTGCTACTTCAGTCATGAAATCATGATCAGCTGATCGGCTTTTCTGTCGCGAGTCCGTCTCTCTTGTTTGTTTATTGCCCACTTCGCGCCAGAAAGAGGAAACCAGCAGCTGAACAACAGCAGCACGTTTAACCTTGATAAGCTGTTGTTAGAATTTATTTAATATTACTTTCTACACCAGGATCCTTTTCTAGCTGACGGCTGGTAACTGTGCAGGGGCGGATCTAGCAAAGTTTAGCCAGGGTGGCCGATAGGGCATTAACAGGGAAAAGGGGGCACAAAGACATCCTTTTCTTTCTTATTCTCATTTAAAATGTCTAGATTTTAATAAATAATTATCTGAATCTTACACCCAAAGTTTTAATCTGATGTAAAATGTATAGAAGTCCATGACTGTATATAGTAACTAAGCCTAATATACCCTAGTAAGCTTTACTACTTTTTCCTTTGGGAAGGTACCATCTGTGCAGTCTGCAATTCTGTTGAAGAAAGATGTTGAATCTATTTAATTATTCTTGAAAAATAATTGATTTCTGTGAATCTTTTTTCACACTGCATCAAATTAAAGTTGATTATGTTGATTAAGCATCATGAAGTGGAGGGTGGGTGATTCCCTATCTATTTTTTTTTTTTTGCTGGGAGTTTTAGAGCCCTATTATTTAGGTTACTTACTCCTTAAAATACCAGAATAGGGAGGATGGAGTAGGATTAAGTGTATTAGATTGATCACTATTACTGAACTATGAAATATTTGGGTGCTGTGTATTTTTTGCATACAGGTATAACAGAATAGCTTTAGTGTTTTGTTTTTTAACTTGAGTATGAACTTATACAAAAACAGCAAGATATTTAAAAAAAAACAGTTCTGTTGATTAAAAAATACGGATTCATATCGGTATCGGCAGATATCCAAATTTATGGTATCGGACATAAAAAAGTGGTATCGTGCCATCTCTAGTAAAAATATAAACATAAGCTCTTGGTTCTATGGTAGGTCTTAAAGGGGTAAAAGATGAAGTACTGATATATATATTATGCAAAACTAACTGAACCTTGTGCTATATTAATGTAATGTAATATTCATGTAATAATACAATGCCTACATTGTAGAGGGTGACTTTGCCTCTAAAGAGGAAAATGGGCAGGGAAGAGGTTAAAGTGGGATTCAGCAGGATTCAACCCTAAAATCAGCTGTAGTGGCTCAGTGTGGGGAAAAGAGTCACAGCTCACAATCATTTCTATTGAGAGCTCCAGTCGATGCTCTTAATGTACAGGATGTGATCAGCTGACCTGCTGCTCTCTGTGGATGTACACAACTGAATTCAACCAGATGTCTGCAGATGTTTCATGAGTTGTCCTGGCTGATTTCCATCCTCTACACCAGGGGTGTCAAACTCAACTGCACAGGGAGCAAAACTCAAGGCACACTTTAGGTCGCGGGCCAAACAAGATAAACATTTATTGAACACACTAAAACCATGTTTTTTAAACAGAAATATGAATAAAAACAGACAGGAATTTTATTCCAGAATAAATAAACTTAAAAAATCAACTTTAACTTTAAATGTTTTGATCTTCATAAAAATATATCCTGTCAAAATTATGCAAGTTAGAAATATGAACATGCTGCAAAAACCCCAGAAAAAATAAATGAAAACATACACAAGGTTGGAGCTGCATGTAGACGGAGCTGGGGCATTGCTGCAGGAATGGAACTAATAAACTGTGCAGGCCATTCAGTGTCGTACTTTGCCTTGAGTGTACCATTACACTGCAGCTCCATCTGAATCTGCACAGGTGCAGTTTCCACGTAAAGAAGAAGCTTGAAATTCTCTTTTTGTGCTTCACAGTCACCAAAGCACCGCGAACTCAGTGCGCTCAGTTTATCAGCAAAGTGCGCCGACTTGGTTCAACATTACTTGGCAACAGGGAAAGTGAGACAGGTTGCACTGGTGCATTTGTGACAGCTTCACTTGAAATGCCTTCACTGCATCATACATGCCATGTCCATTGTTAAATCTCCCAATTCTTTTGATCTTTGGGCTGAAGGAAGGACAATACTCGGTGTATAAATGCTCAATCAACAATCTTTTATTCCATACAATTCAACACTTTTGAGCATAAACCATCCGGAGGGGAGATGAGCGCGGGAGGGTGTCCGCCTGATCTCGAAGCGTCTGAGTGTTTCTCACATTCTTATAGCTTCAGCCCCCCTCCACCTAGTCATAAAACCTAAACATTCACATTCTTTCTCTCTTACGGCGCCTAAGTGACGGCCTTGGCTCCCTGTTTTATCTCCTCCTGATGAGATGGGGCAGAAAACCTCTCCGGTATGCTCTGTTCTCTTCTAATCAGACAAATAAGGCCATGACTCTCTGAAAACAGTATTTCTTATACCTCAGCAGTATAATGCATCATAAAACAATATCACTCATTCACAATAAATCAGCAGTCTAATGTAATACAAATCAGTTTAATAACTGTAATAGTTGTCACCTTCTTCAAAGTCAGGAGAATAATGCAAACTAAAACTACGTAATAATTTCACTATCTTTAATTAGGGGTATAACGTGGCATAAGATAATATAATAATCTCACACCATGAACTGATAGATTTCTTTGCTGAGCTCAAAAACTCTATTGAGAACTTTTCCCCAACTCAGCCAACGGAACTCTGTATGATAAGGATGTCGCCAAACTCTGAATCATAGAAGGATGAAATTGACGGTGATTTAAACCTTTAAACTCAGATAAAATTTACGGTTTGTGTTACAGTGATCGTTACATGCTCCATTTATAGGACTTTACCACACAGCCTGGTGTATGATGCAGGATTGGATTTCATGTGTTACTGTTTAGGCTCAAATCAATTTAATCTTTGATGCCCGCAGTGATGAAATAACTCCCCTCAAATGACTTAAACCAAAAGTAACAAGCCTGTGTTGAAAATGTAAGGAGTAGAAAATACAGATTTTTTTTTTTTTTTTAATGTAGCGAGTAAAAGTAAAAAAAAACGTCAGGTTACAGTCAGACTCTGACATCATCCTTCACTGAACCAAGCTAGTAACTGTTACATATGATTTATTATTATCGAATAAATTATACAATTATAGAAATATATAATAGGAAACAAACAGGAAATATAAAAAAGTACAGACCTGGTAAACATTTATTACTATTCTGAGTGTGTTAGCATTAATATTTGTGCACAGGCAGGAGGGATGGGCATGATTTTAGAGTGTTTGAACAATGATTAATTATCTTTAACAGCAGGTTGGATGTAATGTGTTACTACTACCAGTAGGTGGGGATAAGAGACCTTTAAGGTGTTTGGTGCCACACTCCACCTTCAGGTTTAAAACTAGTGTTAATGGAGGGAGTTTGAAGCTTCAGTTTGTTTAATGACTGCATTTCACTCACTGCCTCTGTTTGTATCTCTGTCACTGCAGGACCAACGTGGACCGAGAAGTCAGCGCTCTCAGGAGGCCGACAAACCTCACAGAAGAAAGAGAGAGAAAAAATACACCTGTGACGAGTGTGGGAAGGATTTTACCTGGAAGTTTAAACTAAAACAACATCAGCTCATCCACACTGGAGAGAGACCGTTCAGCTGTGACTTGTGTGGAAAGTCGTTTTCCTGGAAGAATTCCCTGAAAACACACCAAGTCGTCCACAGTGGAGTTAAAGCTTACAGCTGTGATCAGTGTGGCAGAGCTTTTACTCACAGTAGCCACTTACAGAGACATCTAGTTACCCACTCTGGAATTAAGGCATACAGCTGTGACATCTGTGGAAAAACGTTCAGCCAGCTAGGGTACCGAAATATACACGTACGCATTCACACCGGAGAAGATGTGTACTGGTGTGATCAGTGTGGCAAATACTTTACAACAGACACACAGTTACAACGCCACATGTTTACCCACACTGAGGAGAGACCTTATCAATGTGACCTGTGTGAGAAGACTTAAAACTCCACAGTACCTGAGACAACACCAACAGATCCACACCAGAAAGAGACTCTACAAGTGCAGTTACTGTGAGGTTTGTATTTTTATTTTATTCTTGTAAGTTCAGTCTGACTGTTTGGAACAAGTCTGCTCATTAAATTGTGTTAGCATGTTAGCACTTCTACTGCACCGAAGAGTAGCTCTGAGCCATTATTCAGGTTTTCATTTCATTTAAGTGTAAGTCAGATGTTACTGTAATATTAAATAAGTATTGCTGTAGTATTATGGTGGTAGTATTGTAGTTATTGTAGCCCAGTAAACTGAGTGTGTTAATCGAAACAGTAAAATGTAACTGGACGTCTGCTCTTTATTTCAGGCGACTTTCAGGATAAAAGTGTTGAAGGACTGACTTACACTGTCTTTGTGTCTTTGTTTAGAAGCAGAGCGACACAGATGGATCCACTTCTCAACCCTGTCATCGCTGTGGTGGTGGGAAAGACTTTCGTTGTGACATCTGTGGAAAAACTTTCAGTCAGCAAGCCGGCCTAAAAATACATCAACGTAAACACACTGGAGACAAACTGAAATACTGCAAAGAATGTGGGAGAAGCTTCCCCACATCAGCTGAGTTAAAACAACATGAACTCTTTCACAGTGGGGTCAAAAAGCACCTCTGTGATCAGTGTGGGTCATCCTTCACCACTGCAAGTCAGCTTAAAACACACAAATGAGTCCACACAGGAGAGAAACCATACAAGTGCAGACACTGTGACAAAAGCTTCTCACAGTCAGGTAGTCGTAACGAGCATGAACGTACACACATGGAAGGAAACTACAGCTGTGAGCAGTGTGACAAGAGCTTCAGTAATCTCAGTTCATACTCTGCACACAAACGATCCCACGTTACTAATAAACTGTTTCACTGTTACCACTGTGCCAAAACATTCACTTCATTATCTGCTCTGTGCAAACATCAGCGCGATCACGCAGGGCTGAAACCGTTCCCATCACAGGACGACAGCGAATCTGAAGAGAGAGAAACATCCTCTTCTGGTTTCAGAGTCCAACTTAAAACCCTGGAGATCAGGCTCCACAGAGTTCAGGTCGGCTCTCCTTAAGTTTAAGTTAAAGTTCTAATGAGGCTATGAATCAAACTGTTCCTATAGTTCAATGTTAATCTTTATAAATTGTTCTTCTGTAGTGTTTGTGTTCAGTCGTTACCTTTTTTTTCAGTGGTTGGATTAAAAATCAGTTTCAGTTGAAGTTTTTATTGAATGTATTTTGTTAAATAAAGTTAAATAAATGTTAAATAAAGAATTGTTTGAACGACAAAGATTTTGAGCCATGATGTCATTTCCTGTATTTCAGAGTAAAGACTGAAGTGACGAATGGAAACATGTTTACAGTCATGGAATAAACACTGATGGGTCATCTGTAGGAAGTTCTATTGCTGACCTGACAGACTCGACCTTGTTTACAAAGAAAGAAAGGAACTGATGACACGTGTCAGCAGAGGCTTTCAGGGTTGTTTAGAGTAGAGCTGATAGTCTTAAAGAGAACACGGCGATTTTGACAATTTAACACAATGATCTGAGAAAAATGTCTGTTTCTCTCATTTTCACCGTATTCTGATCAAATTTCCAACATTCTTTTAACATGACCGGTACCGGTCCGTGAGTCGTTTGGTACCGGGCCGCGAGAGTTGAGGCTCAGGTGTGAAATGTATGGTTTTCAGGGTTTTTATCGGTTTTCAGTGTTATTTTGTTAGTGTTTTTATCGTTAACTCGGTTTTCCTGGGTCTTTTCACGTGTGTTATGAATAAATCTTCTTTTTTTCGGTATCGGTACTAGTTTTATTTTGTTGAATTTATCCGCAACACCTTAAAGGCCGGTCCGTGAAAATATTGTTGGGCATAAACCGGTCCGTGACGCAAAAAAGGTTGGGGACCGCTGCTGTAAAGTATAAAAAAAAACTCCTCCCCCTGCTACGCCTCAGTAATCTAATGTATTCATCAATTGTTCTCTTAATTATTCAAAGTTGGTTCAACTTATCATGTTCTGGGTTCTATCCTTTATGTATTTAATCTTCAATTTTATTTATTTGTGTAAGCGATATTTTTGACAACCTTTAACACACTTAAAGAGCCGCTTTCACCGTCTTCCCTCCAGCTGTTTCCTGTTGCTCGCTCTCTTCTTCTCTTATCTGATCATCTCGAGCACGTCTTGTACAACACTGTTACTTTTGCAGGCACACATTCAGTTACAAGCTCAACCACATTTTGCCCTTGTTACAGGAAAAATGATTCTATGTTTCTTTACCTTCTTTTAAATGTACAAAGATGCCTTTTGTCTGCCCTTTGCCTATGGTTAGATCAGTTTAGAATTATCTTTTTAGACTTTCTCAGCAAAGACATACTGTTTTGGGACATATTGTTTTAGATTGTTTTATCTCTCACAGCCTTCTCCCAGCTCTCTGCTGACGAGACTAGCGCCACATATGGAGTTGTTTATTTTATTTGTTTTGTATTTTCTTATCCTGTTCTCACTGTCTTTCCTATAAAAATTACCAAGCCACTGTGCATGGTGTGAGTTGTTCTTAGCAGCTCACCCGTGTACACGTTTGATAAAGAAAGTAACTTTGTCTCATTGTGTCTTTATTTCTCCTGGGTCTTTTACAGAGTTTTCCCCCAACATTTCTTGGTCCTTCGGAGCCGGAGCGCCTCCATCGTGTCCCATCTCCGTGACCAGTCCACGTTGCTCGCCTGTCGACAGCTCACATACTAGGTGTGTGATAAAAGACCAAGAGCGTTAAATTCGAGTCTTGGCCAATGTTCTTAGAAAGCGACCCACGGTGGTGGGGCCCGATCGAGGTGGACCAGACCCGGCGACACTGACCAGGTAGATACAGACACACTGACACAATCTTGCGTAAAAGCGCATTTTGAATTCAGGGAATTTAAAATAGCGGAAGTAGCTCGTCGACTGGTAGCTTTGGAAGCTCGTCGACTGGTAGCGTAGCTCGTCGACTGGTAGCTCTGGGAGCTCGTCGACTGGTAGCTTTGGAGCTCTGGGTAGCTCCCCCAGCTGGGTCTAGACTGGGTCTAGGGAGTAAGTAGCTCTGGGAGCTCCCCTTATTATAAGGGTTCCGGTCGCGCGCGTCGAAGCTGTGAATGTGAATGTGTGTGTGTGTATTGTTTTAATTAATGGAGCAAGCTGAATTTTCACGGTCCAATAAGAGACTGAGCTGCTCCTACTGTGTTTTTCTTTTACTGCTATTCACTGACGTGCTGGTGAGTTGAGAGAACGGTCGAGTTCCGTCTCGTAAAGTTCACACCGCTTTTGGAAATAGTCCGAAAGTAGAAGGGCGTGTGAGCAACCACTCTCGTCTCTAATACCAGCGAAGGTGATAGCAGCTGTATTGTGTATATATTACTTAAACAAAAATAAGTAAATACATAAATAAGACGGGTAATCAAGCAAGTGAAATTAAAACTCACTCCTGCTGACGAGCAGTGGTGAGAAAAGAAAAGTCCAGACGCCGGACAAAAACAGTGTCTGTAAACTGAGAGATTTAAGAAAACAAAATATAAACAGTCAGAAGAACAGAACTCAACTACCAGTTTAGTAAAACCAGAAGACGAGACACTGTGCAGTTCCCACAACCCTTTTAGAAAGCCATCACTCATTCCTGCAGCCGCATCTGCAGCACCACCCATATCAGGAAGAACTTAATAATCCCTTATTAAGTGAAAACTAGAGATCAAGGTAGTCTGAAGTAGTTTAAAAGGGTTGAAAACAGACCCCACTGAGTAGATATAAATATAAAAAGTACGAAATAAAGATGAACAAAGGGAAAATTACAGTAGAAATTATCTTTAGAGTATTTGAAATTAATAATAGCAAGGATAACAACCTGTAAAGTGATATTAACAATGAAACACAGTTGGCATGATGACCATGCCCAGCATGTATAAAATGAATATAAAGCAAATAATTCACACGAAAATATTTTAATAACATAAATAAAGTATATTAAGGCTGTGTCATTGTTCAGCCAAGGACAGTGTGTGAAAAGGTAACTGTCTCCACCCTGGGAAAAGGATGATTCTGCAGGTCATCTGAAGCCCTTGATGGATACAAAATAAAATATAAATAATATATTATAATAGAACTGCCTGGTCCGCCATGCAACAGAGAGAACAAATGTGACCGCAGGTTGGATGAATTCAAAATTATCTGTTTGCTGAATAAGATGATCCTAACTAACAAATTGGCTCAGTAGTAGTATAATGGTACACACTAATAAAATATTATAATATGCTATTACTGTTATATAAGACAAAGGATAATATTAACAATGACATAATATTAATATGAAGAGGCACCTTAATCGGTTATGATGTGAGGTGAATAATTGTTAAGCAGTAGTCTGCATCAAGCTTAAGGTTTGCTGAAACTCAGTGTAATGACATGTGAGATGAAGACAATACAGAGAATAACTAAACTAATGAAGTGCATAGAGGCACTTGACCAGCTTGAAACTTATCATCCTAGAATGACACATTGCTGAGATATAGAGCACACCTATAATAACAACCAATAAGCAAAACCCTGTAGACAACAGCTACAACTACAGGATTGAGAAGCTGAATTAAATATGTAGACACTGCTAAGCTGATGAGCATGTTCCACATTTTCTTTTCTTTTTATTTATTTGTTTCTTTTAGAGCAGAAGCTGCTGTAACACACCCAAAGAAAGACTCTAGGTCTGACCAACCGTTTCAGTCATGGGCAAAAAGATGTCAGTCAATAAAATTCTAAAAGATAATTTATTGACAAAAAATATATCAAGAGATAAAAGATAAAACAGTCCAGTGTCCCACTTAAGAATTGTATAAAAACACACAGTCCCAAGGCCAGAGCCAGCTATGCCACACTGCCAAGTTGTACCCCACAAGTTGCCTTTAACAGGGTTAGAAGTTGTCCTTGGAGACCCACCACCCTGCAAGCATATAGTCAGTGGTCACTCAAGCCTCTGGAACTCTGCTGCCTTTAGGCTGTGGCATATAATAGGCCCTGGACTGCACAGAGAGACAAAACAACACAGCAGTGTTTGTAGTGTGGGCTATATGTAGACCAGTGTATCAGTGCAATCAAGTACACCTGCCTCTAATTAGTCCAACCCCATTCCAGCCATTGGCTCACCAAAAATGTGACAACCACAAAACCACTCCCAACCCAGTGCAACTTCACACAATAATATGGAGCTGAATTAACACAGGCACATTAGTCTACCATGTTACAAGCTGCATGCTATTAAAAGCCAACATATGCAGACTTCTGCCTTGTTCGGGTGGCAGCATTTTTCTTTTTTCTTTTGTGTCCTGACACGTTTATGTTTTTTGTTTTTGTTTGATTATTTTGTTGGTTTTGGAAACGAATTTAAACGAACTTGTGACAATACTTGAGAATCACAGTGACACATAGTGATTAGGCATATGATTGAAAAATGCCTAGGTTTAGAGCTGTGAGCTATGAGCTGTGAGCAATGCAAAGTTAAATATATATATGTATAAATGGGAAACAACCCTAACTTGAAAGTTTGAAATGTGTGAGATCCATGAATTGTTTGAAAAACTAGAAATTATTCAAAACTGCCTTAAGTGAAAATGTAGTGTTGCATCTATTCTCCCAAACCAAGACGAAC
Organism: Aulonocara sp. 'chitande type north' Nkhata Bay; assembly: GCF_057382095.1. Taxonomy (NCBI): domain Eukaryota; kingdom Metazoa; phylum Chordata; class Actinopteri; order Cichliformes; family Cichlidae; genus Aulonocara; species Aulonocara sp. 'chitande type north' Nkhata Bay. Next base: position 17,118,048 of record NC_141353.1, on the reverse strand, counting down.
AAAAAAGAAGAAGCTTTCTGTAACTTCAAAATAAGGCTGACTGTTGACAATAGACTAAAACACTAATCCACAGGTGGCTATCAGGAACAGAGAGGCGAGCAAAGTCACAAACACTAAGGCTGCAGACAGCCACGCAGAAACAGCAGATAACATAGAGACAACGCCTGCTAGAACCGTGGAGAGGAAGGTCACTTCCCACGAGATTGTAGGAGTAGAGGACAAATTAGTTGTAAAGTCAGCTTCAGGCCACACAACTGTACAACAATTAACTGCCCTTTTAGAACTAGTACACACAGCAAGTGGCCGCAGGTGCTTTATTAAATGCATATATGACCCGTCGTGTCCAGTAAATTTGCTAGGTAGAGACGCTCTGACAAAACTTAAGATAGCAGTCATGCCATTCTTTTCTGGTATTACACCTGAGTGCCAGAAACCGACCGAGTATCACAACATTCTGAGATTTAAACAAACTCCAGGCCCAGATCCACCTTATGATCAGCAAGTGTGGAAGCTAGGAGAACAGCATTTGTCCTTACAGCACAGGCCGAAATTGTGTAGGTTACGCAGTAACCACAGATAGTAAAATAATAGAAGCAAAACCACTTTCTTCTTCATGTCCTGCACAGAGCGCTGAGCTGATAGCTGTGATACGCGAAAGCTAAATACACAAAGACAAACTAATAAACATACATACAGACAGCCAGTATGTTTTCTCTGCTGTGCATCATTTTGCAAAAAATTTGGCATAACAGAGGAATGATTACACCAACTGGCAAACCAGCATGCCAACCTCTTACAACGCCTACTGACTCTTTCATTACTACAGGCAACAATTTTGCTGACAGAGCAGCAAAATAGGCGGCACAACAGGCAAACATCACATTGATGGCAGTAAACACACATCAGATTCCACTGGATGTGTTGAAAAATGAACAAAAAGCAGCAAGCACAGCAGAGCAGGCAAAATGGCTAAAACACGGTGCAGTTCTGACAAACGATTTAATGATGTGTTATGGCAAGCCAGTGTTGCCAAAATCGCTCCACGAGATGGCGGCATTAGTGACTCATGGCTGTACGCATTTGTCAACGGGGGGACTGACCAGTATTGTCAACTCTCATTTCTACACTGTAAATTCTACACTGTAAATTTTGAAACCTCAGCAAAACAATTTGTCAGAACGTGCATGACGTGTCAAAAATATAATGCTCAGGGAAACCTGAGACCACACAATCCATATGGACTTTATTGAGCTAAATGAATGCCAAGGGTAAAAATACACCCTAGTGGTTATAGATGTATTCTCAAAGTGGCCAGAAATCTACCCAGTGAAAAAGGCAGATACAATTTCAGTAGCAAAATGTATGTCTAAGTTGTAGGAAAATAAAGAGATGATTGTAAATGACGAAGAATGTAATGATGTCTATCAAGTGTCTTGCAGATCACAGCCCGGTGACTGGGTTCTGATCAAAGTGCTCCAAAGGAAAAACTGGAGCTTGCAAAATTGCGGAACGACCATCCTGGATCCATCAGAGTCACTGCAGGCGAGTCAGTGAAGCCATCTAAACACAGCTGACGGCAGGCTTGCCCGCTTGTTGTGATCTCGCCCGGTGGAGGGGTCAGCTTTCCTGGCCGGGGGGTCTACTCGCGACAGGAGGGTGTGTTCCGTCGTCATGAGGTGGTGGCTCTTATCAACTGCAGCGGCCCTGACCATGGCCGGGCTCCTCACCTTTGCTTCCGTGAGGGACAATAAGTCACGCTATATGAAGAAAAGGCAGACACTGTATGACAAAGGAAAGTACACCAAGTTTCCCCATGGCTATGCCACTAATTTCTGGTGGCAGTTTATGAACACTACAGCTTACTTGAATAATAAAACTGACTGCTATGCAAATACATATACACTTTCTGCCCACCGAGGAACGAGAGGAAGTGTATGGACTGTTCACTCAACGAAACCTGTGCCAGTAACGCGACACTGATGAGCCTCAACTGTCGCTCCAACTACAGCTACCGGATGATACTACAAACAAAGACTCATTACCAGACAGGATGTGCACGGACGGCACCAAGCAGTAAAGGAACCAGAGTTTCGCATCTGAGGAGGAGTGAAATTCTTACAGAGCTTGATCCCCGGCATTGGAGTTGCCGAGGTGCGGGATCACGTGGAAATCAACCGATATGCTCTGCTACGACACATCAACTTAACTAAGGCCCTGGGAACGGCCTTAGCAGGAGAACAGAAGGCCATCAGAACGATGGTGTTGAAGAACACACTGACACTAGACCTGCTAACAGCATCACAAGGAGGAGTTTGCAAGCTGATCGGGGAAACATGTTGCACTTTTATCCCTGATGGATACGAAACTGGAGGAGACATTTATGAAGCTTTGCAGAATTTGACCGCTCTGCAAAAATATGTCACTGACCACACACCTGGAGCAGCTACAGCACAAGGCTGGCTTGACTGGCTGTTCAGCGGTTCATGGCTGGCTGCTGTAGCAAAGCCATTTTTTCTTCTAGGTCTCATCATGATAGCACTGCTCATATTAGTGTTGTGTGTGTTGCCATGCCTAAGAGTAATGATTTCACAGATGATAACAACTACAATGACTGCTTATGTTGCCGTGCCTCAAGAAGAACAACATCCCGTTGCAATTCTGTTAGAGGAGAACTTGTAATAACTGCTAATGAATGACGTGGTGATTAAAAATGACTTCTGCCTTTTTCAAGTGATCATGCACTGATTAAAACATTAGTAGGTTATGCAGGTTTTCATCCTTTTATTTTTTGAAGTTTTCAGTTTTAAACATAAAGTTTTTCATTTTAAATATGAAGTTTTCATCATTTTACATATAAAGTTTTCAATTTAAGGTTTGCATCATTTTAAATATAAGGTTTTCATCCTTGTATTTTTTGAAGTTTTCATTTTACATATTAGGTTTTCATCATTTTTAAATACAAAGTTTTCATTTTAGTTTTCATCCTTTTATTTTTTGTAGTTTTCGTTTTAAAATATAAGGTTTTATCCTTTATTTTTTGTAGTTTTAGTTTTACTATTTTTTCTTGTTTATTCCACTTGTTATTTCATTTACTATGATTTTCATTTACTATGTTTTTCTTTTTATTATTTTCTTTTGTTTTATTCTTTAGACCAAATGACTGCCATTTCTGCTATGCTGACATTTTGAAGATTTTGGAAATTAAAAAATTGCCTAAGATACTTAATAAATAATTTTCATAGACAATTGTTGTATACATTTAAAATAAGTTAAAACAGGAGGGAATGTTACAGGAAAAATGATTCTATGTTTCTTTACCTTCTTTTAAATGTACAAAGATGCCTTTTGTCTGCCCTTTGCCTATGGTTAGATCAGTTTAGAATTATCTTTTTAGACTTTCTCAGCAAAGACATACTGTTTTGGGACATATTGTTTTAGATTGTTTTATCTCTCACAGCCTTCTCCCAGCTCTCTGCTGACGAGACTAGCGCCACATATGGAGTTGTTTATTTTATTTGTTTTGTATTTTCTTATCCTGTTCTCACTGTCTTTCCTATAAAAATTACCAAGCCACTGTGCATGGTGTGAGTTGTTCTTAGCAGCTCACCCGTGTACACGTTTGATAAAGAAAGTAACTTTGTCTTATTGTGTCTTTATTTCTCCTGGGTCTTTTACAGAGTTTTCCCCCAACAGCCCTATATACAGTGGGGCAAAAAAGTATTTAGTCAGCCACCGATTGTGCAAGTTCCCCCACCTAAAATGATGACAGAGGTCAGTAATTTGCACCAGAGGTACACTTCAACTGTGAGAGACAGAATGTGAAAAAAAAAATCCATGAATCCACATGGTAGGATTTGTAAAGAATTTATTCGTAAATCAGGGTGGAAAATAAGTATTTGGTCACCTCAAACATGGAAAATCTCTGGCTCTCACAGACCTGTAACGTCTTCTGTAAGAAGCTTTTCTGTCCCCCACTCGTTACCTGTATGAATGGCACCTGTTTGAACTCATCATCTGTATAAAAGACACCTGTCCACAGCCTCAAACAGTCAGACTCCAAACTCCGCCATGGCCAAGACCAAAGAGCTTTCGAAGGACACCAGGAAAAGTATTGTAGACCTGCACCAGACTGGGAAGAGTGAATCTACAATAGGCAAGCAGCTTGGTGTGAAAAAATCAACTGTGGGAGCAATCATCAGAAAATGGAAGACGTACAAGACCACTGATAATCTCCCTCGATCTGGGGCTCCACGCAAGATCTCATCCCGTGGGGTCAAAATGATCATGAGAACGGTGAGCAAAGATCCCAGAACCACACGGGGGGACCTGGTGAATGACCTGCAGAGAGGTGGGACCAAAGTAACAAAGGTCACCATCAGTAACACACTACAACGGCAGGGAATCAAATCCCGCAGTGCCAGACGTGTTCCGCTGCTGAAGCCAGTGCATGTCCAGGCCCGTCTGAAGTTTGCCAGAGAGCACATGGATGATACAGCAGAGGATTGGGAGAATGTCATGTGGTCAGATGAAACCAAAGTAGAACTTTTTGGTATAAACTCAACTCGTCGTGTTTGGAGGAAGAAGAATACTGAGTTGCATCCCAAGAACACCATACCTACTGTGAAGCATGGGGGTGGAAACATCATGCTATGGGGCTGTTTTTCTGCCAAGGGGACAGGACGACTGATCCGTGTTAAGGACAGAATGAATGGGGCCATGTATCGTGAGATTTTGAGCCAAAACCTCCTTCCATCAGTGAGAACTTTGAAGATGAAACGAGGCTGGGTCTTCCAACATGACAATGATCCAAAACACACCGCCCGGGCAACAAAGGAGTGGCTCCGTAAGAAGCATTTGAAAGTCCTGGAGTGGCCTAGCCAGTCTCCAGACCTCAACCCCATAGAAAATCTGTGGCGGGAGTTGAAAGTCCGTGTTGCTCGGCGACAGCCCCAAAACATCACTGCTCTCGAGAAGATCTGCACGGAGGAATGGGCCAAAATACCAGCTACTGTGTGTGCAAACCTGGTAAAGACCTATAGTAAACGTTTGACCTCTGTTATTGCCAACAAAGGTTATGTTACAAAGTATTGAGTTGTATTTTTGTTATTGACCAAATACTTATTTTCCACCCTAATTTACGAATAAATTCTTTACAAATCCTACCATGTGGATTCATGGATTTTTTTTTCACATTCTGTCTCTCACAGTTGAAGTGTACCTCTGGTGCAAATTACTGACCTCTGTCATCATTTTAGGTGGGGGAACTTGCACAATCGGTGGCTGACTAAATACTTTTTTGCCCCACTGTAGGTGTCTCACTCTCCATATGTTTCCTGTCGACTTATTCATGGCATGAATATCTTTAACACCTTCTGCATCACTACTTGCTAAGCAAAGACAAAGCAAAATGTTTCACCTCTACCCTAGAAATAAATCTACGTAATATCTGTGACCATAAGCGTGCATGCATTGACCTTTTACTGCACTCTAAGTCACCTTTCACAACAGATCATCTCTTCATGAGCACTTTTTCAGTATGTGTAAGAAAGTGTGCATTATAACCGCTTATTCTACTAAAAGATCAAAGAGAAAACAAACATTTTCAACGTCACTTCCTCTGCCTCCGATATCGGTCATCCTACCTTTTCGACAGATTTAAAAGCCTCTAAGCCCAGGTTTGCCCACCTTGCTGTTCAATTGACCGTTCTCTGTCCAGGACAGCGGCCCGATTTCTAAGTCTTATGTTAATTTATAAGCGCTTCCCGCAGCTTAACAGGAAGCTCCACTTAACCGGCATCTAAGTATCCCACTTTTTTTTTAAACAATGTCTTTTTTATTAAGAGGTTTCCTTTTGTACACATAAACATCAACATATATATTATACATATAGACAGAAAGAAAAGAGAAGGATTACAGATGATCTGTACATTAAGGTTTTTTTTTTTTGTGTCCCGTTTGGATCTATAGCCATCAGAATTGTTGTCTTAAGGCCAAGAAAGATGCCAAGCGGATTTATTTTACCAAGTGGATCATCATGGCCTTGCGATATTGGTCCATTTGATTGACCTTTATTATAATTATGAATTTATTTTATTTACAGTTGCTACAAACGGGACAGACATGACTGGGGGATAGGACAGGGAGAAAGAATGAAAGAAAGAGAGGGAGAGAAAGAAAACCAAAGGGGAGAAGAGACGGTGAGAAAGGGGGGGAAGAAAGAAAAAAAACAAACAAAAAAAAACAAAAAAACACCTGGGTCACCTGTATGGAGAAAAAAAACAGAAGAGAAAGCAAACAACAAAGAGCAACATAATAAAAAAAACGGCACCATCACAATAAACTAGCTAGCAGTAGATACTAAATAATAAACGATATTGTGCAGCACGCAAGATAGACAGCGCACAATGTGCTTTGAGGCAGCAGCCAAGAAAGCTGTAGTCCGCGTCTGTGAATATCCGTGTGTACACCTGTGTGCATACCTGTGTGGATCAGCATGCTTGCATTCCAAAGGTTTCTCCATGTAATGATCTGCTAGAGGGTGTGGGGGGGCCACAGCCCCGTCCACCAGGGCATGAAGCAGGTATGGAGGAGATCAAAACTCCAGACATCCAGAGGCCCCCAGAACACAACAGACCAAGGAAGACCAACAGAGGGGCAGCCACGCCACTGTCCCAGTAAGAGCTGAGGAGAGTCCCAGATGAGGGCTCACTCAGCAGCCACGGAGCAGAAGCCAGGGGGAGTTGCAGTGACGCGCCCGTGAGCTCCGCCGGCAGCCAGCTGTGCCTGAGTGACCGAGCCCCAGGCCGAGAGGCCGGGGGCACCCCACCTCCGAAGTGGCCCGAGCGAGCCCCAGGCTCCAGGCCCCGATAAGCGGCCGCCAAGGAGTGAGCCGGTGTGTACCCGGACGCCCACCCCCAGACACAAAGAACCACCAACGCACCGACACCTGAGGGAGTCCGCCACTGGCAGGGGAAGTGGTGGTGGGTGGAGATAGGCCTCCAAACCTTGGAGGGCCTGAGATGTCCCCAGAGAGGTGGCGTCTGATACCCAACCTGACATATAGACACAAACATCCATTCCCACCCTCATGCTCTCATATGCACTTACTCCACACTCAACCAACGTGGAGACAGACATAAAGAGACGCTGTACACACGATCACACTCCCCAAGCGTACTCTACGAACCGGGTCTAGGTACCCTTGCCCCTGGAGGGGGGAACTGCACCCAGACCCAGGTGGTCTGTACATTAAGGTTAAGTAGTACATTTAAGCTGTGAAATGAGTCCAAAAATGTATCTTCGGCTGTGAAATAAAAGAAAAAAAAAGAAAAAGAAAAAAGGGAAAGAAAGAGAAAAAAAAAGAATATAAACAAATGTATAATATATCCCAAAGTAACATAATCCCTGCAAAACAATCCCATTCATTCCCACCCAGGTCACTGCCTGCACCCGCACACTGTATTTCCACACCTGACTTAAGAGAGTTCGCTGAAAAATTCTTATAGATTTTGAAAAGCATCAAGGAAGGGTCCCCACATGTCTTGAAATTTCCCAGTGGAGTTCTGAAGTGAGTGTCTTATCTTTTCCAGTTTTAGACAGGCCATGAGGTCATATAACCACTGTTTGTGAGTGGGAGGGGCAGCGTCCCGCCACCTCAGTAGGATTGCCCTTCTGGCCAACAGGGAACAGAATGATAATGCCTGTTTTTTAGAGGCCGGTAGAAGCACCTCATTCCCACTGATGCCAAACAGAGCAAGAAGGGGGCCGGGGGCCAGCGTCACACTGAGAATTCTGGACAGGGTACGAAAAACCTCTGACCAGAACTGAGTGAGATTGGGACAAGACCAGTACATGTGGACCAGTGAGGCTTCAGCAGTTTTGCATCTGTCACAGTATGGAGTGATTTCAGGGTAGATACGGGATAATCTGGATTTTGAGAAATGGGCTCTATGCACCACTTTGAACTGGATTAAACAATGGCGGGCACATAGTGATGTAGTGTTGACATGTTTGAGTATAGAGGCCCATGTTTCATCAGAGGTTGTCATGTTTAAGTCTTCTTCCCACAGTGTCTTGAGCTTGGATGAAGAGGTATGTGTCAAATTTAACATTTTATTGTAAAGCAAGGAAATCAGCCCTCTATTGGTTGGATTGAGTTGTAGAATAGTTTCTAGTAGTGTAGGCTCTGGTGGAGGGCTTGAGCCTGAAATCTGGGAACAAATAAAGTGCCTGACTTGCAAGTATCTGAAAAAGTGTGATGGTGGAAGAATATATTTATTAGCAAGTTGTTCAAATGATGCTAGTTTGTTGGCTATGAATAGGTCCTTAAAGCAAGTTATTCCACTTCTGTGCCACTCCGCAAACCCACCGTCCTGGGTAGAAGGTTTAAAGAAATGGTTAGATGCAATGGGGCTGAGGAGGGAGAAGTCACAAAGTTTAAAATATTTCCTAAACTGGCCCCATATTTTTAATGAGTGCACCACTACAGGGTTGGGAATGAAGTTGAATGAAGAGGATGGGAGTGGAGAACAAAGTGCAGCTAGTAAGGATATACTGTTGTCACTATGCAATTCCATAGTGACCCAGTCAGGACAACCACTCCGATTATGGTAAAAATACCAAAACACCAAACATCGTATGTTAGCAGCCCAATAATAAAAACGAAAGTTGGGAAGTGCAAACCCACCCTCAATTTTAGATTTTTGAAGATGCATCTTATTGAGCCTTGGGCGTTTACCCTGCCATAGATAAGATGAGATGACAGAGTCCAGCTTATTGAAAAAAGTGTTGGGAATGAAAATGGGTATGGCCTGGAAAAGGTATAGAAATTTGGGTAGAATGGTCATTTTAATTGAATTGATACGTCCTACCAGAGACATAGAGAGTGGTGTCCAGTGGGTAAGGGACCGCTTCACTTGGTTCAGCAATGCACTCACATTTTCTGTGAAAAGGTTTTTATGTTTTTTTGTCACTGTGATTCCCAAATATGTAATTTTTGTCCTTTCAACTCTGAAGGGCAAGCAGGTGAAGTCTAACATACTGGCTTTGCTACTTAGCGGGAAGAGCTCACTTTTATTAAGGTTCAGTTTATACCCTGAAATCTGACCAAATTGACTAAGCAGATTCAATGCAGATGGTAGTGAGGCTAAGGGCTTAGAAATAAAGAGCAGGAGATCATCTGCATAGAGCGAGACCTTATGTTCTGTATTGTTTCTCCAAATGCCGTGTACCTCTTTGCAACTGCGGAACGCAATGGCAAGGGGTTCTATGGCCAGATCAAAAAGCAGGGGCCTGAGAGGACATCCCTGGCGTGTGCCTCTGTGAAGTTTGAAGGGTTTTGACAATTGGAGGTTAGTTCGTATTGTAGCAGATGGTTGAGAATAGAGTAATTTGATCCATGAAGTAAATTTCGCTCCAAAGCCAAATCTATCAAGGACTGCAAAGAGATAATCAAACTCAACTCAATCAAAGGCCTTTTCAGCGTCAAGCGAGACCACACATTCATCAGAGTCTGTAGAGCTGGAGTAGACTATGTTAAATAGCCTCCTTATGTTAAAATATGAATGACGACCTTTAATGAAGCCTGTCTGGTCTTTCGAAATAATTTTTGGAAGAACTATTTCTAGTCTACGGGCAAGTATCTTGGCTAATATTTTAGCGTCTGTGTTCAGTAGAGAAATGGGTCTATAGGAGGCACATTCCAACGGATCTTTTCCTTTCTTTTTAATAAGTGTAATACAGGCTTCATAGAATGATTGAGGAAGAGATCCTTGTTCCTTGCAGTCCGTGAGGGTTGCACTAAGCTGCGTGGACAGTAATGAAGAGAAGTGTTTGAAAAATTCTGACGGAAAGCCATCCGGACCTGGACACTTACCAGAATGCATCGAAGCTATAGCCAAGGAAACTTCTAACTGGGAGATGGGTTCATCCAGCCTTGTTTTAAGTTCTGTTGGAATTTCAGGAATGTTAAGTTTAGCTAAAAACTCATTAATTGCATTACAGTCAGTTTGGGACTCTGAGGTGTAAAGCTGTGAGTAAAAATCCCTGAACACTTCATTGATTTTTTCATGATCTGTGACTATGTTGCCATCTTGTGCTCAAGAACTTCTACTCCTGCACCATCGAGAGCGTCCTGACGTCAAACATCTGCACCTGGTTTGGGAACAGCACCAAGCAGGACAGACGAGATCTGCAAAGGGTGGTGCGCTCGGCAGAACGCATCATTCAATCAGAGCTCCCTGACCTGCTGTCCATCTACACCAAGCGGTGCAAGTCCAAAGCTAGGAAGATTATGATGGACCTCTCCCATCCCAACAATGGACTCTTCTCACTGTTGAGGTCTGGGAAGCGCTTCCGCTCCCTTAAGGCCAAAACAGAGAGAATGAGGAGGCGCTTCTTCCCCCAGGCTATTCGGGCCCTGAACCAGGTGTAGGACTGGACTCTCCCAAACACGTCACTATAAGACTGGACTCTCACACACGTCACCACACGCACCACCACACATTTCCTATAATCCTATAATTCCTATAATTTACAATCCTTATCTTTATAATCTCTTCTGCTATTTGCACATTTTTACTGTAAATTCCTAAGTTAATTTGTAAATTTTTGTAGTAAATTGTAAATATTGTAAAACTTTTCTTCTGTCATTTAATGGTCGGGCATTGTACAGCTACAAGCATTTCACCCCCATGTCATACTGTGTATGGTTGTGTGTGTATGACAAATAAAATTTGAATTTGAATTTGAATTTGTTGTCGAATTTTAAGAATACTTTGCCTTGCCCGAGAACCTTTTAGAAGGCTCGCCAGTAATTTATCAGGTTTGTCACCATGCATATAAAATTTGGATTTGTCATGTAAGAGTAAACGTTCAGTCGAGTACGTTGTGAGTAGGTCGTCTTGTTTTAAGTTCTACACGCTTTTTAAATATTTCATGACTCTGTTTGAGAGCATACTGTTCATCAGTCTCCTTAATCTGTTGCATTAACTTGTTCCTTTCATGGGTGGACTGTTTTTTAATTCTTGCCGAATAAGCAATAATCTGGCCTCTGATATACGCCTTAAAGGCATCCCATATGACAAGGCTGGAAGTCTCTGGGGAAGAGTTGGTGGCAAAGTAAAAGCGTATCTCATCCTGGATAAACTTTACAAAATTTTCATCCGACAGGAGGGTCGAGTTGAAACGCCATTGTGCAGCTTTAACAGGAGGATGTGGAAGAGACAGAGACAAAGTAAGAGGGGGCGTGATCTGAAATAACTATGCTATGGTAGGCACAGGAGTGGACCTGCTGCAGACAATTAGTGTCAATGATAAAGTAATCAATTCTTGAATATGTATGGTGCACATGTGAAAAATAGGAGTAATCTCTTTTATGAGGATTTAGAGTACGCCAAACATCACACATTCCATATTCTGATAGAAAGGCATGAATGACAGATGCAGATTTGCTTAAAACATTGCTCTTAGTGGATGAGCGATCCAGGGCTGGGTCTAACCAGCAGTTAAAATCACCCCCCAGAAAAAGAGAGTAGACATTTAAGTCGGGCAAAGAGGAGAATAGTTGTTTAAAGAAATTCTCGTCATCTGTATTAGGAGCATACACATTTACTAGAGCAACAAGACTGTTATACAGTTTCCCACTGACAAGATAAGATAAGATAAGATAAGATAGAACTTTATTAATCCCTCGGGTGGGTTCCTCTGGGAAATTCGACTTCCAAAAAACAGCACAGCAACGACTGAAGTTACAGTTACAGAATTGTTATATATATATATATACACACACACACACACACACACACACACACACACACACACACACACACACACACACACACACACACACACACACACATAAATACAGAGACAAATATAAATAAAATATACAAAGGGGATAAATAGAATAAATAGGAATAAAAAATAAAAATACAAGTGAATTGCACATTTCAAGTATTGAGTCTATTGCACTGTTGACTATTTACAAAAAGTATTGCACAAGGTATTGTACAGTGAGGTGCAGAGGCACTACAGCTTAGTTGTTCCCCCCTCCTTTGTCCTCCTGTTTCCCCTCCCTCTCCCCTCCAGAGAGGAGTTAAACAGTCTGATGGCGTGTGGGACAAAGGAGTTTTTAAGTCTGTTAGTTCTTGTCTTGGGGAGAAGCAACCTGTCACTGAACAGACTCTTCTGATTGTTTATGGCCGTGTGCAGAGGATGCCCAGCATTGTTCATAATGTCCATCAGTTTCTTTAATGTCCTTTTCTCTGCCACTGTCACCAGAGTGTCCAGCTTCATGCCGACCACAGAGCTAGCCTTCCTGATCAGTTTCTCCAGCCTGGATGAGTCCCTCTTTGCTGTGCTGCTCCCCCAGCACACCACAGCATAGAAAAGTACTCCAGAAACCACCGACTGGTAAAACATCCTCAGGAGCTTCCTGCAGATGTTAAAAGACCTCAGCCTCCTGAGGAAGTACAGTCGGCTTTTTTATACAGGTGCTCTGTGTTGCATGACCAGTCCAGTTTATTGTCCACCCACAGCCCGAGGTACTTGTACTTGTTGACCACCTCCACCTCCTCCCCCTCTATCTGAACCGGCAGTGGACCTTCTCTGGACCTCCCGAAGTCCACAACCAGTTCCTTAGTCTTTGAGGTGTTGAGTTGCAGGTGGTTTGTGTGACTCCATGCGACAAAGTTCCTCACCAGACTTCTGTACTCCTCTTCCTGATCATCCCAGATACACCCCATGATGGCCGTGTCATCTGCAAACTTCTGAATATGGCAAAATTCAGAGTTGTAGCAGAAGTCAGAGGTGTACAGGGTGAAGAGAAGAGGGGACAGCACAGTTCCCTGTGGTGCTCCTGTGCTGCTGACCACAGTGTCAGACGTGATGTCCTTCAGCCTGATGTACTGTGGTCTGTCGGTGAGGTAGTCGGAGATCCAAGCCACCAGGCAGGGGTCCACCTCCATCCTGTTCAGTTTTTCCTGAAGCATACAGGGCCGGATGGTATTAAAGGCACTGGAAAAGTCAAGAAACAGGATCCTGACCGTGCCTTTTCCCCCATCCAGGTGTGAGTGGGCTCTGTGTAGGAGGTACAGGATGGCATCCTCCACTCCGACACCCGCCTTGTATGCAAACTGTAGTGGGTCCTGGGCATGTTGTACCTGTGGTCGGAGGAGGTTGAGGAAGAGCCGCTCTAGAGTCTTCATAAGATGTGACGTCAGTGCCACCGGTCGGAAGTCATTCAGCTCATTGGGCCGGTTCTTTTTGGGGACCGGGACGATGCAGGATGTCTTCCATAGGGCGGGCACTCTCCCCAGTCGCAGACTGAGGTTGAAGACTCGTTGTAGCGGCTCCCCAAGTTCAGCAGCACATGCCTTAAGCATCCTAGGACACACCTTGTCTGGGCCTGCTGCCTTTCTGGGGCGAAGCTTCCTCAGTTGCCTCCTGACCTGATCCACTGTGACACTGGGAGGTGTTTGGGAGGAGGGGAGGGGGGGAGATGTCTTGCTGCTGAGAGAGGGATTGGAGGAGGGGGGTGTCATGGTGTCAGGAAGGGGGGGAAGCGAGGGAGGCAGGAGAGTGGGGGGAGGACTCTGTAGTGAAGGTGAGGGTGAGGGTGGGGGGGTTGTGGGCTGGTCAAACCTGTTGAAGAAGTTGTTGAGTTCGTTTGCCTTCTCCACAGTCCCCCCCACTGTGCTTTTCTTGGTGTTGTGGCCTGTGATGGTTTTCACACCATTCCAGACCTCCCTCATATTGTTCCTCTCCAACTTCTGCTCCACCTTCCTCCTGTAGGTGTCCTTTGCTTCCCTCAGGCAGCGTTTCACCTCCCACTGTGCTGCTTTCATCTCCTCCTTCACTTTGCTCCTGAAAGCCTTCTTCTTCATGTTGAGGACTATGACTATGACATATCTACCATATTTGTCTGCTATGACATTGTGGGCCTCAAAGGGAATGTTCTGCCTGACCAATATAGAGACCCCACGTGCCCTAGCTTGGAAAAGTGAGTGAAAACACTGGCCCCTCCAACGGGAGAAGAGACGGACATTATCAGAGGCCCTGACGTGGGTCTCCTGCAGGAAAGCCACGTCAGTGTTACGGTGTTTAACATGTGACAAAACCCTCCGTCTCTTGACTGGATGATTTAGACCTTTAACATTCCAGCTTAGAAAGTTCAATTGCAGACTCATCTGATTTGTAGAGCAAAGAAACTATGCACACTGGCCTTAGATGATAAGAACAGAATAACTTTACAGTGGGTGGAAATTAGTTCAGAACAGGTTAAAAAAAAGAACAGTGTATGAGGTTCAAAGCAGTGACCCTTACCCTCCCCAAACCCTCCCCACAACAGAAAATGGCTGCCAAAAAAAAGAACAAGAACAAGCAGCGAGCTCTTCAAACTTAACATATTTAGAGTGTTACTCCTCCTGTCTACGATACCAATAACCTAGGTATTGAAGCAGTCGAACCACTGCTCCGGTGGCCATAGCATAGTAAGCTGAAACCCCTTATAATACTGTTAAGTTTCGAAACTGTATCAGCCACCAAGTCCAAATGTAATTGCTGGAGTGTTTCAAAGCAGAGTCCAAGTATGTAAACAAACAACCAAACACAAAAAGATGATGTAGTTCAATAAGTACTACCGTTATAACTGAATTATTGAATAAGAACAGACAGAAGGCTACGAGTAGATAACAAAACTCCCCGTCTCCGTGCAACAGGTATTACGTCATTAGCCAACGGGTAGAAGTCAATGAGGTTGTCTCCTTATTTAACAAAGAAAACAAAATAAGATTATCGAGTTAAATTAAAGTAATAATCAGCATTTCAGTGCTATAGCACTCAGACTACATCGCTACACTCGGAGAGGAAAAGCAACGTCTTACGTGGATCCCGACTGCGCCTCCATACCTATATGGAATGTTTGGTACCTGCATTTGGTGCCATTGTTTTATCAGTAATAATTCTTCACGGGGCTTCCGGAGCCTTTGGGAGCCTCTCAATGTACTGTTGAGCCTGGTCCACGGAGCTGAAAAACTTTCTGGCGCCTCTGGCCTGCGTTATGCGAAGCCGTGCTGGGAAGAGGAGAGCCGGCCTCAGGCCTCGCCCGTAGAGCTCCGACATAATGTCCTTGTACTGCGCCCGCTGATTGAGGACCTCGGGGCTGTAGTCTTCCACAATTCGGATAGGCACGCCTCGGTAGTCGAATTTCCCTCTCCTCCTAGCTTCTCGGATGATGAGGTCCTTGATCTGGTATCGGTGCAGGCGGATGATCACCGGGCGAGGTGGGCGTCCCACGGGCGGCTTCGCTGCGAGGGAGCGGTGCGCTCTATCGAGCTGCGGTGGAGACTGAAGTATTTCTTTGCCCAATAACTCACAGAGAAGGTTGGAAAAGAAGTGAGTGGGGCGCCCACTTTCAGTGTCTTCAGGCAGTCCAAGGACGCGGATGTTCTGACGCCTGCTACGGCTCTCCAGGTCAGTGACTTTGTTCTTTAGCTGGTTGTTGTCTTCGCGAAGAGCGGCACACGTGTTTTCAAGGTCAGCGACACGTTGGCTCAGGTCTTCAGTTGCAAGCTCCAAGGATGAAACTCTCTCGGCCTGTTCCTCTTGGGCTTGTCGTACCTGGTCCAGTTTTGAATCGAGGGCGTTAAATGAGGTCTTAAATTCAGATGCCAACTCTCGGTGCTGCTGGAGCAGCGTGGTGATAGCCTCCAGTGTTAAGCTAGCGTCCTCCTTTTTGTTCGCTTTTGCACTCTTAGCAGCCATTGGAAAGGGTCAAAAGTGTTCAAAACACTAGAAAAGTAGTTACGAGTGTAAGCGACTTAAAGGTGGCAGTTGAAGGGGTGAAACTGGTCAAAGCGGAGTTAAGTTCACCACAGCAGCTCGTTCCTGCGTCTATTCGGGTCGCATGCTGACCGGAAGTCCTAAATATCCCACTTTAAGCTTACCTGTCAGCCACGTTGAAATGGTCACGCCTGAGGCCCGCTCTTTACTCAAACAGCACGGTAAAGAAGTGGTCCTTGACCACTTGGTTTTTAATGGGTTCCTGAAGTCCCGCGGGCGCCACTCGGGCTAACTGGACGCCGCCAGGCCTGACCACGCATCTGTGATCAGGAGTCGATGCCACACGCTGAGCAACCGCGCTCCTAGGGATTACCGTCCCCGTCCTAAATAATTTAAATAAATTTAAAAGCACCACTGTCGATTCCACAGTTAAATTATCTGGTGCCCGAGTCCAACCCTGCTAATCAATGTGGGAATAAAATCCCCTATCCAAATGTCCTAATCTAATCTCGTTTCTTGGCTGACGTAACACATTCACACACATAACACACCAACTTCAAACAGACGTCACATCAACTTTGAAATTCACCCCAGAATTAATCACAATAAGCTTTCATCAAATATTCCCCAGACTCTACTTTTATTTATCACAAATTATTACAATAGGGTTTTACCATGGGTGTTTGTGTAACTATTGTCACTGAATAAAAGCCTGCTTGGGGACGCTGGATTTTTGGAGTTGTCTGGGATCATGTGAGGAGCTTGTAGCTCCAAGATCCTGATCCGACACTTCCCTTGCAAGTTTAAAACCGATCGAGCTCTGATCGTCTTGATTCGTTCATGGTGATAAATCTCTGAACTAGTGGAGCCTGCGAGTGCAGACCTAACAGTAGCGATAGTGTCTGTCTCCTGAATCCAAACTGGAAGCTGATTCCACAGAAGAGGGGCCTGAAAACTGGATTCTACCTGGTGCGCTGTGCTGATCATGCGTGTTCATATACGTGGCAACAGCAGACGTGCGTAGATCAACAATGGGTAATATGGAGTGCAGGAGAGAGTACGACCATGCAGCGTTAAAAGCGTGGAAGTACTTATATTACTTCAAGTGTTATTCTGTAAAAAGTGGCAAAAACATTAGCGTCCGTTGTACACTCTGCGAAAAATTACACTTCAAATCTGAACAAGCACCTAGCACGCTACCATGGGAACGGAAATTCACAGAGAAACCACCAGATCCCCCACTGATATGACCACCGGCCCCACTCCTGCTAAACAGGTGAAAATAGATTTTTTCACATAGTTTTTTTTTAAAAACTGTTGTATAGAATTACATTTTTGCTTGATGCGATTTCCCTAAAATTAAGAGATTAAAAATAATAAAACAATTTTTAAAAAGAGACTTTTCCATTTGACTGAATTTTTATATGATGGATTATGCATAAAAATAGAACTGGGCTGAAAGGTCTATTGCTTTATTAAGTATTCAGGTGTGTACCAAAAAGTAACTAAGTAATAAGTAAATAATTACTTTTGAAATTAAGTAATCAGTAATGTAACGGTATAACATTTTTTGAGAAGTAATCAGTAATAAGTAACTAATTACTTTTTTCCAAGTAACTTGAACAACACTGATCCACACACAAACACTAGAGAACAATCAGCCACCGCTTCTATTCTTACAAACGTCACAATTTGCAATAATAACAGTTTGAATGTTTTTATTCACATGAAAGTGTTTCTACATATGAATCATTAACAACTGTCAGATTTAATGTGATTTCTAAACAGAGAAAATCTCAGCTTTGTGTTTTGTGTTCGCATTAGACCTGATATAACAAAGAAAAGAAAGAAAGAAAGAAAAGATTTTTTTCTCATCAAAGTTTATAAATCAAGTGTACAGTTAGCTTTGATTTAGAAGCAGCGCAGTATGAAAGAGATGTTTCACAGAACATTTACCAGAGACAGACGCTGACTAATATGCTACAGTTCATCTTTATTCTTTTCTAGTTGTGTTAGTGTTGCCATAACTCTGCGTAGGTTCTTTTCATTGTGATTGATTTCTGCAGCTGTTGTCTCAAAGTACTTATTCATGTACTCCTTGCCGGCTCCCACGAAAGTCTGTAGGTCATCCATTAAATCCAGCACTGGTGTAAGCAGTGATGTAAAACGTTTCACTGACTTCAAAAGTTCGTACAAAGGATCCATGAGACGTTTAACATCATCAAGGACAGCAGGAACATAGGCTTTGTCTAAATTATTTTCAGCCTGGAGGACAAAAATAAACCAAATTAATGTAACAAAATATACAAAAGTATGTAGTGTAAAGAGTGCAAACAGACTTTTGTATGATGGGAAATTGTTTTTTTGTTTTAGTTGTCATAGCAAAGCATGTTTTTCTGTTTGGAGTCTGTCAACATCCATGTCATTGACAGACTCACCTTCCTTCTTGCTGTTTCCTTTTGTAATTTTTCAACGTTTCCTTTCAGCTCCTCCTGCAAAACCAGAAAGAACGTCAACAAACATGCGTGCGAAACATGTAACTGGGACAAAATGAGCATTTTAAAAGTAAGGAGAAAAGCTTAACCAGTGATCGGACGGTCATGATTTAATGGTAAAGGTGGTTAATTAAAAGTTACATTCTTTATTAAAACAACAACAACAAAAAGAAAGTTAACAGTCAGTTTACCAGTTCGCCCTTGTTTATCAGTGAACTTGAAAGATGGAGCAGACACAGCAAAATCCTAACTAAGCCTTCGGTAGTTGTGACACCACTCATGGTCAACTGTGCCGCTGCCATCAAAGTTTCTGAAACACATGAGAAAGTATCAATAAGGATTTAAGGAAATAAAGATTTGTAAAGAAATGTACAAAGAGAACTTTCTAAGTTTAAGAGATGTTGCATGAAAATCTGCCTGCAATATGTTTTGAGTCAAAGCACCTCTTTCATTTGAATTCCAAAAAGTCACGTTCTGCTTACATGAAAATATCAGCTTCTTTTACATGAACTACTGTGACCTTGAAAGACCTTCCACAGTGAACAAAACGAAACAGAGACTATATTCAGAATATGCATGTGCGTGCATGGATTTATACTAGCTGTCTGTGTATCCTAAATGCACAGACACTGTGGGTACATCAGGGAGTGCATCTGAGATCAGATATAAGATAAGATAAGATAAGAATAACTCGTTATTGTCATTGCACATTCATATTTGGTACAATAGTACAATGGAATTGGAAACTGTCCCACATCAGCACTAAACACAACTAAACACAACACAACATGTAGTGGATTTTTAAAAAGTGAAAATAAAAAAAGGATGAATTAATAAATGACACAATGAATGTTTATTGCACATAAAACTAAAACTAAAACCTCTGGAAAAGGCTGCTGCTGCTGCCATCGCTTGTAAAAGTGGACCAAGTGCTCAGCTTGAGAAAAAGTTGAGAAAACAGAGAAATTTGGAACAATAGATTTTTAAAAATGCTGCAAATGCTTTATATACAAAGTGACTCAACCCACAGGGAACACAGTCAGATGTGAGTCGCCCTTTCACTTTTGTTTTCAACAAAGTGTTTCTGTCCAGGGTGTACCCCGCCTCTCACCCTATGATAGCTGGGATAGGCTCCAGCGCCCCCGCGACTCTGAACAGGATAAGCTGAAGCGAATGGATGGATGGATGGTGTCATGGCTACTGAACGGACCCACGCGCAGACAGTTCTTTCAACGAAACAAAAAGGGGATTTATTTACAATAGGGATCACCTTAGTGCAAAATATATGTACAGTGAGTTGGGAGGGGGTCCAGGGCTCCAGGGAGAGAAGGGGGGGAATCCACACACATGCTTCCTCTTCCACTCAGTCACCGCCACCGTTCCTCCGCACACACGCACTCCTCTTCAGCCGCACTCGCTCCAACACTCCACACACTGCCCCACTTGGACAGGTCCGGTAATTCGGTCCAGAATCTACAGACAGAAGGTCAAGGTTAGTTCCACAACATAAAACACGTGTAAGCGATCCTTCTTTGAATATGCCGCGAGCACGAACTCAGGTGGTTCGACGTTCCAGCGGTGAGCTGCTCTGTGCCACTGCCTTAAATAGCAGCTGGGGAAATCAGCCGGATCAGCCGCAGGTGGACACCATCCACAGGGGTGCGTGGGCCAAGAGTGAGAGCCCGTAATGAGCTCCACCCAGGCAGAGAGGAGGAGGAGAGACAAAAAACCCCAAAACTAACAACAACAAAACCTGTAGCGAGCGTGGGCCAACCAGAGAGACACGGGGACCGTGACAGATGGTTTCTGTTTGTCTAGTCTGCTTTATAGGAATAGAAGCCCATCAGCTATTGTTATGACATACCATGACAAAACACGCTTTTCTTTCAGTTTGACACTTCATAAAACGTGTCATAAGTGGATTGTGAATTATGTTATATATTTTTATTAGTGTTTAAGAAGTGTCCTGATTTCGTATTTGAGGTAAGAGACAAACGACTGGAGGTCCATTGTGCGTCAAAACAATGATTTTATTAAAGCACACACGTGTGTGGGAAAGATGAGCTCTGCAAAACATCAGCCTCGATCTCCCCAGAACAGTAAACGAGCAGTCATATATATAACATAGTCGATGACAAGCATCATGCGTCAAAGCAGATAAGAAACATGCATCAGTTCCAGTAATTCCGACCTTGGACATATTCTAAAAAAGAACAGTTCCTTCCTCTGTTCCTCCGCCACCGCCAGATGCTTCCTGTTATTTCACTTACTGCACTTCACTTATTTGTGGAACTAAACTGTCACGTATGCAGGTAAAACAACTTTGCAGTTTCGAGCAAAACAAGTCTATATACTGTGTATGTGTGTTCAGGCAGACTATGTGTCTTGACCTCAGTGCATGACCTCACTCGACAAACAAAGACATCTTAGAAGTATACTTCCTGACTCCGTTCGAGTCATCTGTTACTAGGCAAACTCCAATGCAGCAGGCTGCTGAACACACACAGGCCTCTATTCTGTTTACAGGTTATATGTAGTGTATTGTATTGTAAGCATGTATGCAATTCTTTCATGGCTCCAGGTCACCTTAACTTCCTATTGATCGGCCAGACGTCGCGCTGACCGAAGCTTCAGACCATTAATTAACTTGACCGAGCTTCAACTCTTTAATTAGCACAAAATGCAATATGGATAACATGGTTACAGTTGCACCTGCAATGAAAGATTATTATGTAATTATGCTCACACCTGAAATACAAACTTTAATGTAACATCAACAGTTTCAATAAATGCTCTAATGAAATGATAATGATAAATGATACGTAATGCAACAGTAATGATAATGTTATGAATAGTAACAGTAAAATAATATTCTAATCTCTACACTCCTCCTCTTTGGCAGAAGAGATTTGTTTTCTTTTGGTACAGTATGACTCTCAACTTGCTATACTAGTTACATACTTGTAATTCTTTCAGTTTAAGGGAAGAAAGAAAATAATATATACTAGGCTTTTATAAAGCATGTCTGCTATATTCAAATGATAGAAGATTCTTTTAAAAAGTACACACAGAGCAGTTAGTATGATATGATTTATTTTAACTTTATTTATTTAGGGCCAGCCCTCATTGTTGTTGTTGAGAATTCAAGTTAAATAGAATGTGTCCTTATAGTATGTCCAATAAATCTCTACTGAATTAATCCTAGAATAAAATCTAGAATCAAGCACACAAACAGATGATTCTCTGAGCGTTCAAGACAATCTTTCACACATTCTTCTTCATCTAGTTGCTCTGATGTGAGACTTTGTGAAAAAAAGACTTGCTGGACTGTTTGTGTGGCTCGTTGGTCTAGGGGTATGATTCTCACTTTGGGTGTGAGAGGTCCCGGGTTCAAATCCTGGACGAGCCCACGTGTTGTCTATAGAGCCTCTCAGCTGCCACATGCTGTTTAGGCTCCATTTGAAAGAATCTCTGCAGCTGCACACATGTTCCCATAGTCCCTCATACAGGGACAGCTAACAGATCTGATATGAAGGATGTTGTTGGCCTTGTTCTTATTGTTTACCATTTAAATTCTCCAAAAAGTTTTTCTAAGGTAACTATTTGTTATTCAAGATAACACAGAGTTTTATTTTAGATTAAATAAGAGAATTCAATTCAAACTTGTACACAGAACTACTACAATACACAGTTATGTATCATATATTATAAATGTGTAACTCTCTCACACGACTTTAACAATATGCATGTGGAAGAACACACATCAGTTTTACTGATACACAAAAGGGCCAAAAATAAACATCAGTACTTCAGTACCACAAAGGAATCTCTTTCAGTGCATTATGCACACATGTAACTTATGTACCAAGTGAAATAAAATATTACAGATGAAAATTATGTGATGATTTTAACTGCAAAATTCAGATTTTAGGGTCAAAATGTGACTTAATTTGTGGTGTAAGGTTTCTGGTTATGAAGCTTGACGCTGTCATGCTCATCTGTATGACTATATGCTCATGCCACTGTGTTGATTGCAGGTGGGTGCATGCTCCATGTTGCAGGGTTTTTCTTCAGGTACTCTTTTTTTGTCCGCCATGATCTAAACACATGCACCTCATTGGAAGCTCTAAATAACCCACCTAAATTGGTTCTTAATTTAAAATTAAAAGTGATCATCTGAAAATTAGACGAAAGCTTATTTGTGACAATCTAAGAAACATGTAATTGAAGCTGCTCCTCTTTGCTGTGGGCAGGTTTGAGAGCAGCCACCTGGGCTTCGCTGGAGGGCAGCAGGAGCAGCCTCAGCACCTCACTCCTCCTCCGCCTGCAAGCACACCTCTGCTGTGACCTGGAAAATGCCTAAGGAAGCTTTTCCCTTTTCACTTTGGGTGTAAGCGGTCCTGGGTTCAAATCCCTGATGAGCCTGTTTGGTTTTTGGGGCTTTGCTGTTGAACTGTTCATGCAAGTCCTGGGAAACTGTAATTTGCTATTTTCAGATGTCATAAAAACTCCCTCAAAAGCCTTCAGCTGATCCAAAATGCTGGAGCGAGAGTACTGGCAGGGCCTAGAAAGAGAGAGCATAACGTTCAAGACTGAAGATTTTTTATTTGTCACATGCATAGTCATTAAATTACAAAGCAAACAGTGAAAAGTCTCCTGAACTGCTCCTTTGACTGTACAAAAAAAGACATTATATACAATAAGTAAATAGATTTTAAAAGTCTGGAAATTTTAAATCAAAAATCTGAAAATGTACTTTGTGCAAATGGAGTGTTAAAGTGTCTTGTGCCATATTAGCACAGCAACGTATTGACAGAGCTGTGCAAGTAAACAAGTGACCAGAGTAATATAAACAGAGTAATTCAACTGAGTGACCAGAGAAGTGTAAACAGTAATGCGACCAGGGTAGTGTGAACAGATTGATATAAGGTCCTGTTTCAGTCACTTATTGATGCTATGAGGGGAGTGGGGGCGTGTTCTGGTTTAGGACTCGTACGGCCTGAGGAGAGAAGCTCCTCCTCGAGTGTCTGTTTTGGCCCCGATGGTGTGGAACCTTCTGCCTGATTGCAGAAGTCGAAACATTTTGTTACTGGGATGGGACCAGTCCTTTAATATCTGAGATGCTCTGGACCAACATCTCCTGGTGTAAATGTCCTGTAGGGAAGTTATATTTGTGGATCATACTGTATTTGCATTTGTAACGCAGCAGCGTTCTGACGCACGGATCACTCTGCTTCTCAATCCTGGACACAGTTATTCCCACACCAGGAAGTGATGTTCTGTGTGAGGATGCTCTCCACAGCGCCTGAATAGAAAGTTCTGAGGACCACTGGAAAAACCTGCTAACTTCCTGAGTTGTCGGAGACGGTACAGGCACTTGCCTAGCCTTTTTGGACTGGACGTGAATGTGAGCAGACCATTTCAGGAATGAGGAGATGTGAACACTGAGAAAGACAATGAAGCAGAAACTGCTAAGAGTGGGATTCAAACCCACACCTCCAGGGGAGAGTGAGCACTAAACACAGCACCTTAGACCACTCAGCCATCCTGAAACAGATCGAGCTGAACTGATTTTCTGATAAATCCAGATTCCAGTTTAAAATCCTTCCCTTCACATAAAAAGTCTTGAATGAACCTTTGGTCTAACTGCTCTTCACACCTGACTGGTAACAAGATGGCGCTGCTGTGTGTGGTTGCTCGTCTGTCACTCTGAAGTTTGTTTCTGTTTCTATTATTTCTGACCTGTTTCATTCACCAAACAAAGTCTCTGCTGAGGTATAATCGCCAGACATGATGATCACCTTTTATTGAAAAGGTCGGCACCACCAGGCCTCTTATCACAGCTCCTGACTCTGACCCCTCTGTCTCTGTGTTACTGTCTTGATTAAGGAATACACCTGTTTACTCGGGGATGTGCCAACTTGCACTACGGTGCTAGAGCATGATATTGATGTCCAGGGAGCTAAACCTATTAAGCAGCATCCTTATCGAGCCAGCCCCCATAAGCGCTTGCTCATGAAACAGGAGGCTGACTATCTGCTGCAACATGGCTTAGCGAAGCCCAGTCAAAGCCCCTGGAGCTCGCCTTGTATAGTGGAATCTAAGCCAGATGGCTCGCCCCGTTTTATTACAGACTTCCGGAAGGTGAACTCTGTGGCTGACTCACATCCTCTCCCAAGAGTTGAGGATTGTGTGGACAGTATTGGACTGCTCAGTATGTCACTAAATTAGATCTTCTTAATGGTTACTGGCAGGTCCCTTTAACTGAACGTGCCTCTAACATCTCTGCCTTTGTTACACCTGATGATTTTCTACAATACGCAGTCATGGCTTTCAGCATGTGTAACGCTCCTGCCACCTTCCAGAGGCTGGTAAATAAAGTCCTCCGTGGCCTGTCCAACTGCAGTGCCTACGTAGATGATCTAGTAATTTATACTGAAACATGGCAAGATCATTTGGAAACGTTACACCAGGTATTTCACCGTTTGGCTCAAGCTACTCTAACTCTCAACTTAGCTAAGTGTGAGTTTGCCAAAGCTATAGTGATGTACTTAGGCAGGGAGGTGGGACGTGGACAGGTCCGGCCCATAGATGCCAAAGTGGCAGTGATTAAAGAGTTTCCCACACCTACCACCAGGCGTGAGTTGCGTAGGTTTCTAGGGACGGTGGGCTACTACAGAAACCTTTGTAAAAATTTCTCCTCAGTAGTCAAGCCATTGACTGACCTACTCAGCCCAAAAGTTGAGTTTATATGGTCAAGTGAGTGTCAAGATGCTTTTGAGAGTGCGAAAGCCCTCCTCTGCCACACTCCTGTGTTAGCTGCACCTGATTTGACACGACCATTCAAACTGGAGGTTGATGCCAGTGCTGTCGGGGCTGGGGCAGTGCTGTTGCAAGAAGACTTGCAGGGTTTGAACCACCCCGTTTGTTACTTTTCCCGCAAGTTCAATAAAAATCAGTTAAAGTACTCCACCATTGAAAAGGAGACCCTGGCTTTGTTGTTGGCTCTTCAGCACTTTCACGTATACCTGGGGTCCAGCATGTTACCTCTTGTTGTGTACACCGACCACAACCCACTTGTGTTCCTTACTCGCATGTTTAATCATAACCAGCGCCTTATGCGCTGGGCTCTGTTGTTGCAGGAATACAACTTAAGTATTCACCATAAGAAGGGGTCTGAAAATGTTTTAGCTGATGGTCTGTCCCGCTTGTAAACATGTTTTGCTGTGTTTGTTCTTTGTTTTTGTTCACACTCTTTAATGTCTGCTTCTGCCCAACATAGGTGGTACTTTAAGGGGAGGGGTGGCCCCGCCTTCCTCTATGGAAATCAAAGTGTTCCAGGACTCACGGGGGATTGGCTGGCCCGGACCTATGCCCGCCCCACCTTCATTCAGGTCAGAGCGTGCCAGGCTGCTGAGGGAGCCTTGAGTACGACAGACCAATGACACAGCTGCCTGCAATCACCTGAGAAGATAAAAGGCTGAGGATTCTTCATTCGTGGAGGGACTTGTTGATTTGAACAGACTGTGGAGACGGTCCCTCCTGCCTTTGCACTGCTGCCATTTGAGCCTTTGTTTTGAGTTGCCTCCTGTGAGATGTTTAGATGAGTAGTGTTCTACTGGTGTTATTGGTGTTACTGGAGTTGTTATGTTTGTTTAAAATCACTCTATTGCCTAGTGAGTTGTTTCACTAACGGTTTTCAGTTGTGTTAATAAACCTTATGTTTTTCTTTTTATCTAACCCCCTAGTCTCTGGGCTCGTTTATGTTACGTCCGCTGAGCCGGGTCGTAACACAGAGCATAAACTAACACGTCACTTGGAGATAACTGTAGATTTTTCCTTCATGGTTTCAAATGTAAGCTGGCTGATTTGGTTCATTTTTGTTTTAAACTGAGCAAACCTGGTCTTCTCCTGAGGACTGCTGCAGGTGACATGCGAGCATGTTAATTTATTAAAAAACCAACAGCAAAAACCCCCCAAAATAGAATGAAACTCATTTCAGGAGACAAATAGCACTGATAGAGACATTTTTTTTGTACAGATGACGGGCAAACGGAAAGTTTCTAAAGAGTCGTGCACACACAAGCAGACTACTACAACATGCTACTTAGTTAGGCGAGTTTGGGAATGACAACCAAGCGGAACAAAATTAGACCCAAACATTGTCATCGAAACAAAAACACAAAAAGCTGAGGGGAGGGAATAGAGAGGAGGAAAGCTGAGCTGGCAGCGGGGTTGCTGGAGGAAGGCTGCGCCGCCTCGCCAGCTTAGATCTGCAGGGAGAGTTTTACGTTGTGAGAAGAAGGGAATGTTTTTGAAGGGTGCAGAAGCTGCACGTTTGACTGTGGTGTGAGAGGAGCGTGTGTGTCTGTGTGTGTGTACCTTATCGTTCCTGCTAGCAGAGGATTAAAAGCGTACAGCCAGTCGTTCATGTCGTTCTCGTTGGTGGCCTGCAGGAGGATGCCTCCATGTTTTGTGCACACTGCAAATGTGTTGGGCGTCTGAAAAGAAAACATCACATTATATTCATATTCATTCAAATGATAAATCCCAGTCCATTTGCCATTTCATCAATCAACGTGCACCAAAACAATTTGAATGAATTCTCATTAAAGACAAACGTGTTACATCCAGCCTTTCTCTATCCTGCCTCAAACCTTAAGCATGGCCTGCTGGTCTTCGCTGTATTCCACCTGTGCTGTGGAGAGGTTGAGGACGCCTCGCTCCACGGGGTCCTGGTCGCTGTTGTAGATGAAGTCGTAGGGCCGGCGAACAACCACAAAATGCTTCCCCCATGAGTTAGAGCGAGGCTCCACGAAGCTTAGAAAACCCTTCTTGGACACAACAGATCTGAAAAGAAGAGATTTTATTCATTTATTTATTTTTTAAGAGAGCGCTTGTTTTTCTGAGGAAGAAGCAGAGTTGGTTTGTTTCCAGCTGAAATCATCCAGGCTCAGGAATTTGAATCGATCCACATCATTTCTGCTTGAACTAGAGAACATGAGTGTCGACTTACATTTGGTCTGTGAGACACATGTCATAGTGACAGTATTTGGGTTAATATGGCATTACTCACCCTGGTCGCATTTCTTCAATATCAGGCACCAAGTTCAGGAACTCGTTCTTTTGCAGCCCGCGCAAGGTATCTATCTTCTATCGCTGCACCATCGAGAGCATCCTGACCAACTGTATAACAGTCTGGTACGGGAACTGCTCTGCCTCGGACCGGAAGGCGTTGCAGAGGGTCGTGAAAACTGCCCAGCGCATCGCCGGAGCACCACTTCCTGCCATAAAGGACATCTACAGGAAGCGGTGTCTGAAAAGGGCTGGGAAAATCATCAAAGACCCCAGTCACCCATCACATGGACTCTTCACCCTCCTGCCCTCTGGGAGGCGCCGCAGGAGCCTCCGGACTAAGACCACCAGGTACCGGAACAGCTACTTCCCCACAGCTGTCAGACTCCTGAACTCTGCCTCCTGACATCTGACCCACGTTAAACTCATGCACTGAACATACACACCCCCACAATGGACAACTGTACCCTCAAACACACAATAATAACATGGAGTGAACCACCACTCACAACCACTAGCACTTTATATAGCCTCTGTAGAAACTATCTACACCCTCACTTATCTTAACTGCACTACTGTATAGCTCTGTGTAAATAATCATTCTGTACATTCAATAATCTTTAATCCTACAACTGTTTACAACTTGCATAGTTGCCGGGGATTCCCATGATGCATTGAGTTTTTCCTTTCCAGTCACCTTTCTCACTCACTATGCATTAATAGACCTCTCTGCATTGAATCATATCTGTTATTAACCTCTGTCTCTCTTCCACAGCATGTCTTTATCCTGTTTTCCTTCTCTCACCCCAACTGGTCGCAGAAGATGGCCGCCCCTCCCTGAGCCTGGTTCTGCTGGAGGTTTCTTCCTGTTAAAGGGGAGTTTTTACTTCCCACTGTCGCCAAAGTGCTTGCTCATAAGGGGTCATATGATTGTTGGGTTTTTCTCTGTATCTATGAAGCGCCTTGAGGTGACTTTTGTTGTGATTTGGCGCTATATAAATAAAATTGAATTGAATTGAATTATCTGAAGAAGAAGCAGAGTTGGTTTGTTTCCAGCTGAAATCATCCAGGCTCAGGAATTTGAATCGATCCACATCATTTCTGCTTGAACTAGAGAACATGAGTGTCGACTTACATTTGGTCTGTGAGACACATGTCATAGTGACAGTATTTGGGTTAATATGGCATTACTCACCCTGGTCGCATTTCTTCAATATCAGGCACCAAGTTCAGGAACTCGTTCTTTTGCAGCCCGCGCAAGGTAGGAGGTCTCCAGAGTGGGAACCATCGGGAAGTTTTCACAGTCTGAGCAGGAGGGACTGGAGGCACGTGAGCTGTTCTCAGGGGTCCTTTAACACAAATCACACCAAGTTAGAATCAAATAGATAACCTGTCAATAACCGTTTGCAGATCGAGGTCAATGTTCCTAAAAATATGTTTACTTCTGGTCCATGGAGCCACAGCGGGAGTCCGACAGAGAGGGGGAGGTAGAGGAAGGGGTGAGGGTGGCACTGCTGAAGCTCGTCACGGATGGATCACGTCCGATCGGTGAGATGAGAGAAAGCTGAAGTGAAACAACAGCAGGATGAGGTAGACGTCAATATAGGAACTCCCTGATGTGACACAGAAAGGCTATTTTTTTATTTCTTTGTATTATTTCTCACCTTGCAGTCACTGATGCTGTTCACCAGCTGCTTGTATTCAGTATTGAAGGTGTGTGTCAGAAGGCGCAGGCACTACAACACAACAGGAACAAGACCGATCAGCTCCGAGCAGAGAAGGAAGAAGGCAGCAACAAGAACGCCCACTAAGCCCACGTTTTTCTCACCTTGGTGGCCAGCTCCTTCTCACGCTTTCAAAGGTGGTGCTGGAGATCTGCGAGGAGACGGAGGTGGATGTGGACAGAGTGCCGGAGCTCACGCTGGGGGACAGAGACTCACTCAGGGACTTGGTGGTGGGAGCTGTTCCCACGGGAGCCGCCTCTCCCAGAAGGTGACGGGTCTTTTCCACCTGGACGAAAGATGGGGGCGAATGTGAGGTGGGGAGAAGAGGGGAGGTTAGTCATGTAAAGTCTGTACTCTAAGAAAAAACTTTTTAGAATAGCACTTTGGTCTTTGAGTTGAAAAGTCATTTTTCCCTCAATGATATTAAACAGATTTATTTCTTTATGAATCTTTTAAGGCCCCACCTCCTGCAGCTGCTCCATCTTCTCCAGCTCCCACTGGTGCTCTAGGATGAGGCTATCTCCTCTGGGCCTCCAGCCGGCCAGGTTCTCCTCTCCACGCACATAAGCCACTGATGTGTCCAGGACCTTCCTCCTCCTCCTCTGCATCCCTGCTCAGGACATGAGCCCTCATTAGGATGAAGCTCTCCACAGAATTATGATAAAACAGCTGCCGTTCTTTAAACATGTTTCATGGCCGCTCACCTGGGCTTCCAGTGTCAGACATCTTACACAAGCTCAGCTCGTAGATCCCAGTCACTCGGTTGCTATAATGAAGCAGAAGTTTTGAACAAGGAAACTTTGTAACAGGGCAGATATCTTTGATTGTGAAACAGAGATGGCCACAGTGCAGCAGCCCAGATTTACCAGTCAGGAGTTTTGGAGTATCCAGTCCCAAAGAGGTTCTTGAGAGAACGGGGTGGGGAAATCTTGGCGTCTCGGGAGTAAAAGACCGTGCAGATGTCTTTGGTGATAATGGCAGGCTGGATGCAATGGTCCAGCTGCAGAGAGGAGATAAAGGGTGTGTGTTAGACACGATGACATCAAGAGACTTAAAAACACGTACAAACAGGTACAACACGGCGGAGCAGCGGCTGACCTCCAGATACGCAGATAAGGTCATGTAGATCTTCTCTCCGTAGGGAGTGACGCGGTTGAGCAGGAGGGAACCTTTTAAGGGTGTTTTTATTTGTGCTCCCTGGCCTGGAAATAAACGGTTTCCGATCAGACCTGCTTCATCTTTGTGCCCTTGGTATCTGACTCGCTTGCTCCCCCATGCATTTTAAAAGAATCCTTCTCTTCAGCATGAAGTTCTGGCTCAGCTTTAGTGTCTGCGTTACATGTACACAAAGACAGAAACATTCAATGATAAAAAAACACAGTGGAATAAAATTGTAAGACGTCATCAGTTGATGCAGTTTAAGGACACTTGTTGTTCTGTGCAGTCTCACCTGGAGCTCACGCTTCTAGTTCATGCCATCATGACCAAAGATTCTTCAATTAATAGTTTAAAGATGTCCATGAATGCACTGCTAACTGCTCTTCACCCTGATAAAAATCAACATGCATTTAGAATAAGAAACACTTTTACAAAACCAAAAGCTTCACTGTACTTAGTGATTTATACGTCTACAAAACAGGTTCAGTTTGTAACTGAGAGAGTGGCTCAGTGGCGCTGAATTATATTTCCAATAGAAACACAATTTCATATGTTGTAGTAACAACACACTGCCACAAGATGGCAGCCTAGGCCTACTTTACCATGCTGTTCCAGTCAAAAAGAAAAAGTGACAGAGCCTTGAAAGAGTGACAGAGACACTTTTTATGAACTCATCTGTAATGTGTCACCTTTTCTGTAGGATGAAGAAGTGCTTCCCTTCTTTTAAAGTAAATACAGGCTTACAAAGATCCTCTAAACATGTTTCTGAAATAATCCTAAACACAATCATTAAATCAAAAATGCAAGAAACTATTTATTTAATCACTCTTCTTAACTTAATTCCTTAACTTAGTAAAAAAAAAAATAAAATAGACAAGAACTTTTCTGCTGTCTCACCTCTGTCAGTTTTCATGCTGTTGCAAGAACAGGTGGAGGTGCAGGTGGAACTTTGACTTCAGTGTGGTTTGTATGTGCAGGCAGGAGTCTGACATCTCAGGACAGCAGAGGATTGTCGAGCACGGTGACTCCTGCTGCGACGCCCCCGTCTGACTGTCCTGAGCTCTTGGTCCTCAGCAGACGGCCCACACACTCATTCATCACCATGTCTTTACCCTGCCTGTAAGAAAACCAAGAAAAGGCTAACATTAGAAACAGCCACCAACCAATCCCTTTTACTCCACCACCCAAAAACCAGTGAGAAACACTAGCTAGTATTAACTTGGAATCAAAGTGCACTAATCCCCAGGCTCCCAGCATAACATACAGTCCAACACAAACTCCACAAACTGTCTTGCTTCAGCTGACTTTCCTTCACCTTCTCTCCAGACAATCTGTTGTGCTCTTTTCAGCACAAAGCCACACTCCTGCTCACTGATCCTCACCTCTTTTTAACCTAGTCTCAGCAACTTTGTCCCATAGCTTGCACATCCTTTCCACCTCCATCTTTCTTCCCAGCCAACTGATACATACCTTTTCTCCTTCCTTAAAAGCCAGCCTAAGAAATACCATTTTATAAACGCCCCATAAATGAAACTGCCATTTTCAAAAATCGTATCATCCAAATTCATGCAGCGTGGCTAAATTAAGAATGAATTACAAACCCGAGCTTCCTTGCTAACATGAGTAACAGCTAAACACTATCATAGTGGAGTGTAAAATTACTGCTAAAATAGCTCATATGAACCCTGATACTGGACTTTGTATTTATCAAAACAAATGATCTGATATTACAAAGAAAACTAATGATTGCTTTTTACAGTATTAGCCCAGAGTGATGTAAGGCAGGGTGGTTAGTCAGCCATAACCTGCTGACAACTTGTATCTGGTAAATTTTTCACATCCTGATCAATGTTGTTGTCAAGTGTGTCTCATATACACTATTATCTCAGTCACAGTACAGCATGCATGAATCACAGTAGATACACAGTAATGCAAAACAGCAGGCAGTCATGTATGTGTCGTCACTGTTTTGACTGAGGCTATAGCTCATACATGGAATGCAAGAAAATACTGCATGTGTGCAGATCCACACATGCACTGCTTAAACTTCCCTAGTTTAACAAATGGTGAGCAATAAACAGAAGTTTTCAACATTTTTAAAGACGCTTCTATCCCCCCGCCCGCTGTACCTCCTCCTTCTCGCTGAGACTTCAAGACAAACCGTTCTGCTGCTGACAAGGCCACTGATACTGTTTTGTCCCTCTCTGGACCCTGTAGACCAGCGCAACCACAGAGAAATAAATCAGAGGAATAAAATGCAAATGATATTGCTTACACTGAACAGCAACACCCAGGTGAGGATTATCTAATGCCAAATTTTCCAAACAATGAACAAACCGTGCCCTTTGTCTCACCATGTCTAGAGTGTAGAGGTCAGCCAATGTCGCTCGGATCTGCTGCACAGCTTCAGGCTGGTCTGGGAAGAATCTGTCCAGGACTCCAGGTCTGGGGAGCACTTGCTGAACCTTCTTGGTACCAGCCAGGTGAGCGCTGATATCTGGACACTTCACAGCTCGAGAGCGCTCCATGAGGAGACGAGCATCCCAGCTCTGCAATGGAAAACAGACAATGAATTCTCTGCTTTTTATCATTAGATGTATTTCTGTATTAAAAAATTCCGTTTATTGGGCCACTTTGTGCTGGAAGAATTTTTCCAGCATAAAATAGCCTCTATCATTTCACTAACTAACTTATTTCACTGCTGCTAATGACGTTTCACAAACTGTCACAGGTTTTTTAGCTTCGTTCGTATAAACTTTCTTGTGGTTGAGATTCCCGAGAAAACAGCCAGCACACTGAGCAGCAGAGGGTGACAACAGTTGGTTTCAACAAAAAAACGGCATCAAAAAAGTCACGGTCATCAGAGCAACATCAGAGAAACAATAAAGTCTAACCATGGAAGGCTTTTTTAAGTATGTGCATAAAAACACAAACACAAAGAACATCAACAATGAGCACCTTTCTTTTTGCTGAAAGTGATATAGCTTTCTGTTACCATCAACTGAAACCGCCAACATTTCAGGTGTGCATGCTGGGCAGCTGAAGCTGACATCACAGCACAGCTGCTTTTCCTCATCCAGAAAGCTGTGCTGCAGTGCATCGCTTTTGGCACGCCCAGTCTGTATGTACAGAAACATAACAGAGGAGTAAATATTTGCATCTGCTTATTGAAAAACAATATCAAAGAAATACTTCACTCAGCCTTCCCCCACACTTGCAGTTGCTTGCAAAAGTATTCGCCCCCCTCAGATCTGTGGCAAGATCTGAAACTGCTGTTCACAAACGCTGTCC
Organism: Aulonocara sp. 'chitande type north' Nkhata Bay; assembly: GCF_057382095.1. Taxonomy (NCBI): domain Eukaryota; kingdom Metazoa; phylum Chordata; class Actinopteri; order Cichliformes; family Cichlidae; genus Aulonocara; species Aulonocara sp. 'chitande type north' Nkhata Bay. The sequence goes on along the minus strand of NC_141353.1, from coordinate 17,084,525 downwards.
ATCTAATCTGACTGAGCTGGAGCTGTTTTGCAAAGAAGAATGGGCAAAGATTTCAGTCTCTAGATGTGCAAAGCTGGTAGAGACAGACCCTAAAAGACTGGCAGCTGTAACTGCAGCAAAAGGTGCTTCTACAAAGTATTGACTCAGGGGGCTGAATAATTACGCACACCCCACTTTGCAGTTATTTATTTGTAAAAAATGTTTGGAATCATGTATGATTTTCCTTCCACTTCTCACGTGTGCACCACTTTGTGTTGGTCTTTCACGTGGAAGTCCAATAAAATTGATTCATGTTTGTGGCTGTAATGTGACAAAATGTGGAAAAGTTCAAGGGGGCCGAATACTTTTGCAAGCCACTGTAGTACCACGCTCCAACAGTTTTGCAAAAGCTTCCCTGGAGAATCATGGAGAAAATACTTTTAGTTCCAGGAAGGAGCTCAAGAGGTCTAAAGTGTAAAGAGTAGACATGTTGACAGATGCTGGCCAATATCCACTCCTAACCAGGTCCTTTAAATCAGGGCTGCACTGCTGCTGCCATGTTTGACATCTGTGTATCGCCTGGTGCACATCATAACGTCCTTGGACCAAAAAGAAGAAGAAACAACATGAATAATACACCACTGCCTTCACAGATGACTTCTGTTAAAGCAATACCATGTTCTGATTGTACAGCAAGGGCAGAAAACATGCTCCATCACACTATGTTCAAATCCATCACAGAAACCTAAATAGCAGGTTGCTGTTTACTATTAATGTCGATTAAAATCAAGATTTTTCCTGCTGATACTGTGAAGTTTACGCAACCCACAGGAGCAGTTTCAAAGCTTTACTGTTGGCAGAATGCGAGCTACCAAGAAAGAGAAAACCACTTAAATAGATTCTTTCTAACTGGCTGTAGACACATATGAAAACCAAAATTGAGTGAATCTCATGAGGAAATATCTTGTATATTGGTGCAATTTTGACCGTCCACTCTAATAATACATGTGGTTGGAGGAATGGCTTTAAAAACATCAATAACACTTTCTCTGTTGTGGAGTGGCTGATGTTCGTGATGTAGAACATCACAATCCCCACAGAACCATTCCTCTGGAAGACACTCTCTGCACATAGACAGGACTTTGAACAAATTCAGCAAAATTTGAATAACTGAAAGTAGTATGCACTCAGATCCAGCCACTCTTGACAAAGGTAGCAGCTTCTATTTTGATATTATAGCTCCGGGTGGCTCAGTGTGCTTCACTATGAGCTGACGGTTAAAAGGACATTTGTCAAACTCATGTGGTTTTATAATTATTAAACTTCTCACACGCTCAAAGACATAAATGTCAGCCAACAAGGCATCGCTCATCAAGCTTAGCTCCATAGAAATGTATGTTATTGACACTTAATAACAGCAGGGTGAAGACAGTGGCAACACAGAGGATGGCCAACAGCTTCTGTGTCAGTGAGACATTTCAGCTGGTGTGGCCGTGCTTCTTTCCAGCACTCAGCAGCTTTCTGCTGCCAAAAGGACCGTGACACTGCCCTACTTCTTTGAGCCTCCGGAGAACGACATCAATCCAAAACAGCAGACAGCCTTTTCAAATACTTTTCTCTAAAGAATGCAAATATCAAGTATTCTTGCTCCCCTTTCTTTCTGATAATGTCACTTTTACAAATCCTGTCCCATCAGCTCTCATGGCTGGTTTGGCTTTGAGGGTCGGGGAGGACAAAAAGCTATTAAGGACCTTTTGATCTGCAGTCCAGTTCTCCTCTAAAGTATTAAGGATGAAGCAACAGTGCTCCTCTTTGCTATTCTGAAATGTGTGTTAAACACAGTGTAGAAGGTAAGTAGAAGCTTACACAGCACCATCAGCCATCATGCTAAATTTGCATCTTCAAAAGTCAATGCAGCCAGACTCACACCTGATTATAAATGTTCAGGAGACACTGTTGAATGTTTAGTGTTAACTTAAATCACTCATCATTTACAGTATTACAGAGTTCAGGGTTATGGGTTAGCACTATCATGTTACCCGTAACTGGATTAACTATGGTAGTAACTTAACTAGCAGTGTTGGTCAAGTTACTTACTTCCCCCAAAAGTAATCCCCTTACTTTACTGATTACTTATTTTCAAAAGTAATTAATTACTTAGTTACTTTTTAAAAACATGATTTATGACCTGAATAGGTAATAACGCAATAGATCTTTCAGCCCAATTCTACTTTTTCTGCATCATCCATCATACAAAATGTAATCAAATGGAAAAGTCTGTTTTTAAAACTTGTTTTATTAGTTTGAATCTTTTTACTTTATGCATCAAGCAAAAATTAAATTATATGCAACATCCTGACTAGAAGAAATTTGTGGAAGAATCCGCGAGTCTCTCTGTGAATTTCCAATCCCGTAGTAGCATACTCGGTGCTTGCTCTGAAGTTAAGGGTTTTTTCGCTGTAAAAAGAAGTTTCTAAAAGTTTTTGTCACTTTTTACGGAATCAAACTCAAAGTAAGCTCAGTACTTCCACGCTTTAAACGCTGCACGGTCATACTCTCTCTGCACTCCTCCATAGATTATCCATTCTTGATCTGCACACAGCTGTTATTGTCATGAGGCACTCTGGCAAAAAAATTACGGTTTTAGTAACGCAGTAACGCAGCGTGCTTATGGGAAAGTAACAGTAATCTAATTACCTTTTTGCAATAGTAATCCCTTACATTACTCGTTACTTGAAAAAAGTAATTGGATTACAGTAACGCTTTACCCCGCGTTACTGCCCATCTCTGGCTGTGAAACACTAATGAAAAATGATTAACTCAAGTTTTTGCTGCTAAAGTTGGTTCCATCAGCTGCTGAATCACAGGATGTACTTGGTTATAGTCATTTGTGCATTTTGGGTTGCTTTAAATAAATAATGATGTGTTGTAATCATCCAGATCTAGAAGCTTAAACTGCTTTTTCACGTGTCTGTAAATGAATTTCTTTCTTATCATTGGTGTCGGCTTCTGATTTGTCTGTTGTCAAGGTCTCACCTCAGTGTGATTCGTTTTGTCATGATTAAAGGATGAATGTGAACACAGCTTCAGTGTAAATGTGAATGAAAAAAAAAAAAGCGGGAAAAAGGAGGAGCCCGGAGCTTCGTCTTTCGCTCGGCCTACCCCGCTATAGCAGACGGACCGTCAGAGACTCGAACTTGGCCGTTAAACTCTGGGGTCTGAATGCTGGCCTCTTAACGCTGCGCACCACACAGCCGGCCAGAAGAAAATAGAAAAAAAGGACATTTATCTTCTGTTGTTCAACAATTTTTTTCGTTTTTTTAAATCTATTTAGCTTGTTGTGCAGCATTGTTCCACACAAATGACACATGGAAACCTAGCTATTTTTTTATTGGCTTTCACAAAATGGGACTGCCAATGTTGGAGGTGTTACTGCGCCAAAGTCTTCCTGCTAGCCAGAAACCTGCTGGCGGCGCCACTATGTTCTCAGCACACTCTTCAGCGTCAGCTTTGTTGCCTGTTTTCGGCACACCTACCTAGTCCCACTCATCCACTTTATCTGCTCATGGCAGATTTACCCACACTGAACACTCCTTGGATTAAGGTAAATTGAAGCAGGTCATTATAAAAAAGACACACAGTTTATCATCTTATCCTTGTGCAACAGCTAAAAGCACTCTGTTCATTTGTTTGCTAGATTAGCCGCTAGCATACACACTGTGTTAGAGGCTTGTTGCTACCTAGTTAGCGATGCTACACACCTGTTACTGTGTATTTTTCAATGATTCAGCACTCCTTGGATTTTTAGACAGTAATGAGATCATGTGCACACTCCACAGAGGTCCAGAGTCCAAATGTGACCTCTAGCACCAAACGCTTGCTGCAGTTGTTGGTGTCAGAGGTGACACATAAGGTATCGGGTTTTCTGTGTGATTACTTTTTCATATAGGACCAAGTATGTTTGGATAGCGTTTTGCCCTTGAAAACTGCCGTTGAATATTAGACATTGTTGTCTAATGTTATAAATGTATTGATGTGAAAGGTGTAAGTGTGACAAATATGGAATAAGATAGGAAATCAGAAAGGAGGCAAATACTTGTTCACAGGGCTATAGTCTGTAAATGGTCTTCTTTTGGCTATAGTAGATCTTTTACTTGTTCATTTTTTAATTGTTTGTTAAAATAGTTTTTTTCCATCATATTGAGTATAGAGGAATGCAACTGTGAGCTTTAGCAATTATCCCGCTTCAACAGGACCGTGATCCCGATGTGTGAGACAGCAGGGTGCTGCCACTGGTGTTGTAATGTGTGATTTAGTTCCTCCTAACATTTCAGTTTTCTTCCAGTATCTATCCTCTGTGATTACTGGCTCTTTAGACAGATTTAATAGAAGTGTGTGAGCTATTGGCTCAGTATAAAGGGTCAGTAGTGTTTTCATGTCACCTATCCATCCTCCATTTAGTCACCCAAAGCATGTAGTAAATACTGCTCACTTTTATTCACCTTCTCTTAAATCCAGAAAAATTCCCACTTGTTAACGTTGAGTGTGTGTGTGTGCGTGTGTGTGTGTGTGTGTGCGTGTGTGCGCGTGTGCGTGTGTGTGTGTGCGTGTGTGTGTGTGTGTGCCAGTTGCAGCCTCCAAGTTGAACACCATCACCAAATCCAACCTGGGTCAGTGTGTCAGCAAGTACGACCTGCTGGTCTGGTTTGAGATCAGCGAGCTGGAGCCCACTGGAGAGTGAGTATCCACCTGGAGTGTTATATTCACGCACAAGCTTTAAAGGAACCATAAAAATGATCTCCAGGAAGAATATTATAAGTTGGGATGTTGTGTCACCTCCTCCCTCCATGCACAGGTACATCCCAGCCATCGTGGATCACAGTGGAGGCCTGCCCTGTCATGGTACCTACCTGCTGCACCAGGTACAGGATTGGTGCACATGTTGTTTCCTTATTACTCACACAGTGGTAACTGCTTCCTTTGTACACAGTTGAATATCTTCTTTTAAAGCGTAATGTTGCTCTAGCTGTGCTCACTGTGATCCTGAGCTCCTGTTATGTTTGCTGCAGGGGATCCAGCGGAGGATCACAGTGACCCTCATCCACGAGAAAGGCAGCGAGCTCCATTGGAAAGATGTTCGTGAGCTGGTTGTAGGTGAGCAGCCTGCCTTTAGGGTCTAGTCGTGCTATACCTCTGTGTAGAAAACAAAACCCCAAAGCACCGAAACAATGTTTTATAGTGTTTGTGTGCTTTTGATAGAGGAAGACAGGACAGAACATCATTAAAGGGATTTGACTTTGTGAGATCACCCTGAAAACGCACCACTCGGTTCACTCTGAGATATTTTCAGTCTGGAAAGATGAATCTGTCGGGCTTCAGGCTGCTTCTCACTTTAAGCAGTTCATGCTGTAGCTGATGGACCAAAAATGACATTTGATATTTTAGACATTCAGCTGCTGACTCTGAAGCCAACAGGCTCTTGAGTGTGGATGATTGTGTTGGTACTGGATGCTGTGATCAAACAGCTGTTCTGATCTGTCTTCATTCATGCCTGTTGTTATTAAGCCTCCTAAGCTCCAAACCAGTAAAAGCAATCTTTGGAGGCAACACCCTTTTTAGTACTTTGCTGTATTTGTTTGTGATTGTGTGACACTGAACCACAGTGCTATGTATATCCTCTGTAACACTCAGACGTTTCCAGATCAGTGTTTCCCCCTCAGCTGTTTCTCACTATAGAGTCTTTCCTCTGTAACAATGAGGCACCAGCAGAGCATATCTGGCTCCCAGTCTGTGGCTGATAGTGCCCCCTGCTGTTAATAACAGGAACAGTGTAACCTTGTATGGAGCTCATAGTGATGGTCTGAAGATTGCTGCTGCAAGGCAGTAATTTGTATCCATGTGTGCTGTCTATTCTGAGCATATGCAGTTATGTGAGCTCTCAGGTTTTATGTATCAGGACATAATTAAAAACAATCAGGTCCTTAGTAGGTCTTAATATGAGGTAAATATAAAACATGAAGTGTTTGTGAGGTTCATCTGCAGCACCTTTGTCTCTGTGAAATGTTTGCTAATTTAACATTTTCCCTCCTAAACAGGAAGGAGTTTGTGGAGGCCTATGTGAATCATGCCTTCAACACATCAGTGGAGAATCTGTTCCAGGAGTTCAAGCGAGGCTTCTTCCTGGTGTGTGAGCAGGATTTGGTGAGGCTGTTTCGACCAGAGGAGCTGCAGGGAGTGCTGGTCGGCCAGGACGTGCATGACTGGGAAAAGTTCAAACAGGTACAGTCAGCCAAACAGACACAGGCTGTAGTTTCACAGCTGTCCTGTAGCACAATAACTGTGTACTGCATACTGTCAAAAGCATTCAGTCGGCTGCTTTAACACAAATATGAACTTGAGTCACATCTCAGTCTTAATCCAGACTTTTGTATGATAGTATAATATAATAGTCAGCCCACCCTTCGCAGCTATAACTGCTTCCACTCTTCTGGGAAAGCTTTCCACAAGGTTTAGGTGTGTTTATGGGAATTTTTTGACTATTCTTCCAGAGGTGCATTTGTGGTGTCAGACACTGACGTTGGAGGAGAAGGCCTGGCTCACAGTTGCTGCTCTAATTCATCCCAAAGATGTTCTATCAGGTTGAGGTCAGGACTCTGTGCAGGCTAGTCCAGTTCTTCTACACCAAACTCACTCATCCATGTCTTTATGGACCTTGTATTGTGCACTGGTGCCCAGCCATGTGCACACATGCCCACACTTTACACTTGGCACAGTGCAGTCAGACAAGTACTTCTGGCAACCACCAAACCCTGACACATCCATCGGATTGCCAGTCAGAGAAGTGTGATTCGTCACTCCAGTAAACACATCTCCACTGCTTTAGAGTCCAGTGTTGAGATGCTTAAATCACTCCATCTGACGCTTTGCATTGTGTTTGTCAGTGTAAGGCTGGGATGCAGCTGCTCAGCCATGGAAACCAATGAAGTTTGGACATCTGTAACAACAGCAGACTGCAGATATTGGTGACTTAAGTGCACTATGAGCCTTAGCATCAGCTGACTAGCTGTCATTTCCAATTACTTCCACTTTGTTATAATATCACTAACAGCTGACTATGGAATATTTAATAGCGAGGAAATTTCATGACTGGACTTGTTGCACTGGTGCATCCTATCACATTACCATGCTGGAATTCATTCAGTTCCTGAGAGCGACTCGTCCTTTCACACATGTTTGTAGAAGTAGTCTGCATGCCTAGGTGCTTGATTTAATACACCTGTGTCCATGGAAGTGATTGGAACACATTAATTGAATGATTTGGATGTGTTAGGGAATACTTTTGGCAACATAGTGTATGCCTGACCTTACAAACTCTATGATTATAACAGTCATTTTCACTGTTTTCAGAACACAAGTTATGGTTGGAGATATCATGACCGCCACCCCACCATACAGATGTTTTGGGAGGTATTTGATGAACTAACTGAAGAGCAGAGGAAAGATGTCCTTCGTAAGTACTTGCTGAAGCCTCCATTATGATATGTTACTGAAATCACACTGTATCATATAAAACATTAGATTTTTCTGCGCTTTACCAAGATACATTAGAGAGCAGCATTGTTCTGATTAATATACTGTAAAGCTGCTTCTAGCTGGTGGACTGAGCCGCCTCACCTTTCACCTGGCTCACGTCACACACCTGGAGAGACTCGACCTCCACCTGTGTTGCCTCACGCGAGATGATCTAGAGGCTCTGAGTCAGTTGCTACCAATCTCACACGCCGGACACTAATCGCATGCTCGCTGCAGCAGTCATGTGACTCGTTGTTTTTCAGTCCAGGTGCTGCCCTCTCTCACTGCACTGACCGAGCTTGATGTGTCATCCAATAAGGAAGTGGGAGGTGTGGTCCACCTGCTGGTCTCCGCCCTCCCTGCGACACAAATGAGGAGGCTGCCATTCAACAGCTGCTACATGAGCAACGAGTCCTTCACTGCTCTGGGTAACACACACACACACACACACACACTTGTTTATTTATAGAAGTTTTCCTTCAAGTCATTCTCCCTGAATACCTCTTCCACCCTCTAGCCTGAAATGGTGAAAACTTTGTGTTTATGCATCAGCCCTGGCGGTGTCCTATCTGCGCACGGTGGATATTTCCTGGTGTAAAGTGGTTGGCGGTCACTTGGCGCTCCTGCTGGATGCTCTGCAGCCATCAGTCGTCAGCGAGCTCCGTCTTTGCAGCTGCGAGCTCACCACTGATGACATGCAACATCTGGGTAACTAACACACAATGACATTATACTTTTTCTTTTTTGGTCTGTAGTGGATCATTAGGCTGCATAAATGTATATTAAGACAAGTAAAGCCTGAAGGAAATTGATATTTCTTTCATTTATTTCATGCTGCCAGCATCTGTAGCTGTCGTATAAAACAAAACAATGAAACTATTCGGTGTTATTTTTGTCTCCATCAGAAACATTGTGAACAAAACAGTAAAGTGAACAGGCATAAAGTGATCAGTTATCAATGGGTCCTCTTCCTCTGTGCAGCTGCCGTGTGCAGACGGGGCTGTCTCTCCTCACTCCGTGCACTGGATCTGTCCTACAACAGCTTGGTGGGAGACAACGGTTGGTGCAGTCTGTTTGCAGCAGGAGGTCTGGGCTCTCTGGAAGACGTGGATGTCAGTTTGCGACCTTCAACCTCTGCTCCGTGCTCAGCCTGGCTGCCCGCTCTGCTCCGAGCTCTGCCTCAAATGCCGGCGCTGGCTCGACTGGCCATGCAGAGGTGGACAGCTGACTGTCAGGAGAGAGAGCAGCTGAGGTACTGTCTGAAAAAGAGGAGCGTCCTGCTGGAAAGGGATCCAGATTTACAAGACACATCATCAGCATGTAAAGGGAACAGTCAGGAGAGCCTAGAAGAGAGTCAGCCTGAGGAGATTGGAGCGGACCGCACTGGAATTTACTGTCAAAGAGCGACCCACTTTGTTGCTTTATTATTATTTTTTTAAGTCTCTGTTACCACAAGAAGGTCAGTGTTGACGTCAGCTGCATCACGTCTGATGTAAACTGTGTCACACGTGATGGTTTCAGGGAATACTGGGAACTTACAGAGTTAAGCACAGCTGGTGTGGGTTATCATATTTGTCGTCTCTCACCTTGGCTGCAGGGTCTGGGTCTTTCGAATGCAGCAGTCCTAACACTTGAGACACACATGCCGAGAAGTGGGGATACCTGGAAATGGACAAAGGCTTTCAGCAGAGTTTTAAAGCAGCTATTCAGGAAAAGAGCTGTGAATTATCTGCATACCTTGTTAGGTAATCAGCTATTTTGGGGTTCTTTAACAAATCAACCAAAAGGTCGACTGAGTATTTTCTCGTCAGAGTACCTTCACCGTTCACGATGATGTTGAGCACAAGCTGGAGCGTTTGATGGATGTTCTTTGCATCAAAGAGCTACGAGGAAATCCCAGAGAGTAGAGACAGGATATTATGTGAATCAGCATGAATGTTGTTTGTTGTTCAACAGATAAAAACAAGAAGAGAAAATAGAAACAAAGTAAAAAAGGAACAATTGTTTCTGCTGTTAAGAAAAAAAAATTGAGTCATGGCAGAGACCTGCAGAAGTCTTGAGTCTCATTTGATGACATTTTGTCAGATTGCCTTGTAATAAAAAAAAAACAAAACTGTTTTTTGAGCAAAAGTTCTCCAGGTTTTTTTGGAGTTCTTTCAAAGTTTTCTTATTTTTGGACGTTAGCTGCTTTTTCACTCTTTTTCAGTCCAGTCTGTGCATCTGAACATTTACAGAAAGATTTCTTTGTTTCGTCTTTAGACACTTTGTTAAACGCAGATCCCAGCAGAGTTCGCCTACCTTCTCTCCAACCTTCTCAGGTTTTGTGGATATTATACATGGTTATGCTGAGGATATGTCGGCTACTTTCCACTGGAAATGCCTTTTGGTTAAACTGTCAGCGAGGAATTTGCACTGTTACATTTTTATATAACTTTAATGCAAAAAAAAACAGCTGCTTGTTTAAGTGAAAATACACTGATGGGGTTTTTTTCTATTCATGAACAGGAGTGTGATCAGTTTAATAAAAGAAAAAATAACCATAACCAAGATATGAGGGGAAATCTTGGACAAATACAAGCAGACTGGAGCAGCCAGCGTTCAAAACACCGACGTTCAAGGTAACAGAAGGTTCCCGAGCCACATCCACCCAGCTGGTTTCTGTGTTTCTTGTGTATTTGTGTACACTGTGACTTCATGGCTGTCTTGGGCTCCAGCTCTTGTTTTGGTGTCTCATTAATTTGATTTAATGTCCTGCTTAGTGATAACATCACTCTTGGCCTCCCTGCACTGGCTTCCAATTGAATTTAGGATTCATTTTAAAGTTCTTTTATTGGTTTTTAAATCTTTAAATGGTCTGGCACCTGCTGAAGCCCTATGTCCCCACTCGTTCGCTCCGGTCAGCTGAGCAGCTGTTGCTCTCAGTCCCCAAATCACGGCTGAAACTGAGAGGAGACCGAGCGTTCTCTATCGTGGCTCCTAAGCTTTGGAATAATCTTCCTCTTCACATTAGGCAATCGACATCAGTGCTGGTTTTTAAATCCAGATTGAAAACGCATTTTTATTCACTGGCTTTTGACTCAGTGGTTGACTGACTTGTATTTTATTGTTTTTCGCTATGTTTATTATTGTATCGTATTTATTATTCTTATGGTATCTATTATGTTTCTATTGTTCAGCAGTTTGGTCAGCCTTGTGTGTTTTTAAAGTGCTATATAAATAAACAATGATGATGATGATGAACATAGTAACGTGTGTTGGGTTGCTCTGTCTTCAGACTCACTGTCAGACTGATTAGACAGTGAGTCTGAAGGTGAGAGTCCTCACTGCCCACGCCTGTCTTTGGGTCTGACCAACACCGTTTCCTGTGTGTCATTCCCCCCTCGCCTTCCCCCCATCCGTCCTGTCTGCACTGACCTCTCCAATAAAGACAAAAGGCCTCATTTTCTGAAACTCTTCCTATCCCATCACCTTGCGAAGAATCACTTCACCATGTTGATTAATAAGGACGGTGGGAATGGTTTGAAGTCTCGTCACAGAAAATGTGCCAAAGGCAAAGAATCTGAGCTTGAAATAAAATGAAATGAAAGATCAGCCCCACACAGGGGTTAAATTCAGATGGAAACTCTTATCACACAAAGAGAACAAGCGAATAAATATATCTGAGTGTGGCCCCTCGACTGTCACAGTGTAGCTGACATTTGATCTTATCATGTGTTAAAGCTATTTTAATTACTGAAGAGAACCAGTGTCAAACTCAGCCCAAGTATGGTTGTACGTTAATCCTTAAAGCAACAACGTTTTTAAAGTTGCAGCGTCATTTTTACACCACACCTAAAATCCCACTAATCGTCCGGGCTCTTCACCCTATGACCACACGCTGGGGTATCTAACACCACATGACCCAAATGGAAACTATGTCAGCTGAAAGAAACCCATCGAAATGTGCAACACTTAAAACTTTGCCTGATTGGAGCATGGCTTCAAATACAGCCCTGAAAACAGACAGGCGGTCGTTGGCATTTCGTTACAAAGTTTCCTTGTTCAAAACTTCTGCTTCATTATAGCAACCGAGTGACTGGGATCTACGAGCTGAGCTTGTGTAAGATGTCTGACACTGGAAGCCCAGGTGAGCGGCCATGAAACATGTTTAAAGAACGGCAGCTGTTTTATCATAATTCTGTGGAGAGCTTCATCCTAATGAGGGCTCATGTCCTGAGCAGGGATGCAGAGGAGGAGGAGGAAGGTCCTGGACACATCAGTGGCTTATGTGCGTGGAGAGGAGAACCTGGCCGGCTGGAGGCCCAGAGGAGATAGCCTCATCCTAGAGCACCAGTGGGAGCTGGAGAAGATGGAGCAGCTGCAGGAGGTGGGGCCTTAAAAGATTCATAAAGAAATAAATCTGTTTAATATCGTAGAGGGAAAAATGACTTTTCAGCTCAAAGACCAAAGTGCTATTCTAAAAAGTTTTTTCTTAGAGTACAGACTTTACATGACTAACCTCCCCTCTTCTCCCCACCTCACATTCGCCCCCATCTTTCGTCCAGGTGGAAAAGACCCGTCACCTTCTGGGAGAGGCGGCTCCCGTGGGAACAGCTCCCACCACCAAGTCCCTGAGTGAGTCTCTGTCCCCCAGCGTGAGCTCCGGCACTCTGTCCACATCCACCTCCGTCTCCTCGCAGATCTCCAGCACCACCTTTGAAAGCGTGAGAAGGAGCTGGCCACCAAGGTGAGAAAAACGTGGGCTTAGTGGGCGTTCTTGTTGCTGCCTTCTTCCTTCTCTGCTCGGAGCTGATCGGTCTTGTTCCTGTTGTGTTGTAGTGCCTGCGCCTTCTGACACACACCTTCAATACTGAATACAAGCAGCTGGTGAACAGCATCAGTGACTGCAAGGTGAGAAATAATACAAAGAAATAAAAAAATAGCCTTTCTGTGTCACATCAGGGAGTTCCTATATTGACGTCTACCTCATCCTGCTGTTGTTTCACTTCAGCTTTCTCTCATCTCACCGATCGGACGTGATCCATCTGTGACGAGCTTCAGCAGTGCCACCCTCACCCCTTCCTCTACCTGCCCCTCTCTCTCGGACTCGCGCTGTGGCTCCATGGGCCAGAAGTAAACATATTTTTAGGAACATTGACCTCGATCTGCAAACGGTTATTGACAGGTTATCTATTTGATTCTAACTTGGTGTGATTTGTGTTAAAGGACCCCTGAGAACAGCTCACGTGCCTCCAGTCCCTCCTGCTCAGACTGTGAAAACTTCCCGATGGTTCCCACTCTGGAGACCTCCTACCTTGCGCGGGCTGCAAAAGAACGAGTTCCTGAACTTGGTGCCTGATATTGAAGAAATGCGACCAGGGTGAGTAATGCCATATTAACCCAAATACTGTCACTATGACATGTGTCTCACAGACCAAATGTAAGTCGACACTCATGTTCTCTAGTTCAAGCAGAAATGATGTGGATCGATTCAAATTCCTGAGCCTGGATGATTTCAGCTGGAAACAAACCAACTCTGCTTCTTCTTCAGATAATTCAATTCAATTCAATTTTATTTATATAGCGCCAAATCACAACAAAAGTCACCTCAAGGCGCTTCATAGATACAGAGAAAAACCCAACAATCATATGACCCCTTATGAGCAAGCACTTTGGCGACAGTGGGAAGTAAAAACTCCCCTTTAACAGGAAGAAACCTCCAGCAGAACCAGGCTCAGGGAGGGGCGGCCATCTTCTGCGACCAGTTGGGGTGAGAGAAGGAAAACAGGATAAAGACATGCTGTGGAAGAGAGACAGAGGTTAATAACAGATATGATTCAATGCAGAGAGGTCTATTAATGCATAGTGAGTGAGAAAGGTGACTGGAAAGGAAAAACTCAATGCATCATGGGAATCCCCGGCAACTATGCAAGTTGTAAACAGTTGTAGGATTAAAGATTATTGAATGTACAGAATGATTATTTACACAGAGCTATACAGTAGTGCAGTTAAGATAAGTGAGGGTGTAGATAGTTTCTACAGAGGCTATATAAAGTGCTAGTGGTTGTGAGTGGTGGTTCACTCCATGTTATTATTGTGTGTTTGAGGGTACAGTTGTCCATTGTGGGGGTGTGTATGTTCAGTGCATGAGTTTAACGTGGGTCAGATGTCAGGAGGCAGAGTTCAGGAGTCTGACAGCTGTGGGGAAGTAGCTGTTCCGGTACCTGGTGGTCTTAGTCCGGAGGCTCCTGCGGCGCCTCCCAGAGGGCAGGAGGGTGAAGAGTCCATGTGATGGGTGACTGGGGTCTTTGATGATTTTCCCAGCCCTTTTCAGACACCGCTTCCTGTAGATGTCCTTTATGGCAGGAAGTGGTGCTCCGGCGATGCGCTGGGCAGTTTTCACGACCCTCTGCAACGCCTTCCGGTCCGAGGCAGAGCAGTTCCCGTACCAGACTGTTATACAGTTGGTCAGGATGCTCTCGATGGTGCAGCGATAGAAGTTCACCAGGATGTCTGAGGACAGGTGGTTCTTCCTCAGAGTCCTCAAGAAGAAGAGGCGCTGGTGAGCCTTCTTGACCAGCTTGGAGCAGTTGGTCGTCCAGGTGAGATCCTCGGAGATGTGGACTCCCAGGAACTTGAAGCTGCTCACACGCTCCACAGCCGTCCCCTTAATGTGGATGGGTGGATGTGGGTCAGCATTCCTCCTGTAGTCCACGATGAGCTCCTTGGTCTTCTCGGTGTTAAGCAGCAGGTTGTTTGTGTCGCACCACTCAGCCAGACGATCCACCTCCTCCCTGTAGGCGGCCTCATCGTTGTCACTGATGAGGCCAATCACCGTGGTGTCATCTGCAAACTTAATGATGGTGTTGGAACCATCAGCAGGTCTGCAGTCGTGGGTGAAGAGGGAGTAGAGGAAAGGGCTCATCACACAGCCTTGTGGTACACCGGTGTTCATTGTGATGGTAGATGAGCAGTGGTTATCCAGCCGGACATGTTGGGGGCGGTTGGTCAGGAAGTCCAGTAACCATTTGCAGATGAGGGAACTGATGCCCAGGTCTGTCAGTTTCCTGATGAGTTGTGAGGGGTGGATTGTATTGAATGCTGAACTGAAGTCTATAAACAGCATTCTGGCGTAGGTGTTGTTGTTGTCCAGGTGTGAGAGGACAGAGTGCAGTGCGATGGAGACTGCGTCCTCTGTGCTCCTGTTCTGGCGGTATGCAAATTGGTGGGGGTCCAGGGTGGGGGGGAGACAGGATTTGAAGTGTGCTAGGACCAGCTGCTCTAAGCACTTAGCTATTTACAGTTCATAACAAGAGACAAGGCACCATTTCTCTCCTTTGTGTTCCAGTCATCACAGCAGATTAAACTTTTAAAATATTTGCAAATAGTATAAAGAAATATATAAAGAAGTAAAACAGTAATTTATTAATACTTAGAAATACTAAAACTTACATTTGTCAGCAAAAACTGCTGCCATCTGAACCGAAACGTTACAAACCAGCTTACCCACAATCTGTGTATTTTTCTATGCTGGCTACTTAAATTGGCATCCAACAAGCTATTTGCTTTAATCTTTTATTAGACAAAGGCTGACTGGTTAGTTCAAGCTTCAACTGCATCCAAAGGACTGAAAATGTTTTAACACAGTGACTGAACTTGATTGAAGTCTCCGTAGTTTGTTGAATCTGTTTCGAGTGACTTATTTTCACAATTCCAGGAATTTTTAAAAGGCACCAAAAAGCATTACAACGCTGAGCTCGAGTCTGTGGACTTCAAAGGAAATGCAGAGGAGGCCAGGGTCCACATCAACAGCTGGGTGGAGAAGCAGACACAAGGTAAGCATAATGTAACTTTAAATGATCTCCACTGTAAATCCTTGGGGATCAGTTGTGTTGTGTTCAGTTGAGACATTATTACCGGATTGTCCACCGTCCACATTATTTTCTGTTTCCAGTTCTTCCAGTCTAATTTCTATTCAGTATTAAGCAGCACTATCTCTGGGTTTTACTGTTTGGTTTCATGCTATTAATAAAACCATCACAGCAGTATGTTGCTGTAAATAGCAGGCCAATTCTTCTATTCTTATTATATTATGTGATGGGTACTTCTACTTTGATCACTTGTGTCTTTAACATATTTTTATTTTTCAGGCCCATTTAGGATTGGCTGCTATTGATTCTATATCTTTATATTATCTTAAGTGCAGCAGGAAATTCATTCATTGTTTTTATAAAAGCGCGATACAAATACAGGCCATTTATAAATCTACCATCTATAATAATAGGATACAAGGACTTTCTATGAGGGTTATAGGACTGTGGTGCCACCTGCTGGAAATGAGACAATCTTAATCCCAGTTGAAAGAAGACATTATTTTTGTAGGAGCCATTTTTGGGTTGATACCTCATGTTGCCGCTAGAGGTAACCTTTTTAAGTTTCTTTTTTTTTCTTTTTTTAAACTTTATTTAATAAACAATGAGTATACAACATACGAACAGGTGAAGTATACAAAACAACAGAACATGAACACAAAAAGCCAAGAGTAAAAGAAAAAGGTAACAATTATAAGAATACACATACATATATTGTTTTGAGAGCCTTTGTGTTGGTGGAGTCTGATATTGATTGTATGTACATTTCCACATCCTTAAAATAATGACAGAAATATGGTGTTTTGTTAGTAAACTTACATTTGTGGATAAAAAATGTAGCTAAAAGTATGAACAAATTCATCATAAAAAACATTTCTCATACTTGTTGTAAAGGCTCACCTTCTAGCACATTCACTTCACCAGATGCACCTTGTTTCTTTTCCTCACCTTTGATTGGGTGTGGTTCTTGGCCTTCCTTCCTCCAAAACATGGTCCTCCGAGCCGGAGTAGCGTTAGCGTCATGGATTCACAGCAGCCATTGACTGAAGATTTGAGACGTTCCGGTCGTGATAGTCGACCTCCTGCCTACCTGCAGCAGTATGACGTTCAGTACCCTGGAGCTACTACAGAGAGTCAAACAGAATGCCAACATAGTGACAAAGACACACATGGGCTGCAGGATCCTGTCGGAGAGTCAGAAAGACAACCAGAGACATCCCCTGCTCCTTTACCCACCAATCAAGATGAGGTGATGAGGGAACTCCTGATGACAATGAGGGAGATTAGGCAATTCATGATTCAGTTATCTCCTCCCCATTCTCGCAGTTCCTCCAGATCTTCAATTCACACTGTCTCTGATGAAAGCAAATCCTCTGTTTGCGGTTTACAAGCCATTCCCCAAACACATCAGCAACATGAGCAGTTCCCAGTGATTGATCCAGCAACATGTCAATCACCCTCTCAGCCCCCCCAGGTTAGCCGTCACTCTGGTGCAGTTCTGGCTGCTAGCCCTCCTTTCCCTAATTCAACAATATTAGATGCTGCAGTTCCTTCAAGTGGTTTGCCTAGACCAGTTTTTCCGACACCAGATGAGACTCCTTTTAATTTCCTGGCCACGCCACTGCAAGGTCCCCACCAGATTTCATGTGTTCAACCTGCTTTTCCTCTAGATGAAGACCCCGCTCAACCTCTCGTCTGCATTCCGGAACCAAGGCAGCACCCTCCTGTAAAGCAGCAACCAGCTACATCTGATGGTTTGCATGCACAAAACCCTTCAGTACCCATTACTGCTAGTTCTAGTCACCCTGTTAGCACTAGAACACATGTGTATAAGCTTGAGGGTCCTTCTTTCCCAGACCTTACCAGAGAAGATGAAATCCAGTATAGGCTGTTACGAATGGCCCTTACTAACCTGCTTGACCCTCATGAGACGGAGCACTTTAAATATCATGTCCTCCTCGATCATCTGAAAGTAGACCAAGCTAAACGATTAGCTCTTGCCTTTTCCTACGCTCCTGACCCATACACTCAAGCCATCAAAGCCCTTGATGAGCGTTATGGGCAACCAAGACAGCTGGCATTGAAAGAGCTAAAGAATATACTGGAACTGCCTCCTATCAGAGCAGGTGATGGTCAGAGCCTTGATAATTTTGCTCTTCGAGTACAGGCTTTAGTTGGGTTGCTTAGCACTATGGGAGAACAAGGACGTGCAGAACTAGATTGTGGCTCCCATGTCGATCGCTTGTTAGAAAAGTTGCCCGCAGAGCATTCCAGTCGCTTCAAACGGCACATTTACAGGGAACAAGGAGATATGATGTATGACTTACCTTTGTTCTCATCCTGGTTGCAAATAGAGTGCAAGTGTCAACCAAGAAAGGACAGTCCTGTTTCATCCTTTAACCAGCCACGACCTGCCCATAAGTACACCTCTCCACTCACAACAATATTACATGGGACAAATGCATCCGATCCTGTACAGGCAGCACAACCCATCATAATGACTAAGGCTAGATGTGCATATTGCTGCTCACCTGAACACCACATTAGCAAGTGCCCTGAGTTCATTAACAAGACAAAGGATGAGAAAATAAACTGGATAAAGAGAAACAAACGGTGCTGGCGTTGTGCTAGAACTCATCAGGCTGCGAAGTGTGATCTGAGGAAAGCATGTGCCACCTGCATGGATAGACATCTACAGATCCTATGTGAGGTGAATCAGAGACCTAGAACTGAAACTAATCCTGTAGTGAGGACACTGTACTTTGATAGACCTAGCGATCGCCCTAGTGTCCTTTTAAAGGTTGTGAAAGTGCTCCTGCGTAATGGCAAAAGAACCCTGGAAACATATGCAATACTTGATGATGGCTCCCAACGTACCATGCTTCTGACATCTGCAGCTAAGCATCTCCAACTAACTGGGAAAGCTGAAAAATTATCACTCAGAACTGTCCATCAAGAAGTTGAAACTATTAAAGGTTCTTCTGTAAGTTTCCAGATTTCTCCCATCGCACATCCAGAGAAAACATACACAATTAATAATGCCTTCGCTACAAGTCACTTAGCACTTTCAGACCACACCTACCCCGTATCCTCTCTTCAACGGAGATACAAGCATCTTCAAGGTATCCCATTAACCTTTACTAACAAAGCAGCTCCACTACTGCTCATAGGCTCTGATCATACCCACCTCATACTCTACCATCAGCAGTACCTATGTCGTCACCGGCAGTGCCACTATCACCAGTTCCACCGCCTGTGGCTGCCATTCCGCCAGTGGTCAGGGCGCTGCCTGCTCCTGCATCACCTGGTCCTGCCTCTGCCAAGCCCCGTACATTGCCCCCAGCACCTGCAAAACTGCCCAATGGTCTGCAGGTCTGGGCCTGCCGCTGCATCCCACGTGGTTGGCATTTGGACCTGCTTTGCCGCCACCGCTGGCTACATGGTCGGCCCCCTGAACTGTCTGGCCTGCATTGTCGACCTCTAGGTCGACCCCCTGAACCTATATTAGACCTGTAGCATGTCTGATTCCTCTGCCCCCGCTTTGTGAAAAAGAGCATCTTTAATCCTTTGAACATATTTCTCAGTAGAAATATGGGGGCGGCTGTTGTAAAGGCTCACCTTCTAGCACATTCACTTCACCAGATGCACCTTGTTTCTTTTCCTCACCTTTGATTGGGTGTGGTTCTTGGCCTTAATTGCACTCACCTGTCACTCGTTATATAAGGACTGCACTCACCTACCCCTCACTCTTTCTTCACTCCCACATGGGGCGGCAGCTGAGGTGAGTTTCTCTTTGAGTCTCCTGAGTTCATGTATCATTTTGAGTTACTTAAATCATACTTTATGTCCTTTTTAGAGAGAGCAGTCCATGTGTGTCTTTCTTTCCTTTACCTGTTATACAATAAAACGACAAAACCTGCAAATGATGACTGCTTTTTCTTATTCTAACCGGATGAGCCCATGATGCTGATTGCTTCAGCCCTGAACCTTCCTTCCTTCAAAACAATACTTCTTGGGGAACTTAAACAAACAGAATAAAACATTTTCCCATCGTAAAGAAAACTCCCTTAAAATATGGACAATAACAAACCTGCTAAATTCCTTCCAGAATCTCTGTGTAAAAGAACAGTACCAAAAAAGATGCGTCACAGTTTCTGGATGATCCCCACAGAAAGTACAATTAGTATTTATGTCCCTTTTACATTTGACCATGTAGTGACTGGCTGGATAACATTTATGTAGAATTTTAAATGAGACTTCTTTCACCTTATTTACAATCAAATATTTATGGGGGACCATCCAGACTGTCTTCCACTTGATATCTGGAACATATCGGTTCCAATAAGATGTTATATATGGGAGAGAGACGATATCTTCTTGGAATAACTACGTATTCTCTTATTGCTGTTACCAAGTTCCTGTGAAAAGCAGATTTTTCCTATTGGTGACTCAGCTGGATCAGGGAGAGTGACTGAGGCAGATATTGAGCTGTCAGTGTTTTTATATAACATTAAAGTCCCTGAGGGTATGGCACCAAGCACCACTGAGGATTCCACCTTTTTAAGTTCCTGTATGGTAGGTTTATGTAAGGTATTTAAGGTGGACGCACGTAATCAGCGTCAGGTGTGTTGTTAATCATAAGAAGGCAAAACGTTTGTGACCGCTGCGCTTTTATCTTAAAATGTTTGGAACAAAGACCAAAAAGGACAAGATAAGTACTGCTGGAGTTATTGGACTGTTTAATTAATTCATGCATACCAGAAGCATCGCGTCACCCCCGCTAACAACCACCTCAGTGGCTTCAAGCCTACGCTTGAATTTTTGTTTTTTGTTCCCTGTTATACTGATCATAAAGCTTTTCCCCCCTTTTTTTAAAATAAAAACCATCTTGCTGTTGCCCTGTTTTCTGATTTTATAGCTGAAGATGTTGTACAGTAACTAACCCTAACCCCTAAATTTTAAATAGTTTAAAAGCATGTAGAAGAGGATATTTAGGCAAGTCCATTTCTCCTTTTGTTATCAAGAAGCACGGACAAAAAGGAAAAATAACCCTGAATCATTGGTCATTGGTCCCCACCAATGCCAAAACGAAATCTACGCCCACTGTCTCTTCCATTGCCGTTTCACTCCAAACGTAACAAATGTCCAACTCAGACAGTGTTCTCAATTTGCATTCACACACAGTGAAGTTGCAGCTTGTTGGAAATGCATCTCCATCCATCCAGTCATGATGATGGTGTTTTCTCCTTGCTGATGCCTTTTGCACATACTGCTGTTGCTGCTGGACCCCTCGCTGCTCAGGATACTGCTGTTGTCTCGTGACCTGCCATGTTGTTGCTTTTGGATCTGCATTTCTCGACAGTCAAGTGGAGGGTGCGTCTGTCCTCTCAGTAAGTGAGTGAGACAGTAGACAGTGGTGAGGAGGGCTGTGTGAAAGCAAAAACACATAAATATGCCTGACACCCGTAAACGAAGCAGCATCTGGCTGCAGTGTAAAGACTCTTTTGTTTGTCTTGGTCTCGTCTCGACTTCGTCTCATCTTGGTCTTGGTCTCGTCTCGACTTGGTCTCGACTTGTTCTTAGTCTTGTCTTGGTCTCGATACCCTCTGGTCTTGGTCTTGGTTTTGGCAGTCTTGACTGCAAGTCTAGTTGCACCAGTGGTGCCATGAGCAGTATCTATCTGCTGCTCATCAGCTGCTATGCCGTGGTTATTGTCACAATGTGGTGTATTTGGATCACTCGATCCTAAGTGGATATGGATATGATCCAGGATTGGATGTTTTGTATAAAATTTGAAAGGAACAATTGTTCCTTTCCCCTTTGCTGTGTACTCTGCTGATGCTGTTTTCAAAACCTACCACACTCATGTACAGTATCAGTGTCACACTGAGATATTTCAAAGATAATAATAATACATTTTATTTGAAAGCGCCTTTCAAAACACTCAAGGTCACTGTACACATTAGAATAAAAAGCAACATAAAAACAAGCAGTTTACACAATCGTAAAAGCATAAGACATAAACTAATTTAAAAGAGCAGAGTGGAGAGGTTATGTGGGATAAGCTATTTTGAACAAGTGAGTTTTGAGTTGGGACTTAAAGAGAGAGAAGGAAGAGATATTTCTTAAATCAGGAGGTAGGGGATTCCAGAGTCGTGGAGCAGAGCAGCTGAAAGCCCTGCTCCCCATGGTGGCAAGACGGGGGGAGGGGACGGAGAGTGAAAGGGAAGAAGTAGATCTGAGACAACGAGATGGGGCGGTGATCTTAACCAGATCAGAAAGATATGGAGGGCAGAGATGATGAATAGCCTTAAATGTGTACAAGAGTATTTTGAAATTGATACGATATTTGACCGGGAGCCAGTGAAGCTGCTGCAGAACAGGAGTAATGTGGTGGATAGAAGGGGTCCTGGTGATGATACGGGCAGCAGAGTTCTGGACGCGTTGAAGCTTGTGGATGGATTTTTGAGTATAAAAATAACCTGAATAAATACAAATAAAGGGAAAGAGCTGTCCAGACCTCTGTCTCTGACCATCTGTGTTAACACTTGAAATCGGAAACATGTAAATGTAACAAACATGTTAAAACATAAGAAATCAGGAAGGGGCAAAAAAAGCATTTTGCTAAAAAAAGATTTAGAGCAGAAGTTTTTAAAATGAAGATATATTGCATTTATTTACAATTAAAAACACACAGAGCAGAAAGTGTGTTACTGTTTTACATCCACAGACACACAAGAAAAGAAGCCGGCAACGTGAGGTCAAGTTATGGCAATTTTATTTGTGTATTTCAGTACATGTATTCAGAATAGAGTTTTTAAAAACAAACAAACGTCCCAAGTCAAGTTTGGGGGGATTTTTGTGAAAGAAAGGTTGAGAGAGGGGGAAGGAGGAAGAAACTATTGCTCTCCTTAAACTTGATGCTGCTGGGTCAGTTTTTTCTCAGCAGTCTGCTCCAGAATCCACTCCTGTCCTCGGCTTTCTTTTCTTTTTCTTTTGCCTTCAGCTCTTTTAAGGTTTTGTTTAGCTGCTCCTCGGCATCTTTAAATGCTTCTTTCAGCTGCTGTTTGGCCAGTTTGACTTTCTGTTTCAGGAGCTCTTTAGCTTCCTTTTTGTGCTTTTGCATTTCTTTAAGTGCATCTTTGCAGCCTTTCTTGGTCACCTCAGACGCTGTCGTTTCTTTCTTGAATACCTTCAACTCAATTTTCTCTTCTGCAAGTTCTTCTTGCACTTTCATCAGTTTCTTCTTCAGAGTTTCACTTTCCTGTTTTGCCTCCCATTTTCCATGTGTCTCTTTTTCTATTTCTTCCTCTGTTTCCAGCAACTTCTTCCTCATGTTTTGAGTGAAACTCTTTGTATTTTCCATTTCTTTCTTTGCTTCCTGTATTTTAAATTTCTCTTCCTCCAACACTTTTTGAGCTTCCAACAATTCTTTCTTCATATTTTCAATCTCATTTTCTGCCTCATGTTTACGTTTTTTCTCCTCTTCAAGTTGTTGCTTTACATGCAGTAATTCCTTCCTGAGTATTTCAGCTTCAGCCGTTACATTTTCAGCTTCTTGTGCTGCCAACTGCATTTTCCTTTTCTCCCCTTCAAAAGCTTCCTGCACCTCCTGTAATTCCTGCATCACATTTTCTGCCTCCTTCTTTGCAGTTTGATATTTATTTTTAGCTTCTTGTGCTGTGCTTTTCTCTTCCTGCAATGCTTTTTGAGCTTCCAACAGTTCTTTCTTGATGTTTTCATTCTCATTTTCTGCTTGTTGTTTTCCCATCTTCTCTCCTTTAAGCTTTAGACCCACATGCAGTAATTCCTTCAATACTACTTCGGTTTCAAACTTTGAATTTTTAGCTTCTTCTCTTGATTCTTCTGCCACTTCTTTTAATTTGACATTTTCAGCCTGTATTATTTGAAATTCTTCTCGTAGTTTAATCAGCTCAGACTGTTCTGTACTGTATGGTGACGCACTCACCAATCCTCTTCTCGATCTCCCTTGATTCATTTTGGCCTTTTAAACAAAGGAACCAAAGTTTTGTAGAGAAGTGAAGTTTTCGATGTGTTTTTTTTCTTCAACCGTCGTCTGTCCTGCACAGAGATGCTGCTGTAGATGTGTCTCTAGCTGTGTCTGGATAAAATGAAAAATGCTGTAACTAAGTGCTTGTGTTGCACAGTTCTACGAAACATTCCATTCCATGCATGCTCCGCCCACATGGTCAGGAATGTCAGGTGCTGCATCACCAAATGCTGCTCCCGTTGCCTAGCAATAACAGCTGTTTACTTTTTGGGGTCTGGTTCATTATTTAATAAAGAAAACATGTCCAAGTATTGCAACCATGGTGCTGAGGCTCAGTGCATATTCTAGCCTGCTGTGTGGGTGGGCAGCTAGAAATCACTGGTGGGCAACATGAGAGAGGAGAAAACTGGAGCAGCCAAGCAGGGAGCTGCAGGTTGCTGGTTTGAGTCTCTGTTCAGATGCTGGTGTCTCCTCTCTCTGAGATGTTTGCAAACAGTCCCAGATAAAACAATAAGGATAATAAACAAACACGTGACTAAACTAACATTTATGACACTGATATGTTTCATGTGATGGCCTCTATACAGCAGTCACTGCAAGCATCCACATCAGCACACTTACTTTTCTTTAAGCAGGCGTGCTGGGGTCCTCCTAAGGAAAGTTTGAGAACTTCATTTCCTTCATGCTGGTGAACTTTTTACCAAATTTTTTCATCAAAGCTTCTCCATCACTGACAGCGATTGTTTGGATCTTCACACTCATCTCCATGAACCCTAAAAATTGAGTTTCACTTTGCTCATATAATGCCAGGAGTGTCTCCATATTCCACAAAAGTCTATGCAAACATGTAACAGTATCCCATATTCATAAAAATATTATTGATATTATAACAAAAGCTGTCTCCACCACAATTGTCCCAATTGCTTTTTTAAACAGGATTTTCAACCAGAGGATTTCCCTAAAGCTTAATTTTTTAAATATTTTGTAGACAACAGAATCATTTCAGAAAAACTCAAAATGACTGGTGTCAATATTATTTGCCCCACAAAAAAGGTCAAATATAAAAAAATATTGCAAATATTGCACAGTGAAAAGGCACTACAGCTCAGTTGTTCCCACTCGCCTTTGTCCTCCTGTTTCCCCTCCCTCTCCCCTCCAACGAGGAGTTAAACAGTTTGATGGCGTGTGGGACAAAGGAGTCGCTGAATAGGCTCCTCTGATTATTTACGAGCATGTGCAGAGGATGCCCAGCATTTTCCATAATGTCCAGCAGTTTCTTTAATGTCCTTTTCTCTCCCACTATCACCAAAGTGTCCAGCTTCATGCCGACCACAGAGCTAGCCTTCCCGATTCGTTTTTCCAGTCTGGATGAGTCCTTTGCTGTGCTGCTCCCCCAGCTGTTTCTGGTTCTGTTTTGGTTAAGTCCTAAGTAGTCCTGATTTTGAACTGTTGTAGTCCTGTTTTGAGGGGAGAGATGATGAATAGCCTTAGATTACTTACTGGATCCACCCCAGATGAGCTGCTTTTGCAGTTCCAGGAAACCTGTACTCAGACCCTAAACCCTGTGAACCCATTAAAAACCAGGCGCCCAAAACGTGTTCCACAGCCCTGGTTAAATGAATCCACCCAAGCAGTCAGGCGTCAGTGTAGGAGAGCAGAGTGAAAGTGGAAGAAAGACAAATTGCAGGTTTCTTTTGAAATGTTAAAAGAATGTTTCTCAGGTCATTGTGTTAAATTGTCATAATCGCCGTGTTCTTTAAGACTATCAGCTCTACTCTAAACAACCCTGAAAGCCTCTGCTGACACATGTCATCAGTTCCTTTCTTTCTTTGTAAACAAGGTCGAGTCTGTCAGGTCAGCAATAGAACTTCCTACAGATGACCCATCAGTGTTTATTCCATGACTGTAAACATGTTTCCATTTGTCACTTCAGTCTTTACTCTGAAATACAGGAAATGACATCATGGCTCAAAATCTTTATTTAACTTTTTTTTTAAAAACTTTATTTAAGAAGTTAAACAAAAAGAACTTTAACAAAATACATTCAATAAAAACTTGAACAACAGGAAACTGATTTTTCATCCAACCACTGAAAAAAAAGGTAATGACTGAACACAAACAGAAGAACAATTTATAAAGATTAACATGGAACTACAGGAACAGTTTGATTCACAGCCTCATTAGAACTTTAACTTAAACTTAAGGAGAGCCGACCTGAACTCTGTGGAGCCTGATCTCCAGGGTTTTAAGTTGGACTCTGAAACCAGAGGATGTCTCTCTCTCTTCAGATTCACTCTGATCCTGTGATGGGAACGGTTTCAGCCCTGCGTGATCGCGCTGATGTTTGCACAGAGCAGATAATGAAGTGAATGTTTTGGCACAGTGGTAACAGTGAAACAGTTTATTAGTAACGTGGGATCGTTTGTGTGCAGAGTATGAACTGAGATTACTGAAGCTCTTGTCACACTGCTCACAGCTGTAGTTTCCTTCCATGTGTGTACGTTCATGCTCGTTACGACTACCTGACTGTGAGAAGCTTTTGTCACAGTGTCTGCACTTGTATGGTTTCTCTCCTGTGTGGACTCGTTTGTGTGTTTTAAGCTGACCTGCAGTGGTGAAGGATGACCCACACTGATCACACCAGTACACATCTTCTCCGGAGTGAATGCGTACGTGTATATTTCGGCTCCATACCCGGCTGAAGGTTTTTCCACAGATGTCACAGCTGTATGTCTTAACTCCAGAGTGGGTAACTAGATGACTCTGTAAGTTGCTACTTTGAGTCAAAGCTTTGCCACACTGATCACAGCTGTAAGCTTTAACTTCACTGTGGATGACTTGGTGTCTTTTTAGGACATTCTTCCAGGAAAACGACTTTCCACACAAGTCACAGCTGAACGGTCTCTCTCCAGTGTGGATGAGCTGATGTTGTTTTAGTTTAGACTTCCAGGTAAAATCCTTCCCACACTCGTCACAGGTGTATTTTTTCTCTCTCTTTCTTCTGTGAGGTTTGTCGGCCTCCTGAGAGCGCTGACTTCTCGGTCCACGTTGGTCCTGCAGTGACAGAGATACAAGCAGAGGCAGTGAGTGAAATGCAGTCATTAAACAAACTGAAGCTTCAAACTCCCTCCATTAATACTAGTTTTAAACCTCAAGGTGGAGTGTGGCACCAAACACCTTAAAGGTCTCTTATCCCCACCTACTGGTAGTAGTAACACATTACATCCAACCTGCTGTTAAAGATAATTAATCATTGTTCAAACACTCTAAAATCATGCCCATCCCTCCTGCCTGTGCACAAATATTAATGCTAACACACTCAGAATAGTAATAAATGTTTACCAGGTCTGTACTTTTTTATATTTCCTGTTTGTTTCCTATTATATATTTCTATAATTGTATAATTTATTCGATAATAATAAATCATATGTAACAGTTACTAGCTTGGTTCAGTGAAGGATGATGTCAGAGTCTGACTGTAACCTGACGTTTTTTTTTTTACTTTTACTCGCTACATTAAAAAAAAAATCTGTATTTTCTACTCCTTACATTTTCAACACAGGCTTGTTACTTTTGGTTTAAGTCATTTGAGGGGAGTTATTTCATCACTGCGGGCATCAAAGATTAAATTGATTTGAGCCTAAACAGTAACACATGAAATCCAATCCTGCATCATACACCAGGCTGTGTGGTAAAGTCCTATAAATGGAGCATGTAACGATCACTGTAACACAAACCGTAAATTTTATCTGAGTTTAAAGGTTTAAATCACCGTTAATTTCATCCTTCTATGATTCAGAGTTTGGCGACATCCTTATCATACAGAGTTCCGTTGGCTGAGTTGGGGAAAAGTTCTCAATAGAGTTTTTGAGCTCAGCAAAGAAATCTATCAGTTCATGGTGTGAGATTATTATATTATCTTATGCCACGTTATACCCCTAATTAAAGATAGTGAAATTATTACGTAGTTTTAGTTTGCATTATTCTCCTGACTTTGAAGAAGGTGACAACTATTACAGTTATTAAACTGATTTGTATTACATTAGACTGCTGATTTATTGTGAATGAGTGATATTGTTTTATGATGCATTATACTGCTGAGGTATAAGAAATACTGTTTTCAGAGAGTCATGGCCTTATTTGTCTGATTAGAAGAGAACAGAGCATACCGGAGAGGTTTTCTGCCCCATCTCATCAGGAGGAGATAAAACAGGGAGCCAAGGCCGTCACTTAGGCGCCGTAAGAGAGAAAGAATGTGAATGTTTAGGTTTTATGACTAGGTGGAGGGGGGCTGAAGCTATAAGAATGTGAGAAACACTCAGACGCTTCGAGATCAGGCGGACACCCTCCCGCGCTCATCTCCCCTCCGGATGGTTTATGCTCAAAAGTGTTGAATTGTATGGAATAAAAGATTGTTGATTGAGCATTTATACACCGAGTATTGTCCTTCCTTCAGCCCAAAGATCAAAAGAATTGGGAGATTTAACAATGGACATGGCATGTATGATGCAGTGAAGGCATTTCAAGTGAAGCTGTCACAAATGCACCAGTGCAACCTGTCTCACTTTCCCTGTTGCCAAGTAATGTTGAACCAAGTCGGCGCACTTTGCTGATAAACTGAGCGCACTGAGTTCGCGGCGCTTTGGTGACTGTGAAGCACAAAAAGAGAATTTCAAGCTTCTTCTTTACGTGGAAACTGCACCTGTGCAGATTCAGATGGAGCTGCAGTGTAATGGTACACTCAAGGCAAAGTACGACACTGAATGGCCTGCACAGTTTATTAGTTCCATTCCTGCAGCAATGCCCCAGCTCCGTCTACATGCAGCTCCAACCTTGTGTATGTTTTCATTTATTTTTTCTGGGGTTTTTGCAGCATGTTCATATTTCTAACTTGCATAATTTTGACAGGATATATTTTTATGAAGATCAAAACATTTAAAGTTAAAGTTGATTTTTTAAGTTTATTTATTCTGGAATAAAATTCCTGTCTGTTTTTATTCATATTTCTGTTTAAAAAACATGGTTTTAGTGTGTTCAATAAATGTTTATCTTGTTTGGCCCGCGACCTAAAGTGTGCCTTGAGTTTTGCTCCCTGTGCAGTTGAGTTTGACACCCCTGGTGTAGAGGATGGAAATCAGCCAGGACAACTCATGAAACATCTGCAGACATCTGGTTGAATTCAGTTGTGTACATCCACAGAGAGCAGCAGGTCAGCTGATCACATCCTGTACATTAAGAGCATCGACTGGAGCTCTCAATAGAAATGATTGTGAGCTGTGACTCTTTTCCCCACACTGAGCCACTACAGCTGATTTTAGGGTTGAATCCTGCTGAATCCCACTTTAACCTCTTCCCTGCCCATTTTCCTCTTTAGAGGCAAAGTCACCCTCTACAATGTAGGCATTGTATTATTACATGAATATTACATTACATTAATATAGCACAAGGTTCAGTTAGTTTTGCATAATATATATATCAGTACTTCATCTTTTACCCCTTTAAGACCTACCATAGAACCAAGAGCTTATGTTTATATTTTTACTAGAGATGGCACGATACCACTTTTTTATGTCCGATACCATAAATTTGGATATCTGCCGATACCGATATGAATCCGTATTTTTTAATCAACAGAACTGTTTTTTTTTTAAATATCTTGCTGTTTTTGTATAAGTTCATACTCAAGTTAAAAAACAAAACACTAAAGCTATTCTGTTATACCTGTATGCAAAAAATACACAGCACCCAAATATTTCATAGTTCAGTAATAGTGATCAATCTAATACACTTAATCCTACTCCATCCTCCCTATTCTGGTATTTTAAGGAGTAAGTAACCTAAATAATAGGGCTCTAAAACTCCCAGCAAAAAAAAAAAAATAGATAGGGAATCACCCACCCTCCACTTCATGATGCTTAATCAACATAATCAACTTTAATTTGATGCAGTGTGAAAAAAGATTCACAGAAATCAATTATTTTT
This sequence comes from Aulonocara sp. 'chitande type north' Nkhata Bay, assembly GCF_057382095.1. NCBI lineage: Eukaryota > Metazoa > Chordata > Actinopteri > Cichliformes > Cichlidae > Aulonocara > Aulonocara sp. 'chitande type north' Nkhata Bay. The sequence continues at coordinate 17,055,131 of NC_141353.1, read as the reverse complement.
CAAGAATAATTAAATAGATTCAACATCTTTCTTCAACAGAATTGCAGACTGCACAGATGGTACCTTCCCAAAGGAAAAAGTAGTAAAGCTTACTAGGGTATATTAGGCTTAGTTACTATATACAGTCATGGACTTCTATACATTTTACATCAGATTAAAACTTTGGGTGTAAGATTCAGATAATTATTTATTAAAATCTAGACATTTTAAATGAGAATAAGAAAGAAAAGGATGTCTTTGTGCCCCCTTTTCCCTGTTAATGCCCTATCGGCCACCCTGGCTAAACTTTGCTAGATCCGCCCCTGCACAGTTACCAGCCGTCAGCTAGAAAAGGATCCTGGTGTAGAAAGTAATATTAAATAAATTCTAACAACAGCTTATCAAGGTTAAACGTGCTGCTGTTGTTCAGCTGCTGGTTTCCTCTTTCTGGCGCGAAGTGGGCAATAAACAAACAAGAGAGACGGACTCGCGACAGAAAAGCCGATCAGCTGATCATGATTTCATGACTGAAGTAGCAGCAGGAGAGGGAGGGGGAGAGAAGAGGCAGTCGCTCCATATATGTTCCATCGCAGGAATGCTTTACAAACATTCAGAGACGAACTTACACACTTGCTTTACTTCTCTCTGGGATAACTTCCTCGGAGATGAAATGCCGGATTGGTAGCGAGGCTACAAATACACACAGCCGCTCTATCACGTGAGCACACTGCTCCGACGTGCTACGGTTATGAGCCGAGTTACGCCATGTCGCAAGTTTTGTGAGGTGCTTTTTTGAAATTTAATGGATCGGATTACATTTTTTATTTCTCTCCGATATCAGATCCAGTAATTTACGTCAGTATCGAACCGATACCGATACGTGATATCGGATCGGTCCATCTCTAATTTTTACATGCCCTTAATGCAGGGCTCTAGAGTGCGACCAATTTGGTCGCAAATGCGACCTGCGAACTTTATATGCAGAACATTGTAGAATATTTTGAAGGTTATCTGCTATAAAAAGCCAGACAAGGAAAATCTCCTTCATGTTTTTCTGTGTTTTATTCTCAGTTACTTTCACACAAAGGCATCTGCTGTGATGTTCACAATTCTGAAGAAGTCAGTACTGATAAATGATCAGAATTATAATATTTCTGACTGTCTGAGGCTAAGTTGCATCGAATCGGGACTTTGAAAACCGGAATCGAATGGATTATAGAAATCAGTGATGATACCCAGCCCTAGTGAGCAGCCTAGGCACGACAGAAGTGGATGTAGCTGTAATAGGAAAAGAACTATTGCTAACTTTTCTGTTAAGTTAAGGCCTGATCCTTCTGAAATTCATAGCCAGTGCTCTGACACGGTGTCATCAATCTTTGAATGCTGAAAAAGCACAGTGTATCCAGAAAAACACATTATATTATATAAATTATTATAAAATTTGTGTGCGCCTAACTTTTGTGCTGGTACACCTAACTTTTTAAAGTTAGGCGTACCGGCAAAAAGTTAGTCTAGAGCCCTGCCTTAATGCCATTTTGGGGAGCATTTCAAGTTGCTATACATCAATATGACCATTATATCCCAAATGTTAATAATATCTATGCATTAAGTCCATAGTAACTACATAAAGTGCAAAAAAACTGCAATAAAATACAGAAAAATTTAAATTGTTTTTGTTTTGTTTTTTACACATATTTGTAGTTAGAAAATTGTATCCCTCAAAACTGTAAATTTAAAAAAGTTGCACATTGTTTCCAACCACAGGAAATTTGTTTTTGAGCATTTTTGAGGAAAAACAAAAATAAATATTATAATGCAAATTTGCAAACAAACAGCATGTGCATCAAAATAAACTATTACCAACAGTGCAGTTTGAGTTCTAAGCATCCCAGAAACAATACAGAAAAGAATAAAGTCAAACATGACTTTTAAAAACACCAGTATAGGTGTCGCTGAAGGCAGGTTTTGGCAGGTAAAGTCGGACATGTGATAGTTCGCGCTGGCATCTATTCCAACATAGGAAGTGCTATGAACAGCAAAGCGTGTTTCTGGTATATTATGTTTTTTTGCTGCAAGTGCTTTTTATGCAATTTCTGCAAATACATATGTGGAAGGAAACGTGACCTAGGGCAAGCTGATGGCATAAGATGTAAGTACAACTATTCTTAAATAAAATAATTGTGTTAGCTTAAGTGCAGTTCTACCGGGATTTTAAAATTGTTACGCAAAACGGAGCATTCCTGCTCCAATAGGCCTTAAAGGGTTAATGGAGTATTTCTTAACACTAGTATCTGTCACCTTCTTTGTCGAACTCATTGTTTTCTCTGCAGTGGCTGAGCTGAGTCCAAGTAGCGTAAATGTTCCCCTGCTGCTCCGTCAGACTCTTCTCCTCCTCCTGATCAGCTGGGACACAAAACAGAACTTTGTTAGGCTCCACACTGCACTGAAGAGTCAAAGTGTCTCATATGTTCATCTGAGAGCACAAACAACAAATTTTAGCTTCCCTGGGTGAGCAACTTGTTTAAAACATACACAAAAGGTTTGAGCACCGATACCAAATTCAGCAGTATGGCACACCAGTACCAGGAGAGCAATTCCTCTTTAAAAAAAAGCCCTGGCAAAGAACAAAAACAGAACAATCGATGGACCTGCATAAACGAGTACAGTGTTTCCCAACCACTGTGCCGCGGCATATATACGTGTGCCGTGAGAACTGATCAGGTGTGCCGTGGAAGATTATCCTATCTGAGTGGGTGTAGAAATCTGAGCCATGATCTGAGTAACCCTCATCACTCAGTCACACTCCGATTCTCTACTTATATCAAGTCCATTGCACTACTTTCAAGCATTCTGCAACCTGTCCTCTAATTTATTCTTACTGTCTTACTATTTATATTGTTTTCCATGCACAGTTGGTGTGGAGCACCCACAATTTAGTTGAATATGTACAAAGACAATAAAAGACTATTCTATTCTATTTTAAAAACTCTGCAGTACTTTTAAAACACAGATCCCCTCTTGGGGTTCGAGGCTGTATTTGTTTTAAAAATGAATCTCTGGTATCTCTGGCCTATCATTATTATTTTGCTAACAGTTAATCAGGCTCATTTACTGAATACTGATCAGAATTTATCAAATTATCTTTGAAATGATTCTAACAACAGGCCTCTCAGAGTGAGGCCAGTTTTTACAATCACATGCCCTGTGGGCTGACACAACTTTGCTGATAAGACAAAGGCAGCTGTGTTTTAGTCTGGAATACATTTATTTTTTACCTTTCTTTTAAATTGATTTCATTATAGCACTTTTACCGCCAACATATTTGGATTTTTTGGCGCTGGAAGTGACCTTATATTGATGATGGCTGGCGTTAGCTAGCTAGCTAGCTAGCTTGGATAGCACGCTGCATTCAAAAACTATGCAGGTGCCACACAGTGACAGAGATGCTAACTAGCGCTTAGTAACAGACTAATAAAATAATAGAAACTCTGATTACACTTAGCTAATTTAAAAGCTTTCTTCTAATAATAACACTGTTTTCTTCTCTGTGTTTCATTAGCATTTGTTAATATTTTCTTGTAAATTAGTTTATAGCAGCTTGACTTGATGTAGAGGCTTTTTCTTTCAACTGGTTCACAAATAACTGACAACAGAGACCGAGGAGAGCAACAGAAAACTTCACTCAGGAGCTAAATTCAAGATTGACTGAACTCAGATCAAAGTTACCTTAGTGCTTCACTTTAGATGAGGAAGAAAAATAAACTAAAACACAAACACAATGAAGCGGGAACTTCGCGGCTTCTTCTTCTTTGGGGTTTTCTTTGGCGGTTAGAGCTTTAAGGTGCATTACCGCCACCTGCTGGACTAGATGGTTCTTAAACTAAAACTAGACATTTAAAAGTATTTTAATAAACAATAAAAACAAAGACAAAATGTTTCAGTGTGTTATATTCATGAACATAAACATCAGATGGCTTCAGCTTACGCTTACCCCCATTTATTTAAGAGATTTTGCTCTCTGCAGGCGAGGATTTTTTGTTTAGAGGATCTTTGTAAGCCTGTATTTACTTTAAAAGAAGGGAAGCACTTCTTCATTCTATAGAAAAGGTGACACATTACAGATGAGTTCATAAAAAGTGTCTCTGTCACTCTTTCAAGGCTCTGTCACTTTTTCTTTTTGACTGGAACAGCATGGTAAAGTAGGCCTAGGCTGCCATCTTGTGGCAGTGTGTTGTTACTACAACATATGAAATTGTGTTTCTATTGGAAATATAATTCAGCACCACTGAGCCGCTCTCTCAGTTACAAACTGAACCTGTTTCTTAGACATATAAATCACTAAGTACAGTGAAGCTTTTGGTTTTGTAAAAGTTTTTCTTATTCTAAATGCATGTTGATTTTTATCAGGGTGAAGAGCAGTTAGCAGTGCATTCATGGACATCTTTAAACTATTATTTGAAGAATCTTTGGTGATGATGGCATGAACTAGAAGCGCGAGCTCCAGGTGAGACTGCACAGAACAACAAGTGTCCTTAAACTGCATCAACTGATGACTTCTCACAATTTTATTCCACTGTGTGTTTTTATCATTGAACGTTTCTGTCTTCAGGTTTCTCTCAGACCAAGATTGAATGTGATGACAAGGGTGATGGATGGTGTGACATGTGCTGCTGGCCCACAGAACCAGGTGAGTATGCTGTCCATGTGCTCTGCAACAATGAGGACATCCAACACTCTCAGTTAAGATTAGTTTTCATGATTGTTGCCTCAAGGCCTGAGATCATGGTGGTGGGCTTGTGATGGACACACATGGCTGAAACCTCTCCTGTAGAGGCTAAGCCCAGGCTTGAAACCACTGGGGTGTTCGTTGGCGGGGGTGACGCGATGTCACTGGTATGCATGAATTTATTAAACTTGATACAGTCCAATAACTCCAGCCTTACTCATCTTGTCCTTCAGATTCTTTATTTCTAGGATTTAACAGCAGCGCAGCGGTCACAAACTGTTTGCTTCCTCCCGATCAACAACACAGCTGCCGCTAATTACGTGTGTCTACCTTAAATATCTTCACAAACTCAAAATGTGACCTCTAGCACCAAACGCTTGCTGCAGTTCTTGGTGTCAGAGGTGACACACAAGGTATAGCACAGATGTCGTTATATTGCTCCAGCTGTGTATTGCTAGCTGTGGGGAGGCTTTTTATCTTGTTTACAGCATCTCTCCTGAGCAGGAAGCTCTGCCAGCCCAGCTCGGCTCTGAGCCAGACGTTATAGTATGAGTGGACCAAGATGATGGTGCTTCCCATCACACTCCACTCGCCAAATACACTCTCTGATACACCACAGCACACGGCAACCTGGTGAGGTAACAAATCACTGACAGTGAGGCAGAGACAATGCTGATGCATTACATGACAGTGTTGGTTTACAGTCAGAACTTAGCAAAGAGTTGCTGTACGTGTGTGTGACACATACCAGAACCTCCAGCAATCTGTAGGTCCCATTTACACAATATATGACTTCATCCATGTTCTCCACTGGAGCTTTATGAAACTCCTCCACCATGAAGAGAACAACAGGTCAACAGAGTGCCAAGCACCTGGCGGTAGAGTGTTTCAGAGTTATTATGGAATTAAAAAACAAGCAAATATACATGTTTAATTATTATTGGCCTGAACTGTTTGGGTAGAGCAAGTTTAAACTATTTAATTTAATGTTTTTGCACACTGCGATGCGGTTGTGTGTTACCTGGAGAGAGGTGAGGATTGAGGAGGAGATGATGATGAGAAGCCAGAAGTCCGTGTGGAAGAACTGGCAGATCATAAAAGCCATGTACGCTGGAAAGATCAGCAGGAAGGGACAGAGAGAAACTGCACGGAAGTGCTTCCACAAACTCCTACGGGACGGGCAGCAAAACCAGCGTATGAGAAAGCAGTCAGGTTGATAACAGGCTTTGCAAACACACATTCAGTCAGATTACATTTATTGATGTCAAAAAGACAAACTGCCTGTTTAAGAATGAAGAAAGAAGGACAGTACACCGTAGTATTACTTAACTTATGATGTTAGCATGAGTTGTACTGATGACCATAGATAATGAATTCTGTGATAATTAACTAACTGCCCATAGTTATTAATAGTTGTTTATGATCAGTAAAAAATAAAACAAACAGTGGGACACAGAGTTTTCTTAAAAATAAACACATGAAAAAAGTCTTTGGTATATTATCTTAATTGCCTCTAGATGCTCCCAGGGCTAGGACTCAGCTATCTCCAGCATGGACTGCAGGATGGAAGCAACAACAATAAAGAGGATGATAGAGAGGAGGAAGGCTCTGTGGATGACCTGCAGCTCAATGAGGCCAGTTTGGACAGCAAGGATTAGCAAGGTGATCCCTTCAGTCATCCCCCTGCACAGAGAGGAAACAAATTAGAGCAACACACCACAATTATATGCCTTGGCTTTGCACTCAAGTTGGAGATCATATACACGTTTATCCAGACTTGACCTTTGGGTATACAATGTCAATTATTTTATCCTATTAGACAGTTGTGTGAAATGCAGACATCCTTAAAGAACAGTGTAGTAGCGGCCGGTAATAAACCAGTCCTCATAAAGGAACAGTGCTCTTTAATGAATTCAGCACAGACTTTACATCGTAGAGGTAACAGGGAGACACAACAAGTTATCAGTTAGCCATCTAACTATACTCTAACTCTAAAACTTTTCCAACTCCACTTTACTCTTATTTCACGACACCACCCTCTAGTGGTGCAATATGGTACGATCATTACAGGACAACATCTCTCTCTTTATGAAAAGAGTTCACCAAATAGCGTAGTACAGAAATAAAGTAATTCACTGTTTAGCAAGTCACACATACACTTGTGAACTTAAATGTCGCAATAGTTATACCATCAGAATACTACAACTAGCAAAGTTTAATAAGCCTGAAACTATATTGCACTCCTACGTAAAATGAAAAGAAATTATTATTCCAGTTTTTCCATGACAATTTTTTCTTAGTGCATTGGTGGCAGAAAATCAGTTCTTTTTAAACTCAAGATAGAACAAGTAATAACATTTCTCTAATGTTCTTTTTCAAGCAACCTATTGTGCTACAATATAGTCTTTGTGCCAGCGAGGCTTGTACTTGACGCGTGGCAGTCTTCTGGCAGTAGGTGAGCCAGTCTGAGTGTGGTGCAGCCTAGCAGCTCAGTAGGTAGAGTGGTGGCCCCATGATCGGAAGGTCGGGGGTTCGACTCCACTGAACGGCTACCCTGAGGTACCCCTGAGCAAGGTACCGTCCCTACACACTGCTCCCCGGGCGCTGCACTGGTGGCTGCCCACTGCTTCACTGGGTGAATGGGTTAAATGCAGAGGAACTATTTCCCTATGGGGACTAACAAGCTCACTTTACACTTTACTTACTTTTACACAGTGTCAGCGTTCTTTTCAGTCACTGGGCGACAGCGTGCTAGATGAGTGGCATTCCAACTCTTTCCATCACTCAGCAAGAAGGCATTCAAGCCTTTGGCTTTTGTTACTGTTACAGGAGGGGTAAATCTGGGATGTCCTTTGGGAACATGGTGGGGTTTCCTTATCCTCACACTCTCTCCTGGTAGAAAAGAAGGTTTCCGTGCGTGACGCCTACCATCAGTGTAACGTTGCATTTTCAACTGATATTTCTGAACTGAGTGACGTGCAACGTATCCAGTGGAGACACAGCAGGAGGCAAAGGGAGTACATCCAGTATAGTACGCATCTTCCTGCCACACAGGAGTTCTTAGGGAGAGGGAAGTAGAGGGAAGTAGTTGCATGCGGTGTTGCACAGTAAACTTGAAGCCAATCCAGCACAGTCGCCTTCCATGGTTTCGACTGCTGGATTGATGTCTGGATACAGGTGCGGAGAACACGTCCTACTGTATTTCAGTACCCCCAATGCATGACAACTAATGTGACCAGATCCAAATAAACGTAGGACCAAATAAATGTGGGACAAAGTGCAGTGACTATAAGGGAGAATGACATGGACATGTTACTCGTACTGAGCAATGGGTTAAAAATGTGCTATATCTGACTCAAACACACACACAATATGTAAGCTAAAGCTTGAGAATCAACCACTCCGTATCGCCATATAACCCCAACAGACCACTTCAGTCTCAGAGTGCTGGCTTACTCATGGTTCCTTGGGCATTTGAAAGTAGAAAGGGAGGCAGAGTCTTTGGCTTTCAAGCCTCTCTTCTATGGAACCAGCTCCCAGTTTGGATTCGGGAGATTTTGTTACCCTGCAATAGGTTTATGGTTCTGGGGGCTTTCCATGATACACAGAGTGTTTCTTCTTCACTCATCTTTTTTCGCTCTCCTTGTATTTGTACACTACTCTGCATCATTAAATATTAATACTTTCTGTCTCTCTCCCACAGCCTGTCTTTGTCCTGTCTCCCTCCAGTCATTCACACACACACACAGGGTCAGTTCAAGTGGCTGCCCCTCCGTGAACTTGGTTCTGCTGGAGGTTTCTTCCTGTAAAAGGAGAGCTTTTCCTTCCCACTGTCGCCAAGTGCTAATTGTTGGGGTTTTCTATGTGTTATTGTAGGGTTCTTACCTTACAGTATAAAGCACCTTGAGGAGGTTGTTCTTGTGATCTGGCGGTATATCAATAAAATTGAATTGACTGTGAAGCACAAATATGCTGTATTTATTTAAATTTCTTTCTCTCTCTTTTTTTTTAGTATACACACTTCTGTAGTCCCCCTTAATCTGGACATAACTGTTGAAAGTGTCATCTATTTCACATGCTATCCGATGGTTAAGTGATGACGTGACAAATCCTACTTCCGGGCCTAAAGTAGTCTGCGTTTAATATGGCTTTTGTGTTGTTAACATGCTTAATGTTTTGTATTTTCTTCTATTTAATCTCAAAAAGCTCCTAAAACAGTCAGTGATCACTGTTGACCTCCCTCGGCTTTTATTACCGCTAATCATTTATTTAAGCTCAGTTTTTAAAACCTTAGAATGTAACTGCAGCCCAGCCCATGCAGCAGTATATGAATGACTAACCTCGTATTGTGGATGGATTATCTCAGTTGTTCTCCTGGCTGAAGTTTGGTCCTTTTACAGCATCCTGCCATGCGATTACATTTGTTCCTGACCACCGAGAACACTCACGTTAACTTTTATCGAGTGGGAAAAAAGTTAGCTTGTTTATATTATGCTAACATAGCTGTGTTGCTAGCGGTCACATAGCACATCATTATATACCAGCTAGCCCAACTTCAGTAACCCTACAAACGTCACTGCTGTTTAGCTTTCTGTCTTCATTTATGTTGGAAGTGATAGCAGAGCTGTACGTTTTCATTTGTTTCCAAAACCCGGCAGTCAGGACATGCTATATTGTATTTAGATAGAAGCTAGCGAGCTAACTCCCTGCTAACTTCTAACTCCGTTAAATGTCATAAATTCCGTTTTCATGGATGCCTGGATGTTAAACTCAATTGTTACACCTGGTAGAGCAGAACGCTGATCATTTTATTAAAGATGAAAGACTTTAGACAGTTTTTCAACGCTTAGTAATGCCATAGTTATCGTTTGATATATGGACCTGCAGCAGAGTTTAGGTCCAGACACGGCTAGTGACGTCAGACTGAACAAGGAGACGACTAAGCTCCAGTTACATCAGTGCAAGTAAACAAACAATATATATAAGAAGAGTAAGAAAATAAATATACACTTTAGGACTAGGGATAAAGGGATCAATAACAATTTAAAATTTACAGTTTGATGATTTAAAGTCTCACACACAACCGAAAGGGGAGGAGGGGGCGGCTGCTTCCAAATAGAGCGCATTTCATTCATAATGATGTAAATCCAAGCCCATTATGTATTCATGATTTGAATCCTGGGTTGTGTGAAATCTCAGAAATGCACCCTAGACAAAGTGAATCTGTGAAAGGTGTGTTAGATCATGTTGTGGTGATCCTTGGGTTGAGGGATGGGTGTTCATACTGCAGTGCAAAATTAAAACCAATGGAAGATGGACAAGAAAAGTTCAAAGCCATCAGGTCTTCAGTTTAGAAAAAAGAGAAAAGAAGAGGAGGAGAAACGAGCAAAAGATACAGGTAAGCAGATGTGTCATTGGATAATGGCAGGTCATCCTGAAACAATCAGAATCAAAATACTTTATTAATCCCTAAGGAAATTATGTGGATTACAGTTGCTCCAAGAAGAAATGGTAAAAATAGTAACAGTAACGGACTAAACTCCAAACAATATATTATATTACAGATTTTAATATTAATTAGTCATTGTCAATTGTTGATTTGTTCTGTTCTCATTGTATGACGAATTATGATGACTGTTTGGTAGCCGTTTGCATACTATGCATACTCTCTCTCTCTTCATATGTGTGTGTGTACAACAGCTTTATGTTAATGTACAAATATGTTTATGTGGTTTCCATGGTTTTTGCATCTTCTTTAAGTGCGCGTCATTCCATCTCGGAATTCGACAAGACTGGTAAGCTCTCAACTTGCTCTCCGTCTGATATGATCAGGGTTTTTTGTGTGTTTTCTTGAGGTTTTGCGACGCTGCGTGTTAAAGGCCTAGCAGCCGTCATTTAGCCAATGTGAGCCACTCTGTAAGAGCAGGTGGGAGGGAACAGCTGCTTCTGTTGTAAACGTGCTTCCGACTTGGAAATTTCCTCGGTCGAGTGGGTTATCTGGCATTTCCCCTCTTGAGTTTTCTAAACACTAATTTTTGTCGATATTTTAAGTTTGTTAGTTGGACAGAGTTAAATTAGATGTCGAAAGTTACTCTTGTCTACTGGTGTTTGTTATTTAAAAGGAATCTGACAAGATGATTCAAATAAAAACAAACGGTCAAAAACTAATATTTGGCTCTCACTTATGCTAGTCTGTTTTTGAATGTAAACAAATCATCCAATCTAACACAATTTCTGATACTTGTTTGCTGAAAGTTTAGGCGATGGTATGAGGGCAGTGTTTAATATAGCGTTATTTAACTATAAGCTATAAGAGACTTAGAGCTTTTTATTGTCATTGTGCAGTTTTTTGCACAGCGAAATTGGGTATAATCTGTTAATGTGGCTTTTGTATTTAGTTGTTGTTGCCCAAACTCACTGTACTGCTACCTAACCAGTGTAGGATTGATGTAGTATTTAAGTTTTCTTTCCCTTTCCCTTTTTCCAAAATAACAATGAGTTGTTGTTGTTTTTTTTGTTTTTTTTTGTTTTCAGTTCATAAACGTATGTGTCTATGTTCCTAATGCAGCTATGAACAATGACCATAGTTGACAGATCTTCAGAAAAGTCTGACCACGAGTCAGCCGGACTCGGACCTGGAGCTGCTGTGTACAACAGTACACCCTCCTCTGAGGACCAGCCCAAGGACCAAGGGGCTGGTCCTCAGAGTACACCCTCCTCTGAGGACCAGCCCAAGGACCAAGGGGCTGGTCCTCAGAGTACACCCTCCTCTGAGGACCAGCCCAAGGACCAAGGTCAGAGCAAAGCCTGGCTTTTTTTCAAAATGTCTTTTTAAGCTGTTTGAAGATTTTTATTGTCAGACAGAATAGTTTTCCAACCAGTTTTAGCAAATATGGAACCACACTTTTTAGCCATTATTTACCCATATTTGTCAGAATTGGTTTTAGTAACGTACAGCTAATCTTTTTGCTTCTGCTTTCACACAAGTTTGACAACTGCTTTTGTGGGTGTTGTGTTGCTGCTTCCCTTCTCCGTTCATTCATCCAGTTATGTAATGCATCCAGCTTTGCATGATCAGTCACTTCAGCTCGTGATGCAATTGCTGTTTTTATATAAAGACCGGCAGCCCAACTTGTTTAGCAGAAACAAAGGAGAAGGCAAATTGTCCTATCTTTCTTCCTGAGGCTGTTTAGGAGTTTTTCACAGTGGCCAGAATCACATTATATAACTGTTAATAGTTGTAGCTATTACTGTGATGTCCTGACATGACTTTGCCATGTGCCAGTGTGTGGTTGTATAAGTAAGGTGGCATTAAATTATCTCCTTTTTAAAATGTATTGAAACAGATTTTTAGTAATAATTGTGGCTCTGTGTGTCAGTGATCAGCAGTGGCGATGGAATTGACTTGCCCCAGAAGGTGCTGTTCTCACCAGATCGGCTCAGCCTAAATTGGGCCCAGGTTCACCTCATTGGTGCAGGCCTCCAGAACATGGGGAACACCTGCTTCCTCAACTCAGCCCTGCAGTGTCTCAGCTACACCCCTCCTTTAGCAAACTACATGCTGACGCAGGAGCACTCCAAAACATGTAAGTTTATTTCACCAACAGTGGTGTTACGCAGTCCTGCGCTGATTCTCACATTGTATCACTCCTTACTCACTCAGTATTTTGTCTCTGTCTCTGCTGCAGGTCATGAGCCAGGGTTCTGTATGATGTGTACCATGCAAAACCACATCATTCAGGTTTTTACCAACTCTGGGAATGTCATTAAGCCCATTGGTGTACTCAATGAGCTTGGGTGTAAGTGGATGACTGTTGTTGCTGTGCTCTGTGCAAAGTGTTTACCTATATTTTAATGATAGGAGGCGCTGTGTGACTGTTTACCTTTTGTAATTTTGGAGGGAAATAATCTGGAGGGATTTTGAATTCTGTTTTTAAATAAGTGTAAACTTGCATTTAACTGTGGTATCCTTTACAATAATTCACCTCCTGCTTTGTTTTTTGGTTCTGTTTTTCCTCGTTCCCCTCACACAGGGATTGCAAACCACTTCCGCTATGGAAGCCAGGAAGATGCTCATGAATTCCTGCGGTGCACAGTGGATGCTATGCAAAGGTCCTGCTTACCTGGAACCAAGTGAGTGTCATTTTACATTGCATGCATTCTAAACAAGTTAAACACACAAAAATATTTTTACTTGGGCTTGACAGTGTTTGCACTTTATTATGTAGTAAGATCCATAATTAGCTACGTAGAGGTAACACCGTGACAGTAGGAGAATATGAAATAAATCCTTTATCCTGTTTTTCAGGAAGTGCAGTTTATACTAGTTCCTTTTAACTATTAATGCTTCAATTGCTGAGAGTATTTTTCAGAAATGCAGATTCCTCAGTCTCTTGCCTGACTGACACCTCAGTTTACATACTAGGCAAGCCACTTGATATAATACCTCATTATTATATCAAGTTTTTTAATGAACTTGACTGCTCCAACACAGAAAGTATTCTTACACTGGGTGTGGTAGCTTGTTTTGGTAACAGGGCTTGAAAAGATCAGAAGCGGCTTAAACGTGTAGTAAAACAGGTGTCTGGGATTATGGCAGAGAGCTGCCAGACTTAGTGTCTAGTATAGATTTCTTCTGAGGCAACAGGGTAAGCAGTGTGAGCAGGAGCACTCAACCCCTCAGGTCATCTCTTATTCACCCTAATGGCATTAGTGCTATTATTGCAGCAGCAAAATTCAGAAAATCCAGGTTTTTCTATGTGTTACTATAGAGCTTCGAAGTCTATGTGCACATTTAACCAAAACTACACGTTTAACAGATGCACTGGGCTGAGTGTTGTGCTTCTTGTTAGGCTCCTAAAAATAATTTATTAATTCATTTATTTTTTTAAGAACCTAAAGTGTCAATTCTCATCAAATCAATTCTTCCCGTGTAGCAGCAGATGGCCTCTTAAGTAATTAATCGTGCTCCAATTCCTCCTATTGTCTTTTCTGCTACTTGAATACTGTAAAGTGATTGTCTGGTTCCAAAATGCTAAAAAATAAATGGTCAGTCAGTTAATTGTTGCACTGTCCTTATTAGTTAACTTTTGTGCTTTATCTTTTTATTATAGATTGGACAGGCAAACGCAGGCAACCTCTTTCATCCATCAAGTGTTTGGCGGGTACCTAAGATCCAGAGGTAAGTCACTGTTTTTTAAGGTTTGATTTATTTTTCTTTTATTTGTCTTTTTATGTCTTACAGCTTGTGTGATACTCATAGCACTGATTTCTGTTTCAGTTAAATGTTTAAACTGCAAAGCTGTCTCAGATACATTTGACCCTTTTCTGGATGTCACTCTGGAAATTAAGGTAATTGGACAACATTCAAAGTGACGTTGCTACTATGTATTCTCTGCATTATGGAGTGTGAGGTTTTTCCTCTCTCTCTCTGTTCATATAGACTGCTCCAAATGTCTCCAAAGCTCTGGAGCAGTTTGTCAAGCCAGAACAGCTGGGTGGTGAAAATGCTTACAAATGCACCAAGTAAGTCAAAGAGATGCCAAACCATGATGAGTTTTAGTGTTTAGGTGTGATTTTTGTCAACAAGCTGAATGTTTGTTTCCTTCAGGTGCAACAAAATGGTAACGGCCTCAAAAAGATTTACAATCCATCGCAGCGCCAATGTGCTCACCATCTCACTCAAACGCTTTGCAGACTTCAGTGGAGGCAAAATCACAAAGGCAAATGGCCAATAGTGTCTGCTTAAGTCATAAAGATACATGACAGATGCTTTGTTTTATTATAAAACAGGATATTTGCATGTAATGTTTGAATTTTTTTGTTTGGTGGTCATCAGGATGTGAAGTATTTGGAGCATCTGGATCTGCGGCCCTTCATGTCGCAGTCCCACGGGGAGCCCCAGCTCTACAGGCTGTATGCTGTGCTGGTTCACTCTGGATTGAGTTGTCATACTGGACACTATTTCTGCTATATTAAGGTACTGGCTGTGCCCGAATCTGTTTGAATGCTGCTGTTGCGTAGTACAAACAAACAAACACCATAAACAACACATTTCAGCAGAAAACTACTTTGTATGCATTGAAAGAAAGAAAAAAAAGACCCCTATATAACCATAAGATTCTTCTTTTTAGCTCAAATTCAATTCAGAAACTGAATCTGCTGTGTCACATCTCTCTCATTCTGTCTCACAGGCCAGCAATGAGCAGTGGTTTCAGATGAATGACTCGTCCGTGTCAGTCAGTGACATTAGCACTGTTCTCAACCAGCAGGCCTATGTCCTCTTCTACATCAAGTGAGTAAACATCGGTATTTTTAAACATTCTAGGCTTATTCCTTCAGTAGAACTTTTCCCATCATTATTTAATAATGTAGACATGTTTATTCTCACTTTTCTTGTAGAAAATGTATTATTATAACCTAATGTTATAATGTTGATGCTTTGTCATGGTTAATATTCTTTTTTCCATGTCATCAGGTGCACAGATGTGGGAAAAACTGGGGACTACAGCCACTTGAACCATAACGCTGGCATATCTGGTCAGGCATCTCCCCAGCCGGTGGTGAGCCCAGGCACCATCGCCACCATGCCTCACAACAGTGTTGGCTTCATAGGTCCCCAGCTGCCACCACACATGAACAAGGTACTTCCTCACCTGAGGGTACTGATAATGTTGTTGTTTTTGTTAAACCCAGTGTTTCATGCAAAATACATTTGTACCTTTCAATTGTGTCTGTTTGAAAAGAATGAAATGATATCATATATTCCTTATTGGCCTACATTTGTACAAAATTCCAAATTATATACACAAAGTCATAGAAATCACTGCTCCAATTGGTCATCATGATTTTAATATTCTCTTTTTCCATAACAATGAAATACGCCTTGGACAAATATGACACGTCAATATTTCATTAGTGTTGTCACATCACATCCTGTAAGCATCGTCTGTCTGTGTCCTTTCTCTGGAAATTAATATTTCCAGCCAATATAGGCAATCCATCAACATGGCTGGAGAGTTGGTAGTTATATGCAGTCTGTATAAGTGTGGTTAATCCAATGAAGATTTGTAAGGAGATGGCAGTTACTGTGAATTTACAGCAGTTACACAGTGATTAGTAATAAACAGAGCCAGTGAGAGTGAGTGGATATAAGAAAGTCAGTGACTCAGGTGTGTCGATTGGTTCTGTTTGTGAGACTGGAGGAGACGTAGAAATCTTTTGTTTTAAATCTTAGTTAGGAAGATTCCTGTTTGAAAACAAGCACTTTTTGTGAGAAATACAAGAAGTACATCTGCAGAAAGCACACAGTTACATTCTGTCCATCATGTGGACAAAATCGAAAATGTTGAGCATTGAAAAACTGAGAACGTTGGGCAAGTTCAAAATACGTGTTTGTAAGAACGAAAAACCAAATTGTTCCTAAAATAGTTATGGAAAGTCACTGTTGTATGTCTGTGTTCTACATGTTTATCTGATGGAAAATAAAGGTGCTATTGTTTTATTGCAGTTTCTTGACAATTCTGAGTGGATTTACACAGTATGGGTCAAAATGACCCGCAACAAAATCAATGTCACTTTTTTGTTTTTCAACATAATACAAGGGTTAATTTCCAAAACTTCCATATGATCTTCAATTTGTAGCAGATCCACTATCACACAGCAGCTGGAGCAGTTTCAAATGGAGGTCAGTCCACTGCTGCCACCTGTGGCCAAATACCATAGCCCACTACTAGATTAACTTGCTATGATGACATTGAGTAGAGGCTGAGTGGCTGCACTTACCCCTGGTACATCCAAATCTACCCACAAACATGTTGAAAGATGCAATGGCAGCAATGTGGCTTGTCAACACTGAAAACAATCAGTAAGCAAAGACAACAGGGATCACTTTTTTCTGTTTATTTAACATGCACAACATTTGTAGTCGCCTTCGGCACAGGGGAAGTCCACACACACTGTGTGGTACCACTTTCCACAGAAGGTGCATTCAATCTACAAGACTGAATGAGAAAGTCAGGGTCATTGTCTGACTGTTTATTACTAATCACTGTGTAACTGCTGTACATTCACAGTAACTGCCATCTCCTTACAAATGTTTATTAGATTAACCACACTTATACAGACTGTATATAACAACCAACTCTAAAATGTTTGTGCATGAAACGAATTCAGACGTGCTGCAGATGTGTGTCACAAGTTGATCTGGCTGTAGGCTGTGGCACTTGGCCAGTGGTGGCACTGGTTGACTCGAGTCCATGTTAGTGCACACAAAGTAAACTGCTCGCTTTAGTTGTGAAGCAAAAACGCTGAATTCGGAGAAACAAACCGTGTGAGGGGAACGATAACGACAACAAGAGTCTCCCGATCGTTTACTCTTGTTGTCCTGTGAACAACATCGGCATGGTGTTAATTGTTTGCTGTTTTCGCGATCGCATCGCGCATGAGGATAACCCTAGGTAAACTCGCCACATTTTTAAACATTTTGTTGTTCAACAGCATCAAGACTGACGGAGTGTGTTTGAGATAACCTCACAAGTGTCACAGATGACACATTTGGCGTTTTTTTGCTAGTCTGTAGGTAGCAGCTCCTGAAACGGAAGTCTGCCACACATCTGTTCGACTAACGCCAGTTGATCTAAACGCCAGTAGATCTGGAACACCGGCAGCCTCGCCTCTGTCAGTGCGCCTCAGGGCGGCTGTGGCTACAATTTAGCTTGCCATCACCAGTGTGTGTGAATGGGTGGATGACTGAACGTGTAAAGTGCTTTGGGGTCCTTAGGGACTAAGTAAAGCGCTATACAAATACAGGCCATTTACTTAATGCTGAAATCTAATCTATTGTATTAAATGGGTATGCTTATAGTTTGGGTAATTTTGTTATGTCAAGAAGTTCTGTTTTAAAACTTAATCTCTTGTTAACTGTTCAGATTGCTGAGGTGATTGATGATCGACCTGAGGAAGTGAAACAGATGGAAGTTTTTAGGACCAGCAACAGATGGAAAGCAATTGGAGGTAAATAAGAAGTCACAGAAGTAGGGGGGGATTTGTGCAATATTAAGTTAAGACTGTTGTTTACTATAGTTTTACTTCCTCTCCTAAAAGTGGATCAAAATGATGACACAGAGGAAGGAAATGGAAAAGAACATCAAAATACAGAGGCTGGCTCATTAAGCAGAGGTCGACATGACTCACCCGAGTTGTCTTCAAAGAGAAGAGGACAGGATTCTCCTGTCAAAAAGACCCGGCATGACTCTCCAGACATCTCTCCACCAAAGAGAAGTCGGAAGTACTCTCCGGATGTCTCTCCTCACAGGACAAGACGTCACGACTCTCCTGATGTCTCTCCTCCCAGGACTAGACCTCACGACTCTCCAGATGTCTCTCCTCCCAGGAGAAGACGTCATGACTCTCCAGATGTCTCTCCTCCCAGGACTAGACCTCACGACTCTCCAGATGTCTCTCCTCCCAGGAGAAGACGTCATGACTCTCCTGATGTCTCTCCTCCCAGGACTAGACCTCACGACTCTCCAGATGTCTCTCCTCCCAGGAGAAGACGTCATGACTCTCCAGATGTCTCTCCTCCCAGGACTAGACCTCACGACTCTCCAGATGTCTCTCCTCCCAGGAGAAGACGTCATGACTCTCCAGATGTCTCTCCTCCCAGGACTAGACCTCATGACTCTCCAGATGTCTCTCCTCCCAAGAGAAGACGTCACGACTCTCCAGATGTCTCTCCTCCCAGGAGAAGACGCCATGACTCTCCAGATGTCTCTCCTCACAGGACTAGACCTCACGACTCTCCAGATGTCTCTCCTCCCAGGAGAAGACGTCATGACTCTCCAGATGTCTCTCCTCCCAGGACTAGACCTCATGACTCTCCAGATGTCTCTCCTCCCAAGAGAAGACGTCACGACTCTCCTGTTGTCTCTCCTCCCAAGAGAAGACGTCATGACTCTCCAGATGTCTCTCCTCACAGGACTAGACCTCACGACTCTCCAGATGTCTCTCCTCCCAGGAGAAGACGTCACGACTCTCCTGATGTCTCTCCTCACAGGACTAGACCTCACGACTCTCCAGATGTCTCTCCTCCCAGGAGAAGACGTCATGACTCTCCAGATGTCTCTCCTCCCAGGACTAGACATCACAACTCTCCAGATGTCTCTCCTCCCAAGAGAAGACGTCACGACTCTCCTGATGTCTCTCCTCCCAGGAGAAGACGTCATGACTCTCCAGATGTCTCTCCTCCCAAGAGAAGACGTCACGACTCTCCAGATGTCTCTCCTCCCAGGAGAAGACGCCATGACTCCCCAGACTTGTCACCACCAAGACAGTGTTCAGGAAAGTCAGAAAAAATGCAAAGTAAAGGTCAGTGATCCATTTAAATTGTAAAGTGGAATCTGGTGTGGCATATGAATAAAAGTAAAAAGCAGAGACCCATTTAACATGAGTTTTGAATTGAAATTTATTTTAAAGACATAGCTTGATCTAATAATAAATCTTTAATTTTTGTCCAAAAGGCATTACAAAATGAAAATTAACAAATTAACTGTGTCTTTGTCAGATTCAGCCTCCAACAAAAGCAAGCTCAGCTCATCCTTGTTAAGTAAAAAACGCTCACCGGATCCTCATCGGTCAGCGGTGGCTAAGAAGGGTCAGAATAGACATGATTCAGACTCGGATCCGTCTCCCCCGAGGAAAAGGCCCCTGAAGGGAAACGCCTCAGACTCCGACCAATCTCCCCCAAGGAGGCCCTCAAAAACTAAACGGGGCTCAGACTCTGACCAGTCTCCACCCAGGGGGCAGCCACCGAGTGGAAGGGACTCGGATGGAGATTTGTCACCACCTCGTAGGCCAGGCCAGTCACAGGTAAGCAGACTGTGTTGGAACAAAGATTAATGTCAAATCTGATTTCACTCAAATGTTATATTTTTCAATTGTCTTTTTTTTTTTATAACCAGGGCCAAAGGATGCTATCTGGTGGAAAGGCAGGCCTGGTTTCTGTGGACATTTTAAGGAAAGAGCAAAAGGAGAACAGACGCAGAGAAAAACACAATCAGCCACTTGAAGGTTTCATCAACTTTTCTCAAGATTTTTTTACACCCATTGATTGAAGAGCTTCATACAGCTTTGCATCTCATTTCAGCTTATCATCTATATTGTCGTATTTTATTTAGTCCTAAAATTAAATAATGAAGTTTCTACATACTTACCCATTCATCCCCTTTGACCAGATGAATCGCGTAAGGCTCAGACGATTTTCAGAGACAAAAGTGGCAAAAGGAGGGATCTGGATTCAGAGAGAAATGAACAGAAAAAGAAAGCTGGTGAAAAAGCGGCAAGAGACGAGAAATACGCTCAGTGGGGAAAAGGGTAAATGTGCATGATCATTTCAAATATCACAGTTTATGTGATTATATCCACATAAAAAATTATAAAAGTGGTTCAATGGTTTATGTTAAAATGTATGTATAGGTTGGCACAGATCCAGATGCATCACCAGAAACTTAAGGAAGCGCTGCGCGAAGCCCTTAAGCCACTTGAGGATCTTGACCGCATGTTGAGAGAACAGGAAAGAGAAGGCGATCCTATGGCTGCAATGCGCAGGCGTAAAAAGGACCGTGGCACAAAAACACAAGATATTTAACTCAAAGAGAAGAGGACAGGATTCTCCTGTCAAAAAGACCCGGCATGACTCTCCAGACATCTCTCCACCAAAGAGAAGTCGGAAGTACTCTCCGAATGTCTCTCCTCACAGGACAAGACGTCACGACTCTCCTGATGTCTCTCCTCCCAGGACTAGACCTCACGACTCTCCAGATGTCTCTCCTCCCAGGAGAAGACGTCATGACTCTCCAGATGTCTCTCCTCCCAGGACTAGACCTCACGACTCTCCAGATGTCTCTCCTCCCAGGAGAAGACGTCATGACTCTCCAGATGTCTCTCCTCCCAGGACTAGACCTCATGACTCTCCAGATGTCTCTCCTCCCAAGAGAAGACGTCACGACTCTCCTGTTGTCTCTCCTCCCAAGAGAAGACGTCATGACTCTCCAGATGTCTCTCCTCACAGGACTAGACCTCACGACTCTCCAGATGTCTCTCCTCCCAGGAGAAGACGTCACGACTCTCCTGATGTCTCTCCTCACAGGACTAGACCTCACGACTCTCCAGATGTCTCTCCTCCCAGGAGAAGACGTCATGACTCTCCAGATGTCTCTCCTCCCAGGACTAGACATCACAACTCTCCAGATGTCTCTCCTCCCAAGAGAAGACGTCACGACTCTCCTGTTGTCTCTCCTCCCAAGAGAAGACGTCATGACTCTCCAGATGTCTCTCCTCACAGGACTAGACCTCACGACTCTCCAGATGTCTCTCCTCCCAGGAGAAGACGTCACGACTCTCCTGATGTCTCTCCTCACAGGACTAGACCTCACGACTCTCCAGATGTCTCTCCTCCCAGGAGAAGACGTCATGACTCTCCAGATGTCTCTCCTCCCAGGACTAGACATCACAACTCTCCAGATGTCTCTCCTCCCAAGAGAAGACGTCACGACTCTCCTGATGTCTCTCCTCCCAGGAGAAGACGTCATGACTCTCCAGATGTCTCTCCTCCCAAGAGAAGACGTCACGACTCTCCAGATGTCTCTCCTCCCAGGAGAAGACGCCATGACTCCCCAGACTTGTCACCACCAAGACAGTGTTCAGGAAAGTCAGAAAAAATGCAAAGTAAAGGTCAGTGATCCATTTAAATTGTAAAGTGGAATCTGGTGTGGCATATGAATAAAAGTAAAAAGCAGAGACCCATTTAACATGAGTTTTGAATTGAAATTTATTTTAAAGACATAGCTTGATCTAATAATAAATCTTTAATTTTTGTCCAAAAGGCATTACAAAATGAAAATTAACAAATTAACTGTGTCTTTGTCAGATTCAGCCTCCAACAAAAGCAAGCTCAGCTCATCCTTGTTAAGTAAAAAACGCTCACCGGATCCTCATCGGTCAGCGGTGGCTAAGAAGGGTCAGAATAGACATGATTCAGACTCGGATCCGTCTCCCCCGAGGAAAAGGCCCCTGAAGGGAAACGCCTCAGACTCCGACCAATCTCCCCCAAGGAGGCCCTCAAAAACTAAACGGGGCTCAGACTCTGACCAGTCTCCACCCAGGGGGCAGCCACCGAGTGGAAGGGACTCGGATGGAGATTTGTCACCACCTCGTAGGCCAGGCCAGTCACAGGTAAGCAGACTGTGTTGGAACAAAGATTAATGTCAAATCCGATTTCACTCAAATGTTATATTTTTCAATTGTCTTTTTTTTTTTATAACCAGGGCCAAAGGATGCTATCTGGTGGAAAGGCAGGCCTGGTTTCTGTGGACATTTTAAGGAAAGAGCAAAAGGAGAACAGACGCAGAGAAAAACACAATCAGCCACTTGAAGGTTTCATCAACTTTTCTCAAGATTTTTTTACACCCATTGATTGAAGAGCTTCATACAGCTTTGCATCTCATTTCAGCTTATCATCTATATTGTCGTATTTTATTTAGTCCTAAAATTAAATAATGAAGTTTCTACATACTTACCCATTCATCCCCTTTGACCAGATGAATCGCGTAACGCTCAGACGATTTTCAGAGACAAAAGTGGCAAAAGCAGGGATCTGGATTCAGAGAGAAATGAACAGAAAAAGAAAGCTGGTGAAAAAGCGGCAAGAGACGAGAAATACGCTCAGTGGGGAAAAGGGTAAATGTGCATGATCATTTCAAATATCACAGTTTATGTGATTATATCCACATAAAAAATTATAAAAGTGGTTCAATGGTTTATGTTAAAATGTATGTATAGGTTGGCACAGATCCAGATGCATCACCAGAAACTTAAGGAAGCGCTGCGCGAAGCCCTTAAGCCACTTGAGGATCTTGACCGCATGTTGAGAGAACAGGAAAGAGAAGGCGATCCTATGGCTGCAATGCGCAGGCGTAAAAAGGACCGTGGCACAAAAACACAAGATATTTAACTCAAAGAGAAGAGGACAGGATTCTCCTGTCAAAAAGACCCGGCATGACTCTCCAGACATCTCTCCACCAAAGAGAAGTCGGAAGTACTCTCCGAATGTCTCTCCTCACAGGACAAGACGTCACGACTCTCCTGATGTCTCTCCTCCCAGGACTAGACCTCACGACTCTCCAGATGTCTCTCCTCCCAGGAGAAGACGTCATGACTCTCCAGATGTCTCTCCTCCCAGGACTAGACCTCACGACTCTCCAGATGTCTCTCCTCCCAGGAGAAGACGTCATGACTCTCCTGATGTCTCTCCTCCCAGGACTAGACCTCACGACTCTCCAGATGTCTCTCCTCCCAGGAGAAGACGTCATGACTCTCCAGATGTCTCTCCTCCCAGGACTAGACCTCACGACTCTCCAGATGTCTCTCCTCCCAGGAGAAGACGTCATGACTCTCCAGATGTCTCTCCTCCCAGGACTAGACCTCATGACTCTCCAGATGTCTCTCCTCCCAAGAGAAGACGTCACGACTCTCCTGTTGTCTCTCCTCCCAAGAGAAGACGTCATGACTCTCCAGATGTCTCTCCTCACAGGACTAGACCTCACGACTCTCCTGATGTCTCTCCTCACAGGACTAGACCTCACGACTCTCCAGATGTCTCTCCTCCCAGGAGAAGACGTCATGACTCTCCAGATGTCTCTCCTCCCAGGACTAGACATCACAACTCTCCAGATGTCTCTCCTCCCAAGAGAAGACGTCACGACTCTCCTGATGTCTCTCCTCCCAGGAGAAGACGTCATGACTCTCCAGATGTCTCTCCTCCCAAGAGAAGACGTCACGACTCTCCAGATGTCTCTCCTCCCAAGAGAAGACGCCATGACTCCCCAGACTTGTCACCACCAAGACAGTGTTCAGGAAAGTCAGAAAAAATGCAAAGTAAAGGTCAGTGATCCATTTAAATTGTAAAGTGGAATCTGGTGTGGCATATGAATAAAAGTAAAAAGCAGAGACCCATTTAACATGAGTTTTGAATTGAAATTTATTTTAAAGACATAGCTTGATCTAATAATAAATCTTTAATTTTTGTCCAAAAGGCATTACAAAATGAAAATTAACAAATTAACTGTGTCTTTGTCAGATTCAGCCTCCAACAAAAGCAAGCTCAGCTCATCCTTGTTAAGTAAAAAACGCTCACCGGATCCTCATCGGTCAGCGGTGGCTAAGAAGGGTCAGAATAGACATGATTCAGACTCGGATCCGTCTCCCCCGAGGAAAAGGCCCCTGAAGGGAAACGCCTCAGACTCCGACCAATCTCCCCCAAGGAGGCCCTCAAAAACTAAACGGGGCTCAGACTCTGACCAGTCTCCACCCAGGGGGCAGCCACCGAGTGGAAGGGACTCGGATGGAGATTTGTCACCACCTCGTAGGCCAGGCCAGTCACAGGTAAGCAGACTGTGTTGGAACAAAGATTAATGTCAAATCTGATTTCACTCAAATGTTATATTTTTCAATTGTCTTTTTTTTTTTTATAACCAGGGCCAAAGGATGCTATCTGGTGGAAAGGCAGGCCTGGTTTCTGTGGACATTTTAAGGAAAGAGCAAAAGGAGAACAGACGCAGAGAAAAACACAATCAGCCACTTGAAGGTTTCATCAACTTTTCTCTCTTAAGATTTTTTTACACCCATTGATTGAAGAGCTTCATACAGCTTTGCATCTCATTTCAGCTTATCATCTATATTGTCGTATTTTATTTAGTCCTAAAATTAAATAATGAAGTTTCTACATACTTACCCATTCATCCCCTTTGACCAGATGAATCGCGTAACGCTCAGGCGATTTTCAGAGACAAAAGTGGCAAAAGCAGGGATCTGATTTCAGAGAGAAATGAACAGAAAAAGAAAGCTGGTGAAAAAGCGGCAACAGACGAGAAATACGCTCAGTGGGGAAAACGGTAAATGTGCATGATCATTTCAAATATCACAGTTTATGTGATTATATCCACATAAAAAATTATAAAAGTGGTTCAATGGTTTATGTTAAAATGTATGTATAGGTTGGCACAGATCCAGATGCATCACCAGAAACTTAAGGAAGCGCTGCGCGAAGCCCTTAAGCCACTTGAGGATCTTGACCGCATGTTGAGAGAACAGGAAAGAGAAGGCGATCCTATGGCTGCAATGCGCAGGCGTAAAAAGGACCGTGGCACAAAAACACAAGATGTTTAACATTACATATGTTTTATTTTATTTATGACTTTATTTTATTTCACCAGGTCAATCCTTGTAAGAAGCTTTTAAATAGCAGCAGTTTTGTTTTTGCTACTGTTTGTATTTTTATTTATTTGTATGTTTGTTTTGAGTTTTTGTAGAGAAACCTCGATATAAAGGCCCTGCTCCACCTCCAAACCGGTTCAATATTCCACCGGGGTACCGCTGGGAGTTGACAGGTAGAGTTTGTGCATCGGTGACAGAGGAAAACTGTTGAGGACAGAACTGTAGTTTAATATTGAATGTTTTTAATACACACATCAGTTTGTCATTTTGCACATTAATGGTAAAGAAATTGTGATCATTTTTTTCCACGTCTATATTAAATTTGCGCCTAATTGAATGGATTGTCTTTGGCCTTTTAGCTTGTCGTATCATAATTAATAGGGTTATTTTATTTGTGTCTTGCAGGTCAAATGGTTTTGAACAGAAACGCTACCAGAGGATAAAAAGGGGCGAACCACCAACAGTGGCAGGTAAAGTCCTGCTGCTCCTTCATACCAGCAACAGATAAAGTTACTTATGCTCTCAAATCCTCCACTGTCAGCTTTAATCATCTAAATTAGTGTTTGCAAAAAAAGCTCAGTGGCAAAGGAAAAAAAGAAAGAAAGTTCAAACACTGAAAAGAGTAAAACAGAAATAGAAACAATGTCCTAGTCAAGAAATAACAAAAGGATTCAAAATTACCGTCATTATTTCTGATCTCGCTTTAATCTCGGTGCACATCACTAAATAAACAGACAGAAATAAAACTTTGTTTTGTTGTCACAAAAATCAGGTCTGTGTGAATGATTAATTGTCACTGTCATTAAGCATATTTTATAGAATTTATATGCAAAGTAAACAAGCTGTGAAAAAGAGACCTAACTGGAAAGATTTCAGAAACTGTGAAACTTGTAAAATATGTGTACACACACACACACACACACACACACACACACACACACACACACACACACACACGTAGGAAAATATTTAGTATACACATCCAGAAATGCATATACTATTATATATTGTACATATATTTATTAGTTTCAGATGTAGCCATTCTTGTGTTTTGCTTGTTTACATTATTGTATTTTGCACAACTCTGTTGCTTGTGAAGCTCGCACACAAGAATTTCACTCACATGTGCTGTACCAATGTACCTGCACATGTGATGTGACAATAAAAGTGATTTGATTTGATTTGATTTAACTGGAATCACTCCAAAGTAGTGGGTTTAAAAAAGGGGAACAAGAGTCAACAGTCTACGTTTCACCCTTTTTAGGATTCCTCCTCTACCCGGACACACCTGCTAAGATGGAGACCACATCACGTGAGGCTTTCTGCTTCAGGCCTATCCCAGACCAAGATCCAGGCAAAGGTCAACAGACTTGGCTCACCCTAGAGAGTAAACTCATCATGTCTGTATAAAGATAAGACTCATTATGATGGCACGCAAGGCTGTGGCTTTCTGTTCAGTGCATGTGTGTGTCTTGGAAATGGTTTGGGCAGTGTGCTATGAGTGAGAAGGCAGAGATGGTAGAGATTATAAAGGTGATTTTGTGATTAAAGCTTAGATTAAAAAAAAACCCTACACTGCCATTAAACTGAAAAACACTGTAATAAAGTATTTAATACCTCAAATAGAACATAAGAAAGACCATATAAGGTTAAATGTGAAAATGCTGTTATAGACACAGAGCATCTGGAGGAGTGATATTGTTTTCTCTGCTGTGCAGTGAAATTCCTGCCACTCTTACTCACAGACACAGGATTGGATTGCCCTCAGCAGTAATTATTTGTGTATGTGTTCCCGTGTCCTTCACACAGCTCTGCGACATCCAAAGCAAATGATTTATATTCATAAGAACATTTCATCTCATTTATGTATAAAGTATTATTCTCTCAAGATTAAAATGAAAAAAGCAAATAGTGTAATACATGTAGTATGATCAAGAAAGTAAGAAAGTTTATTTATGGAAAGTGTGATTACTGTTGATGAAATTCTGCCTTTAGCAAAGTTCTGATTACCCTTCAGCAGGCTGTAACACACAACAGGAATCTCACCATTCTCCTCCTGCATCCTCATGATAAACAGGAAGAGGAAACAGACGCGAGGACAGAGAAGTGAGAGGGAATGAGCAAGAAGGCAACCGTGATCACATGTCAGCAGCAGCAAAAAACGAACAGGAAACAGCCCAGATGCAGTCTCAGTATCAGAAAGACTTCCCTCCCCCATCCTCCTGCCACAGGAGGCGGACACCTGCTTTCCCGCAGCCTGACAACATTGGCATTAACCCTGCGTTCAGGTGAGAGCAGGTTTATCATCATCACAGTGTCCTTCATGTAGGGAGCAGCTACTCTGTGTCTGCGTGCTCTGATTCTTCTGATTCACAGGATCAACTTCAGCACGGTCCAAAGAGAGACTTACCCAGGCTGGCCCATCGTGAATGTCGGGTACGGTGGAAGGCAAAGACCAGCTAAGCATGACTTCTAAGCGGCAGTGGAAATCATCTTGCATGTTTGCATACATGCATGATTAATATTAAATGTCAAAGTCATATTTAACAAATGCTTGAAATTTGTCTTGTCCCAGCATGTATTCCCAATAATCATACAGTAATAAACACAAACCAGTGGAAAAAAGCCTCAGTTTTCAGTGTGTTTGACGTATATGTGTTTGCACTAACTTCATTGTCTCTTCGTATAAATAACACTACAATTGACAGCTTACTACTCAGAACATACTTGGAAATAAAAGTCAGTTCTACCTCTTGTTTTTTTCTGGTACATTAGAGAATTACCTTTTAATGAAATAAGAGATTCATTTCCCGTCATCTTTCATATTGATGACTTCAGAAATACTTGTGCACAGTTTAAGAATCCACCCAGTGACCCATAACCGAAAGCTGATTGACCTCACTGGGCAGGACCGAGGATCAGATGGCTGAGTAAGAGCTGAGTAAGCATTTGATTCAAATTCCTGAGTTGCATGTATATGGAAAAAGGAGTAAATGTGTTTGAATACTGAGTTTTCTTCCCTCAAGTATAAATCTTGCACAACACATCATTACCAACTCTGAAAACAGGGGTCACATGAGGCTACACTGGAAAACAACCCAACTTGGGAAATCTTAAACATGTTGCAACACTTTGACAAACAGTAACACCTTAGATTTCAAAACAATGACGAATTTTATTGTTTATGATATAATCTGATTTACATTTTTTAAAAAGAAATGGGGCTGACAATGTGCTCTTAAACTTATGCTTTTTTAAAAACAAAACAAAACTGCAAACTCATTTTACATTGTGAGTCACATATAGCCTTTGACCTTGAGTGGGCCGGACCAGCGAAACTTCCCTTTCTGTCAGTGAAAAGAAGTTTAACTATGCATTTAATCCCTGGAATATCTTAATATCAGAAAAAGAAATGCAGTTTTGTTTGTCTCAGTTTATCTACATGATAAACAACATTCTGTAGTAAATGGGGAAAAAAGTCTGTTGGGACTTAAATTGCAAGAAATAAAATTTGAATTGTATATGTGGGGTAATAATATTTATGATAACTGTATAAAAGTACAGTTCCGATTTCCCAAAGCAATCCAATTGGACTCTTAAGCAGTGATTCTGGCTGCTGGCGCTCATGTTTGACATGATGGATGTAAGTCTCATTTGGCTGGACACCACCCGTATTGTAATTTTTTCGCTAGAATAAAGAGTTGTAAAAAAAAAACCCCCCAACAAAACACAACAACCCTACTTTGTCATTCCTGAGACTTCCCTGAGAAGAACTGAATATGACAGCCACAGGCAGAGTCCTGATTACCATACAGTACAATCTGAAGAATATCAGCATACAAAAAAGTAACCTTTCACACAAACAGTTATCCAAGTCACACACTCATTCACTGTCCTCCTTTGAAAGCTGAAGTGCTGAAGTGCAGCCACATGCTTCATCTCCGGTCCCGGTGCCTGCTCCTGTCTCCGTGCCTGCGGTCATCCCACTCTCGGCCTCTGTCCCGGTCATCTCTCCTTCCTCTGTTGCCCCACTCTTCTGTTCTGTGTCGGTCCCGATCGTCTCTGGCTCTCCCGCTTGGTCTGTCCCACTCCCTCCCTCCACCACCACCACCTCGTTCCTGCACCGGGTCTACCCCGAGATTGATGGGTTTACGGAAAGGCCTGTCCCTGCCGCCGAACCGCAGCTGTCCGGATTCCTTTTTCCCTCCAAGCCCGCCGCCGAGCCGCCGCAGCACCCATCCTTTAAGAGTCCTCTCTTGCTCAAAATCCACGAACACTTCATGCTGGTCGACCACCAGCTTGTTGGCGTCCCGGCGGGCCCGGACCACAGATCGCTCCTCTTTGTACTCAATGAAGGCATATCCTTTGGAGAAACCCGTGACAATGTCCCGGACCAGCCGGAGCCGCTGGATGTCTCCGTACTTAGAGAACACTTTGTGTAGTTTATCTTCGGTGGTCTGTGGGTTCAAGCGGGACACAAAAAGCGTGAGCAGTGGGTCTCCAACGACGCCTTTGTTGGGCTTGTACCGGGCACCCATGGCCCTCCAGACCGCTCGATCATGGGGTTCCACGTCTGTGCCGTCGATGCTACCAGCTTTCAGCGGGTCGTACACCTTCGCTATCGGACTCCAGTCAGCCATTTTAAACTAGAACGATGGCACAGGAGACTGGCGGGCTTTACAAACAGTTTTCAGGGCTAATATTTCTCTGCATTAGTCGCCAATTACGCGTTAAACCACACCAGTACCGCTGAATCTATTCACTCTTCCAAGTGCATCAACAAAAACATTCCGTAATGAAACGGGGTCCAGTGTGTCACATTTTAAAGTCCCCCTACTCGCCCGACTAAGGATACTAGAGTTCCGCTGTGCTAAGATACTTAGACCAACTTAAAACTTAAATTAAAAATAGATAACGTAGATTAATTATAGCATCAGTCGACAAATTTGCAAGTATGAAGTAAGGTTAATTATTATTAATAATAAATAATACTTTTTATAAAAATAAAAAGTTTATAAATAAAACTTTTTATTCATTGCACAATACTGTCACTTTAAAAAAAATTTTATTTTATATAATTACACCATAATCAATAGCATAGATAGTGACAGATTAAAGGCAATAGCATTGTTGTGTTATTAAGCCATTGGTCTAGCATGTGCAACCAGGACACCGATTCCTTGATTCTACAAATCATTCTTCCATAATTCTTTTTGACAGTGCTGGTGGAAAGTGCCTTAAAACTTTTACAGATGTTAGACTGAATCGGACATTGCTAGAAAAAATATTAGAGCCCAACCTGATTCCCTCACTGTGAGAGTCACAGCATCCTGTCAGTGTATGTACTCCCTGATTAATATGGCAAGGAATGACTTATTTGAATGCCGCTTTTTTCACATCTCTGTAGGTCAGTCTTTTTTAGCTACACCACAGAACTCTCAAATGTGCATTTATCTTGTACACAAAACCCTCACAGCTATACCATACCATCGACAGTCAGCTGTGGACACTCTCTTTCAGCATTTGGTTGCTGTGCACTACGTTTCATTTTGGAGTCATGAGGGACATGTCTCTATTTCTATGTCCAGGACCAAAATATGTTGGTTGTAACAAGCGGTTATTTGAGTTACTGTTGCCTAATAAAATGGGTGGTAAGTGTATAAAATTATCTAAAAAGACTGAATGTCAAATGCTATCCAAGTTACAGGTGCCTGAACACTCTTGGGACAATGCATTACAAAAACATTCTTTAATAAAACACTGAAACCACAACAGCTTCTGCTCCACGGTGAATAACTTCTTACAAAAATTGTGAACATGCTTCACTTCATTTTTCTGTACAGTTCCATCTGATACACATGGTACAGTATCAAAAGGGTTTGGAAAGGTGAAACAAATTCTTCTATGTAGTTTATTTAAAAAAGAACTTTTGCTGCGTAGATGCATCTAGTCTTGTTGTTCTAACAGCATAACAATTATACATAAAGGTTGAGAAGGTGTGCTCTTTAGCTCTGCTCCAGATTCATCATTTTCTGAAAGCCTTTACATATCCTCCACACTCCATTTATAGGCCGCTTCCTGCACAGCCTTTTTATCTGCCATCCTCTGGTAGCGTTTCTGTTCAAAACCATTTGACCTGCAAGACACAAATAAAATAACCCTATTAATTATGATACGACAAGCTAAAAGGCCAAAGACAATCCATTCAATTAGGCGCAAATTTAATATAGACGTGGAAAAAAATTATCACAATTTCTTTACCATTAATGTGCAAAATGACAAACTGATGTGTGTATTAAAAACATTCAATATTAAACTACAGTTCTGTCCTCAACAGTTTTCCTCTGTCACCGATGCACAAACTCTACCTGTCAACTCCGTCCCAGCGGTACCCCGGTGGAATATTGAACCGGTTTGGAGGTGGAGCAGGGCCTTTATATCGAGGTTTCTCTACAAAAATCAAAACAAACATACAAATAAATAAAAATACAAACAGTAGCAAAAGCAAAACTGCTGCTATTTAAAAGCTTCTTACAAGGATTGACCTGGTGAAATAAAATAAAGTCATAAATAAAATAAAACATATGTAATGTTAAACATCTTGTGTTTTTGTGCCACGGTCCTTTTTACGCCTGCGCATTGCAGCCATAGGATCGCCTTCTCTTTCCTGTTCTCTCAACATGCGGTCAAGATCCTCAAGTGGCTTAAGGGCTTCGCGCAGCGCTTCCTTAAGTTTCTGGTGATGCATCTGGATCTGTGCCAACCTATACATACATTTTAACATAAACCATTGAACCACTTTTATAATTTTTTATGTGGATATAATCACATAAACTGTGATATTTGAAATGATCATGCACATTTACCGTTTTCCCCACTGAGCGTATTTCTCGTCTGTTGCCGCTTTTTCACCAGCTTTCTTTTTCTGTTCATTTCTCTCTGAATTCAGATCCCTGCTTTTGCCACTTTTGTCTCTGAAAATCGTCTGAGCGTTACGCGATTCATCTGGTCAAAGGGGATGAATGGGTAAGTATGTAGAAACTTCATTATTTAATTTTAGGACTAAATAAAATACGACAATATAGATGATAAGCTGAAATGAGATGCAAAGCTGTATGAAGCTCTTCAATCAATGGGTGTAAAAAAATCTTAAGAGAGAAAAGTTGATGAAACCTTCAAGTGGCTGATTGTGTTTTTCTCTGCGTCTGTTCTCCTTTTGCTCTTTCCTTAGAATGTCCACAGAAACCAGGCCTGCCTTTCCACCAGATAGCATCCTTTGGCCCTGGTTATAAAAAAAAAAAAGACAATTGAAAAATATAACATTTGAGTGAAATCAGATTTGACATTAATCTTTGTTCCAACACAGTCTGCTTACCTGTGACTGGCCTGGCCTACGAGGTGGTGACAAATCTCCATCCGAGTCCCTTCCACTCGGTGGCTGCCCCCTGGGTGGAGACTGGTCAGAGTCTGAGCCCCGTTTAGTTTTTGAGGGCCTCCTTGGGGGAGATTGGTCGGAGTCTGAGGCGTTTCCCTTCAGGGGCCTTTTCCTCGGGGGAGACGGATCCGAGTCTGAATCATGTCTATTCTGACCCTTCTTAGCCACCGCTGACCGATGAGGATCCGGTGAGCGTTTTTTACTTAACAAGGATGAGCTGAGCTTGCTTTTGTTGGAGGCTGAATCTGACAAAGACACAGTTAATTTGTTAATTTTCATTTTGTAATGCCTTTTGAACAAAAATTAAAGATTTATTATTAGATCAAGCTATGTCTTTAAAATAAATTTCAATTCAAAACTCATGTTAAATGGGTCTCTGCTTTTTACTTTTATTCATATGCCACACCAGATTCCACTTTACAATTTAAATGGATCACTGACCTTTACTTTGCATTTTTTCTGACTTTCCTGAACACTGTCTTGGTGGTGACAAGTCTGGGGAGTCATGGCGTCTTCTCTTGGGAGGAGAGACATCTGGAGAGTCGTGACGTCTTCTCTTGGGAGGAGAGACATCTGGAGAGTCATGACGTCTTCTCCTGGGAGGAGAGACATCAGGAGAGTCGTGATGTCTTCTCCTGGGAGGAGAGACATCAGGAGAGTCGTGACGTCTTCTCTTGGGAGGAGAGACATCTGGAGAGTTGTGATGTCTAGTCCTGGGAGGAGAGACATCTGGAGAGTCATGACTTCTTCTCCTGGGAGGAGAGACATCTGGAGAGTCGTGAGGTCTAGTCCTGTGAGGAGAGACATCAGGAGAGTCGTGACGTCTTCTCCTGGGAGGAGAGACATCTGGAGAGTCGTGAGGTCTAGTCCTGTGAGGAGAGACATCTGGAGAGTCATGACGTCTTCTCTTGGGAGGAGAGACATCTGGAGAGTCATGAGGTCTAGTCCTGGGAGGAGAGACATCAGGAGAGTCGTGACGTCTTGTCCTGGGAGGAGAGACATCTGGAGAGTCATGACGTCTTCTCCTGGGAGGAGAGACATCTGGAGAGTCGTGGCGTCTTCTCTTGGGAGGAGAGACATCTGGAGAGTCGTGAGGTCTAGTCCTGGGAGGAGAGACATCAGGAGAGTCGTGACGTCTTGTCCTGGGAGGAGAGACATCTGGAGAGTCATGACGTCTTCTCCTGGGAGGAGAGACATCTGGAGAGTCATCAGGTCTAGTCCTGGGAGGAGAGACATCTGGAGAGTCATGACGTCTTCTCCTGGGAGGAGAGACATCTGGAGAGTCGTGGCGTCTTCTCTTGGGAGGAGAGACATCTGGAGAGTCATGAGGTCTAGTCCTGGGAGGAGAGACATCTGGAGAGTCATGACGTCTTCTCCTGGGAGGAGAGACATCTGGAGAGTCATGACGTCTTCTCCTGGGAGGAGAGACATCAGGAGAGTCGTGACGTCTTCTCCTGGGAGGAGAGACATCCGGAGAGTACTTCCGACTTCTCTTTGGTGGAGAGATGTCTGGAGAGTCATGCCGGGTCTTTTTGACAGGAGAATCCTGTCCTCTTCTCTTTGAAGACAACTCGGGTGAGTCATGTCGACCTCTGCTTAATGAGCCAGCCTCTGTATTTTGATGTTCTTTTCCATTTCCTTCCTCTGTGTCATCATTTTGATCCACTTTTAGGAGAGGAAGTAAAACTATAGTAAACAACAGTCTTAACTTAATATTGCACAAATCCCTCCTACTTCTGTGACTTCTTATTTACCTCCAATTGCTTTCCATCTGTTGCTGGTCCTAAAAACTTCCATCTGTTTCACTTCCTCAGGTCGATCATCAATCACCTCAGCAATCTGAACAGTTAACAAGAGATTAAGTTTTAAAACAGAACTTGTTGACATAACAAAATTACCCAAACTACAAGCATACCCATTTAATACAATAGATTAGATTTCAGCATTAAGTAAATGGCCTGTATTTGTATAGCGCTTTACTTAGTCCCTAAGGACCCCAAAGCACTTTACACGTTCAGTCATCCACCCATTCACACACACTGGTGATGGCAAGCTAAATTGTAGCCACAGCCGCCCTGAGGCGCACTGACAGAGGCGAGGCTGCCGGTGTTCCAGATCTACTGGCGTTTAGATCAACTGGCGTTAGTCGAACAGATGTGTGGCAGACTTCCGTTTCAGGAGCTGCTACCTACAGACTAGCAAAAAAACGCCAAATGTGTCATCTGTGACACTTGTGAGGTTATCTCAAACACACTCCGTCAGTCTTGATGCTGTTGAACAACAAAATGTTTAAAAATGTGGCGAGTTTACCTAGGGTTATCCTCATGCGCGACGCGATCGCGAAAACAGCAAACAATTAACACCATGCCGATGTTGTTCACAGGACAACAAGAGTAAACGATCGGGAGACTCTTGTTGTCGTTATCGTTCCCCTCACACGGTTTGTTTCTCCGAATTCAGCGTTTTTGCTTCACAACTAAAGCGAGCAGTTTACTTTGTGTGCACTAACATGGACTCGAGTCAACCAGTGCCACCACTGGCCAAGTGCCACAGCCTACAGCCAGATCAACTTGTGACACACATCTGCAGCACGTCTGAATTCGTTTCATGCACAATACATTTGTACCTTTCAATTGTGTCTGTTTGTGCGTCATGCAAATAAACCTTTGAAATGAATGAAATGACACTAATATTTCACTAGTTTTGTAACATCACATGTCGTTACCGTAGTCTGTGTCTTTTCTCTGCGAACAAACATTTTAGAGTTGGTTGTTATATACAGTCTGTATAAGTGTGGTTAATCTAATAAACATTTGTAAGGAGATGGCAGTTACTGTGAATGTACAGCAGTTACACAGTGATTAGTAATAAACAGTCAGACAATGACCCTGACTTTCTCATTCAGTCTTGTAGATTGAATGCACCTTCTGTGGAAAGTGGTACCACACAGTGTGTGTGGACTTCCCCTGTGCAGAAGGCGACTACAAATGTTGTGCATGTTAAATAAACAGAAAAAAGTGATCCCTGTTGTCTTTGCTTACTGATTGTTTTCAGTGTTGACAAGCCACATTGCTGCCATTGCATCTTTCAACATGTTTGTGGGTAGATTTGGATGTACCAGGGGTAAGTGCAGCCACTCAGCCTCTACTCAATGTCATCATAGCAAGTTAATCTAGTAGTAGGCTATGGTAGGCTTGGTACTTGGCCACAGGTGGCAGCAGTGGACTGACCTCCATTTGAAACTGCTCCAGCTGCTGTGTGATAGTGGATCTGCTACAAATTGAAGATCATATGGAAGTTTTGGAAATTAACCCTTGTATTATGTTGAAAAACAAAAAAGTGACATTGATTTTGTTGCGGGTCATTTTGACCCATACTGTGTAAATCCACTCAGAATTGTCAAGAAACTGCAATAAAACAATAGCACCTTTATTTTCCATCAGATAAACATGTAGAACACAGACATACAACAGTGACTTTCCATAACTATTTTAGGAACAATTTGGTTTTTCGTTCTTACAAACACGTATTTTGAACTTGCCCAACGTTCTCAGTTTTTCAATGCTCAACATTTTCGATTTTGTCCACATGATGGACAGAATGTAACTGTGTGCTTTCTGCAGATGTACTTCTTGTATTTCTCACAAAAAGTGCTTGTTTTCAAACAGGAATCTTCCTAACTAAGATTTAAAACAAAAGATTTCTACGTCTCCTCCAGTCTCACAAACAGAACCAATCGACACACCTGAGTCACTGACTTTCTTATATCCACTCACTCTCACTGGCTCTGTTTATTACTAATCACTGTGTAACTGCTGTAAATTCACAGTAACTGCCATCTCCTTACAAATCTTCATTGGATTAACCACACTTATACAGACTGCATATAACTACCAACTCTCCAGCCATGTTGATGGATTGCCTATATTGGCTGGAAATATTAATTTCCAGAGAAAGGACACAGACAGACGATGCTTACAGGATGTGATGTGACAACACTAATGAAATATTGACGTGTCATATTTGTCCAAGGCGTATTTCATTGTTATGGAAAAAGAGAATATTAAAATCATGATGACCAATTGGAGCAGTGATTTCTATGACTTTGTGTATATAATTTGGAATTTTGTACAAATGTAGGCCAATAAGGAATATATGATATCATTTCATTCTTTTCAAACAGACACAATTGAAAGGTACAAATGTATTTTGCATGAAACACTGGGTTTAACAAAAACAACAACATTATCAGTACCCTCAGGTGAGGAAGTACCTTGTTCATGTGTGGTGGCAGCTGGGGACCTATGAAGCCAACACTGTTGTGAGGCATGGTGGCGATGGTGCCTGGGCTCACCACCGGCTGGGGAGATGCCTGACCAGATATGCCAGCGTTATGGTTCAAGTGGCTGTAGTCCCCAGTTTTTCCCACATCTGTGCACCTGATGACATGGAAAAAAGAATATTAACCATGACAAAGCATCAACATTATAACATTAGGTTATAATAATACATTTTCTACAAGAAAAGTGAGAATAAACATGTCTACATTATTAAATAATGATGGGAAAAGTTCTACTGAAGGAATAAGCCTAGAATGTTTAAAAATACCGATGTTTACTCACTTGATGTAGAAGAGGACATAGGCCTGCTGGTTGAGAACAGTGCTAATGTCACTGACTGACACGGACGAGTCATTCATCTGAAACCACTGCTCATTGCTGGCCTGTGAGACAGAATGAGAGAGATGTGACACAGCAGATTCAGTTTCTGAATTGAATTTGAGCTAAAAAGAAGAATCTTATGGTTATATAGGGGTCTTTTTTTTCTTTCTTTCAATGCATACAAAGTAGTTTTCTGCTGAAATGTGTTGTTTATGGTGTTTGTTTGTTTGTACTACGCAACAGCAGCATTCAAACAGATTCGGGCACAGCCAGTACCTTAATATAGCAGAAATAGTGTCCAGTATGACAACTCAATCCAGAGTGAACCAGCACAGCATACAGCCTGTAGAGCTGGGGCTCCCCGTGGGACTGCGACATGAAGGGCCGCAGATCCAGATGCTCCAAATACTTCACATCCTGATGACCACCAAACAAAAAAATTCAAACATTACATGCAAATATCCTGTTTTATAATAAAACAAAGCATCTGTCATGTATCTTTATGACTTAAGCAGACACTATTGGCCATTTGCCTTTGTGATTTTGCCTCCACTGAAGTCTGCAAAGCGTTTGAGTGAGATGGTGAGCACATTGGCGCTGCGATGGATTGTAAATCTTTTTGAGGCCGTTACCATTTTGTTGCACCTGAAGGAAACAAACATTCAGCTTGTTGACAAAAATCACACCTAAACACTAAAACTCATCATGGTTTGGCATCTCTTTGACTTACTTGGTGCATTTATAAGCATTTTCACCACCCAGCTGTTCTGGCTTGACAAACTGCTCCAGAGCTTTGGAGACATTTGGAGCAGTCTATATGAACAGAGAGAGAGAGGAAAAACCTCACACTCCATAATGCAGAGAATACATAGTAGCAACGTCACTTTGAATGTTGTCCAATTACCTTAATTTCCAGAGTGACATCCAGAAAAGGGTCAAATGTATCTGAGACAGCTTTGCAGTTTAAACATTTAACTGAAACAGAAATCAGTGCTATGAGTATCACACAAGCTGTAAGACATAAAAAGACAAATAAAAGAAAAATAAATCAAACCTTAAAAAACAGTGACTTACCTCTGGATCTTAGGTACCCGCCAAACACTTGATGGATGAAAGAGGTTGCCTGCGTTTGCCTGTCCAATCTATAATAAAAAGATAAAGCACAAAAGTTAACTAATAAGGACAGTGCAACAATTAACTGACTGACCATTTATTTTTTAGCATTTTGGAACCAGACAATCACTTTACAGTATTCAAGTAGCAGAAAAGACAATAGGAGGAATTGGAGCACGATTAATTACTTAAGAGGCCATCTGCTGCTACACGGGAAGAATTGATTTGATGAGAATTGACACTTTAGGTTCTTAAAAAAATAAATGAATTAATAAATTATTTTTAGGAGTCTAACAAGAAGCACAACACTCAGCCCAGTGCATCTGTTAAACGTGTAGTTTTGGTTAAATGTGCACATAGACTTCGAAGCTCTATAGTAACACATAGAAAAACCTGGATTTTCTGAATTTTGCTGCTGCAATAATAGCACTAATGCCATTAGGGTGAATAAGAGATGACCTGAGGGGTTGAGTGCTCCTGCTCACACTGCTTACCCTGTTGCCTCAGAAGAAATCTATACTAGACACTAAGTCTGGCAGCTCTCTGCCATAATCCCAGACACCTGTTTTACTACACGTTTAAGCCGCTTCTGATCTTTTCAAGCCCTGTTACCAAAACAAGCTACCACACCCAGTGTAAGAATACTTTCTGTGTTGGAGCAGTCAAGTTCATTAAAAAACTTGATATAATAATGAGGTATTATATCAAGTGGCTTGCCTAGTATGTAAACTGAGGTGTCAGTCAGGCAAGAGACTGAGGAATCTGCATTTCTGAAAAATACTCTCAGCAATTGAAGCATTAATAGTTAAAAGGAACTAGTATAAACTGCACTTCCTGAAAAACAGGATAAAGGATTTATTTCATATTCTCCTACTGTCACGGTGTTACCTCTACGTAGCTAATTATGGATCTTACTACATAATAAAGTGCAAACACTGTCAAGCCCAAGTAAAAATATTTTTGTGTGTTTAACTTGTTTAGAATGCATGCAATGTAAAATGACACTCACTTGGTTCCAGGTAAGCAGGACCTTTGCATAGCATCCACTGTGCACCGCAGGAATTCATGAGCATCTTCCTGGCTTCCATAGCGGAAGTGGTTTGCAATCCCTGTGTGAGGGGAACGAGGAAAAACAGAACCAAAAAACAAAGCAGGAGGTGAATTATTGTAAAGGATACCACAGTTAAATGCAAGTTTACACTTATTTAAAAACAGAATTCAAAATCCCTCCAGATTATTTCCCTCCAAAATTACAAAAGGTAAACAGTCACACAGCGCCTCCTATCATTAAAATATAGGTAAACACTTTGCACAGAGCACAGCAACAACAGTCATCCACTTACACCCAAGCTCATTGAGTACACCAATGGGCTTAATGACATTCCCAGAGTTGGTAAAAACCTGAATGATGTGGTTTTGCATGGTACACATCATACAGAACCCTGGCTCATGACCTGCAGCAGAGACAGAGACAAAATACTGAGTGAGTAAGGAGTGATACAATGTGAGAATCAGCGCAGGACTGCGTAACACCACTGTTGGTGAAATAAACTTACATGTTTTGGAGTGCTCCCGCGTCAGCATGTAGTTTGCTAAAGGAGGGGTGTAGCTGAGACACTGCAGGGCTGAGTTGAGGAAGCAGGTGTTCCCCATGTTCTGGAGGCCTGCACCAATGAGGTGAACCTGGGCCCAATTTAGGCTGAGCCGATCTGGTGAGAACAGCACCTTCTGGGGCAAGTCAATTCCATCGCCACTGCTGATCACTGACACACAGAGCCACAATTATTACTAAAAATCTGTTTCAATACATTTTAAAAAGGAGATAATTTAATGCCACCTTACTTATACAACCACACACTGGCACATGGCAAAGTCATGTCAGGACATCACAGTAATAGCTACAACTATTAACAGTTATATAATGTGATTCTGGCCACTGTGAAAAACTCCTAAACAGCCTCAGGAAGAAAGATAGGACAATTTGCCTTCTCCTTTGTTTCTGCTAAACAAGTTGGGCTGCCGGTCTTTATATAAAAACAGCAATTGCATCACGAGCTGAAGTGACTGATCATGCAAAGCTGGATGCATTACATAACTGGATGAATGAACGGAGAAGGGAAGCAGCAACACAACACCCACAAAAGCAGTTGTCAAACTTGTGTGAAAGCAGAAGCAAAAAGATTAGCTGTACGTTACTAAAACCAATTCTGACAAATATGGGTAAATAATGGCTAAAAAGTGTGGTTCCATATTTGCTAAAACTAGTTGGAAAACTATTCTGTCTGACAATAAAAATCTTCAAACAGCTTAAAAAGACATTTTGAAAAAAAGCCAGGCTTTGCTCTGACCTTGGTCCTTGGGCTGGTCCTCAGAGGAGGGTGTACTCTGAGGACCAGCCCCTTGGTCCTTGGGCTGGTCCTCAGAGGAGGGTGTACTCTGAGGACCAGCCCCTTGGTCCTTGGGCTG
This sequence comes from Aulonocara sp. 'chitande type north' Nkhata Bay, assembly GCF_057382095.1. NCBI lineage: Eukaryota > Metazoa > Chordata > Actinopteri > Cichliformes > Cichlidae > Aulonocara > Aulonocara sp. 'chitande type north' Nkhata Bay. Next base: position 17,014,480 of record NC_141353.1, on the reverse strand, counting down.
GTCCTCAGAGGAGGGTGTACTGTTGTACACAGCAGCTCCAGGTCCGAGTCCGGCTGACTCGTGGTCAGACTTTTCTGAAGATCTGTCAACTATGGTCATTGTTCATAGCTGCATTAGGAACATAGACACATACGTTTATGAACTGAAAACAAAACAAAAAAAAAAAACAACAACAACTCATTGTTATTTTGGAAAAAGGGAAAGGGAAAGAAAACTTAAATACTACATCAATCCTACACTGGTTAGGTAGCAGTACAGTGAGTTTGGACAACAACAACTAAATACAAAAGCCACATTAACAGATTATACCCAATTTCGCTGTGCAAAAAACTGCACAATGACAATAAAAAGCTCTAAGTCTCTTATAGCTTATAGTTAAATAACGCTATATTAAACACTGCCCTCATACCATCGCCTAAACTTTCAGCAAACAAGTATCAGAAATTGTGTTAGATTGGATGATTTGTTTACATTCAAAAACAGACTAGCATAAGTGAGAGCCAAATATTAGTTTTTGACCGTTTGTTTTTATTTGAATCATCTTGTCAGATTCCTTTTAAATAACAAACACCAGTAGACAAGAGTAACTTTCGACATCTAATTTAACTCTGTCCAACTAACAAACTTAAAATATCGACAAAAATTAGTGTTTAGAAAACTCAAGAGGGGAAATGCCAGATAACCCACTCGACCGAGGAAATTTCCAAGTCGGAAGCACGTTTACAACAGAAGCAGCTGTTCCCTCCCACCTGCTCTTACAGAGTGGCTCACATTGGCTAAATGACGGCTGCTAGGCCTTTAACACGCAGCGTCGCAAAACCTCAAGAAAACACACAAAAAACCCTGATCATATCAGACGGAGAGCAAGTTGAGAGCTTACCAGTCTTGTCCAAATCCGAGATGGAATGACGCGCACTTAAAGAAGATGCAAAAACCATGGAAACCACATAAACATATTTGTACATTAACATAAAGCTGTTGTACACACACACACACACACACATATGAAGAGAGAGAGAGAGTATGCATAGTATGCAAACGGCTACCAAACAGCCATCATAATTCGTCATACAATGAGAACAGAACAAATCAACAATTGTTATAAACACTGTTATAAACACTGAAAAGTTATAAACACTGAAAAGAGTAAAACAGAAATAGAAACAATGTCCTAGTCAAGAAATAACAAAAGGATTCAAAATTACCGTCATTATTTCTGATCTCGCTTTAATCTCGGTGCACATCACTAAATAAACAGACAGAAATAAAACTTTGTTTTGTTGTCACAAAAATCAGGTCTGTGTGAATGATTAATTGTCACTGTCATTAAGCATATTTTATAGAATTTATATGCAAAGTAAACAAGCTGTGAAAAAGAGACCTAACTGGAAAGATTTCAGAAACTGTGAAACTTGTAAAATATGTGTACACACACACACACACACACACACACACACACACACACACACACACACACACGTAGGAAAATATTTAGTATACACATCCAGAAATGCATATACTATTATATATTGTACATATATTTATTAGTTTCAGATGTAGCCATTCTTGTGTTTTGCTTGTTTACATTATTGTATTTTGCACAACTCTGTTGCTTGTGAAGCTCGCACACAAGAATTTCACTCACATGTGCTGTACCAATGTACCTGCACATGTGATGTGACAATAAAAGGGATTTGATTTGATTTGATTTAACTGGAATCACTCCAAAGTAGTGGGTTAAAAAAGGGGAACAAGAGTCAACAGTCTACATTTCACCCTTTTTAGGATTCCTCCTCTACCCGGACACACCTGCTAAGATGGAGACCACATCACGTGAGGCTTTCTGCTTCAGGCCTATCCCAGACCAAGATCCAGGCAAAGGTCAACAGACTTGGCTCACCCTAGAGAGTAAACTCATCATGTCTGTATAAAGATAAGACTCATTTATGATGGCACGCAAGGCTGTGGCTTTCTGTTCAGTGCATGTGTGTGTCTTGGAAATGGTTTGGGCAGTGTGCTATGAGTGAGAAGGCAGAGATGGTAGAGATTATAAAGGTGATTTTGTGATTAAAGCTTAGATTAAAAAAAAACCCTACACTGCCATTAAACTGAAAAACACTGTAATAAAGTATTTAATACCTCAAATAGAACATAAGAAAGACCATATAAGGTTAAATGTGAAAATGCTGTTATAGACACAGAGCATCTGGAGGAGTGATATTGTTTTCTCTGCTGTGCAGTGAAATTCCTGCCACTCTTACTCACAGACACAGGATTGGATTGCCCTCAGCAGTAATTATTTGTGTATGTGTTCCCGTGTCCTTCACACAGCTCTGCGACATCCAAAGCAAATGATTTATATTCATAAGAACATTTCATCTCATTTATGTATAAAGTATTATTCTCTCAAGATTAAAATGAAAAAAGCAAATAGTGTAATACATGTAGTATGATCAAGAAAGTAAGAAAGTTTATTTATGGAAAGTGTGATTACTGTTGATGAAATTCTGCCTTTAGCAAAGTTCTGATTACCCTTCAGCAGGCTGTAACACACAACAGGAATCTCACCATTCTCCTCCTGCATCCTCATGATAAACAGGAAGAGGAAACAGACGCGAGGACAGAGAAGTGAGAGGGAATGAGCAAGAAGGCAACCGTGATCACATGTCAGCAGCAGCAAAAAACGAACAGGAAACAGCCCAGATGCAGTCTCAGTATCAGAAAGACTTCCCTCCCCCATCCTCCTGCCACAGGAGGCGGACACCTGCTTTCCCGCAGCCTGACAACATTGGCATTAACCCTGCGTTCAGGTGAGAGCAGGTTTATCATCCTCACAGTGTCCTTCATGTAGGGAGCAGCTACTCTGTGTCTGCGTGCTCTGATTCTTCTGATTCACAGGATCAACTTCAGCACGGTCCAAAGAGAGACTTACCCAGGCTGGCCCATCGTGAATGTCGGGTACGGTGGAAGGCAAAGACCAGCTAAGCATGACTTCTAAGTGGCAGTGGAAATCATCTTGCATGTTTGCATACATGCATGATTAATATTAAATGTCAAAGTCATATTTAACAAATGCTTGAAATTTGTCTTGTCCCAGCATGTATTCCCAATAATCATACAGTAATAAACACAAACCAGTGGAAAAAAGCCTCAGTTTTCAGTGTGTTTGACGTATATGTGTTTGCACTAACTTCATTGTCTCTTCGTATAAATAACACTACAATTGACAGCTTACTACTCAGAACATACTTGGAAATAAAAGTCAGTTCTGCCTCTTGTTTTTTTCTGGTACATTAGAGAATTACCTTTTAATGAAATAAGAGATTCATTTCCCGTCATCTTTCATATTGATGACTTCAGAAATACTTGTGCACAGTTTAAGAATCCACCCAGTGACCCATAACCGAAAGCTGATTGACCTCACTGGGCAGGACCGAGGATCAGATGGCTGAGTAAGAGCTGAGTAAGCATTTGATTCAAATTCCTGAGTTGCATGTATATGGAAAAAGGAGTAAATGTGTTTGAATACTGAGTTTTCTTCCCTCAAGTATAAATCTTGCACAACACATCATTACCAACTCTGAAAACAGGGGTCACATGAGGCTACACTGGAAAACTACCCAACTTGGGAAATCTTAAACATGTTGCAACACTTTGACAAACAGTAACACCTTAGATTTCAAAACAATGACGAATTTTATTGTTTATGATATAATCTGATTTACATTTTTTTAAAAGAAATGGGGCTGACAATGTGCTCTTAAACTTATGCTTTTTTAAAAACAAAACAAAACTGCAAACTCATTTTACATTGCGAGTCACATATAGCCTTTGACCTTGAGTGGGCCGGACCAGCAAAACTTCCCTTTCTGTCAGTGAAAAGAAGTTTAACTATGCATTTAATCCCTGGAATATCTTAATATCAGAAAAAGAAATGCAGTTTTGTTTGTCTCAGTTTATCTACATGATAAACAACATTCTGTAGTAAATGGGGAAAAAAGTCTGTTGGGACTTAAATTGCAAGAAATAAAATTTGAATTGTATATGTGGGGTAATAATATTTATGATAACTGTATAAAAATACAGTTCCGATTTCCCAAAGCAATCCAATTGGACTCTTAAGCAGTGATTCTGGCTGCTGGCGCTCATGTTTGACATGATGGATGTAAGTCTCATTTGGCTGGACACCACCCGTATTGTAATTTTTTCGCTAGAATAAAGACTTGTAAAAAAAAAAAAACCCCAACAAAACACAACAACCCTACTTTGTCATTCCTGAGACTTCCCTGAGAAGAACTGAATATGACAGCCACAGGCAGAGTCCTGATTACCATACAGTACAATCTGAAGAATATCAGCATACAAAAAAGTAACCTTTCACACAAACAGTTATCCAAGTCACACACTCATTCACTGTCCTCCTTTGAAAGCTGAAGTGCTGAAGTGCAGCCACATGCTTCATCTCCGGTCCCGGTGCCTGCTCCTGTCTCCGTGCCTGCGGTCATCCCACTCTCGGCCTCTGTCCCGGTCATCTCTCCTTCCTCTGTTGCCCCACTCTGCTGTTCTGTGTCGGTCCCGATCGTCTCTGGCTCTCCCGCTTGGTCTGTCCCACTCCCTCCCTCCACCACCACCTCCTCGTTCCTGCACCGGGTCTACCCCGAGATTGATGGGTTTACGGAAAGGCCTGTCCCTGCCGCCGAACCGCAGCTGTCCGGATTCCTTTTTCCCTCCAAGCCCGCCGCCGAGCCGCCGCAGCACCCATCCTTTAAGAGTCCTCTCTTGCTCAAAATCCACGAACACTTCATGCTGGTCGACCACCAGCTTGTTGGCGTCCCGGCGGGCCCGGACCACAGATCGCTCCTCTTTGTACTCAATGAAGGCATATCCTTTGGAGAAACCCGTGACAATGTCCCGGACCAGCCGGAGCCGCTGGATGTCTCCGTACTTAGAGAACACTTTGTGTAGTTTATCTTCGGTGGTCTGTGGGTTCAAGCGGGACACAAAAAAGCGTGAGCAGTGGGTCTCCAACGACGCCTTTGTTGGGCTTGTACCGGGCACCCATGGCCCTCCAGACCGCTCGATCATGGGGTTCCACGTCTGTGCCGTCGATGCTACCAGCTTTCAGCGGGTCGTACACCTTCGCTATCGGACTCCAGTCAGCCATTTTAAACTAGAACGATGGCACAGGAGTAGTGATGGCCCGCTTGAAGCTGACGCTCCGGAGCGTGTGTCGAAAAAAACAACACACTGGTTCAGAAGCACTGTGTCGAGGCTTGCTTCGTTTGGCAAAAGTCACGTGACCAGTGACGTCCGAAGCTTCATTACGCACGTAACTGCTTCGGTACCTGATTCAAACAGATATAAGGAAGTGAATCATCCACGGGATTCGTGGAGTGTGTTGATGGTGACAGATAGCGACGAGGTGATCATTCCACTGACAGATATGGAGCCAGCGAGGAAGAGAGGACGTTCTGGCGTGTGGGAATATTTTGAGTTGATTTTGCTCAATTCATTTTATCTGCCGAAGTGAAAAACTTGAAATGTCCAAAATCATGTTTTCATAATGTAAATATCATTACAGCATATGACTTTAGGAACACTTCCATGTGAATTAAAGCTGATGAAGACTACAAAAATGTATTTGACACTATACGTACATGACATTGCTACACAGTTTAGAAAATCATTTTGTTTATTGTTTTTAGATGATAGTCTGCAGGACCCAGGAATACCTGCATATCTACCAACTTGCAGTGTAGTTCCTGCACTCCACAGCCTCTTCTGTTCCATGCAAGTGGATTTTCTTCAGGGCAGGAGAAACTATTTCTAAGAAAAGAAACAGACTCAGCCAGCGCACAGTAACACTAATCCTCTTGTTAACTGTAAATAACAAAAGGGCTACCTTACATTGATCATGATTTTACTTTGCAAGTTCTTGATTAGGGGTGGGTTTTGATTATCGCCTTTCTGATTACAATCCATGCTAAATTGAATAAAGTGATATTGATTAATTAAAATCCCGTGTCGATTTGTAAATTAACGTTATTATGCCTGAAACGCCAGCATCTCAGGTTAAACCTCACAACATGTCGTCAAACACCATGCAGCTAAAACAGTAACTGGGAGCAGGTTTACGGATTCTGCATACAAACGTGAACACAGAGCGCGGACCCGACGCGTCAGAGTCAGATTTTGATGTGTCGGCGGGTCCGCGCTGTGTTTGCCTCTTTTTTTTCCCGCTGGCTTCTGCAGCTGCAGGTTTCATAACTCTCTGTTTACATCTCTAATTAAGTCTCACATGTGTCAGCTTTCTTTTAATAGATACGAAATTATGGATATATACTGTTAAATGATCAGACTTGTAATATTTCTGACTGAGGCAAAACTTTCCAGATTCCAATCAAATTGAATCGGATCCTGTATCGAATCAAAATGATTCTACAAATCAGTGACGATGCAGCCCTACTCAGCTTCCTAAGCATTTTCCCTTTCCAGTTCACAATCAATCCCACCCCTAGGTCAAAAATATGTATAGGAATTGGCCTAATCTAATATTTTGTATGAACCTGTCCAGCTGATTAAACGACAAGTAGATGGAGGCAGGACTTCACAGCAGGGGCATACTCCATAATGTGCTGTGCATTCTCATATGTATATTATATATATTGCTCACTTATTGTATTTACCAACATCAAGGAGTTATGAGCAAAGAAAGGCCACCATAGTGCATGTTTAAATAGGGAAAGTTTATTGATCAAAATGTATTACGCAAATACGCATTACATTTTTTTCAGCCCCCCAATCGAGAAAACAAAACCAATTACATGTTCAAAGCAACGGAACGGTGGCCCAATATCAGAGAGAACTCCACTCTTGAGTGAGCAGTGATAATTGAGCAGTCCGTTTTATTTTGCAGATTCAAGCTGCTCTTCAAAATTTTCACCACCAGATGTCACCGGAGAGGACTGTGTTGAAAAGCTTCGAGTAATGAACCGTTTTTCAATACAAGCTTCAGTGCTTCGGAAAGCTTCATTTGGCCATCACTACACAGGAGACTGGCGGGCTTTACAAACAGTTTTCAGGGCTAATATTTCTCTGCATTAGTCGCCAATTACGCGTTAAACCACACCAGTACCGCTGAATCTATTCACTCTTCCAAGTGCATCAACAAAAACATTCCGTAATGAAACGGGGTCCAGTGTGTCACATTTTAAAGTCCCCCTACTCGCCCGACTAAGGATACTAGAGTTCCGCTGTGCTAAGATACTTAGACCAACTTAAAACTTAAATTAAAAATAGATAACGTAGATTAATTATAGCATCAGTCGACAAATTTGCAAGTATGAAGTAAGGTTAATTATTATTAATAATAAATAATACTTTTTATAAAAATAAAAAGTTTATAAATAAAACTTTTTATTCATTGCACAATACTGTCACTTTAAAATTATTATTTTTTATATAATTACACCATAATCAATAGCATAGATAGTGACAGATTAAAGGCAATAGCATTGTTGTGTTATTAAGCCATTGGTCTAGCATGTGCAACCAGGACACCGATTCCTTGATTCTACAAATCATTCTTCCATAATTCTTTTTGACAGTGCTGGTGGAAAGTGCCTTAAAACTTTTACAGATGTTAGACTGAATCGGACATTGCTAGAAAAAATATTAGAGCCCAACCTGATTCCCTCACTGTGAGAGTCACAGCATCCTGTCAGTGTATGTACTCCCTGATTAATATGGCAAGGAATGGCTTATTTGAATGCCGCTTTTTTCACATCTCTGTAGGTCAGTCTTTTTTAGCTACACCACAGAACTCTCAAATGTGCATTTATCTTGTACACAAAACCCTCACAGCTATACCACACCATCGACAGTCAGCTGTGGACACTCTCTTTCAGCATTTGGTTGCTGTGCACTACGTTTCATTTTGGAGTCATGAGGGACATGTCTCTATTTCTATGTCCAGGACCAAAATATGTTGGTTGTAACAAGCGGTTATTTGAGTTACTGTTGCCTAATAAAATGGGTGGTAAGTGTATAAAATTATCTAAAAAGACTGAATGTCAAATGCTATCCAAGATCCAGGTGCCTGAACACTCTTGGGACAATGCATTACAAAAACATTCTTTAATAAAACACTGAAACCACAACAGCTTCTGCTCCACGGTGAATAACTTCTTACAAAAATTGTGAACATGCTTCACTTCATTTTTCTGTACAGTTCCATCTGATACACATGGTACAGTATCAAAAGGGTTTGGAAAGGTGAAACAAATTCTTCTATGTAGTTTATTTAAAAAAGAACTTTTGCTGCGTAGATGCATCTAGTCTTGTTGTTCTAACAGCATAAAAATTATACATAAAGGTTGAGAAGGTGTGCTCTTTAGCTCTGCTCCAGATTCATCATTTTCTGAAAGCCTTTACATATCCTCCACACTCCATTTATAGGCCGCTTCCTGCACAGCCTTTTTATCTGCCATCCTCTGGTAGCGTTTCTGTTCAAAACCATTTGACCTGCAAGACACAAATAAAATAACCCTATTAATTATGATACGACAAGCTAAAAGGCCAAAGACAATCCATTCAATTAGGCGCAAATTTAATATAGACGTGGAAAAAAATGATCACAATTTCTTTACCATTAATGTGCAAAATGACAAACTGATGTGTGTATTAAAAACATTCAATATTAAACTACAGTTCTGTCCTCAACAGTTTTCCTCTGTCACCGATGCACAAACTCTACCTGTCAACTCCGTCCCAGCGGTACCCCGGTGGAATATTGAACCGGTTTGGAGGTGGAGCAGGGCCTTTATATCGAGGTTTCTCTACAAAAAATCAAAACAAACATACAAATAAATAAAAATACAAACAGTAGCAAAAACAAAACTGCTGCTATTTAAAAGCTTCTTACAAGGATTGACCTGGTGAAATAAAATAAAGTCATAAATAAAATAAAACATATATAATGTTAAACACCTTGTGTTTTTGTGCCACGGTCCTTTTTACGCCTGAGCATTGCAGCCATAGGATCGCCTTCTCTTTCCTGTTCTCTCAACATGCGGTCAAGATCCTCATCGTCATGGTGACGTGCCAGTGGCTTCTGGCTTCGTGCAGCGCGTCCTCAAGTTTCTGCTGATGCATCTGGCTCTGTGCCAACCTATACATACATTTTAACATAAACCATTGAACCACTTTTATAATTTTTTATGTGGATATAATCACATAAACTGTGATATTTGAAATGATCATGCACATTTACCCTTTTCCCCACTGAGCGTATTTCTCGTCTCTTGCCGCTTTTTCACCAGACTTAAGTGTTGTTCAGACTTAAGTGGGTTTTATACTTTCCACATCTGCGAATCTTCTTGGGTGTCTGTGAATTTCAATTACAATGCACCAACTACATATGCGCGTAGGCAGTGCAGTTTAAAGAAGTATAACTGGAATGATTACTCAGTCGTTGGGTCTCCAGTGGTCCGTGTATAATCGAGGCTTTAAAATATCTCATCATCTACATCTCTCCATGCTACCCTGTCGCACCTGGAGCACCAGGGGAGCTACACACGCCTCCTCTTTATTGACTTTAGCTCTGCCTTTAACACCATCCTTCCTCACAGCTGGTGTGCAAGCTGTTAACCCTAGGAGTCCCATATTCCACCTGTCTATGGATTAAGGACTTTCTGACAAACCGTACACAAAGGGTTACGGTGGGCCCCCACATCTCCTTTTTTTAAAAATCAGTCTTTTGTAATTATATTTAAACTTTTTCTCTTGACACCACAGGCTAAAACTTTATCATACAAAGTAGAAGCTATATATGAACATATTCCAGAAACACCACCATCTTCTCTGGGCTAACGCTTATTTGAAATGGACTGAGGCAAAGCAGAAAACTGCTCTGTGGTCAGACTAAAGCGGAGACACACCTTTATCTGGTTTGTTATCAGTGCTCAGCTCAAAAGTTTGAATCTCCTGGGGTGCGTCAGTGCCTGTGAAATTAACAGCTTACACATCTTAAAAGGGGCCGTCAATGCTGAAGGTTTTACAGCAACTTGTGCTCCCAGATTGTCTTTTCAGTGAAGGCCTTGGATATTTCAGCAAGACAATGCCAACTACTCAACCAGTATGGCTTCACAGTAGAAAAGTCTTGCAGTCCAGACCTTTCAGCAGCTGAAAACATTTGGACATTATGAAATAAAAAAATATGGGGCTGTTGAGCAGCTTTAACTGGTTATATTTGCAAATCACTGCGTTCCATTTTTTGTTTCAATTTCTCACATCGTCCTAACTTCTTATGTAATTTGTTTTATTCTACAGATAAAAGTTAGGCAGTCACTAAAGTTTTGAGTTTATCCTGCTGGAACTGTGAGTTTCAGTAGCACATTTTTTGGAAGAGACACACTAAAAATAGTTACGATAACATCTCTTTTACAAAAACAGCTGTAGCTCTCAATGCCACACGTGTATCTCTATTCTCTGAGAAGTGACTACTGGCATTTCTCACGCAAACACCTGCAACATTTCAGGCTGAGGAGTTACTTCCAGTAATACAAAGAAGTGAGCTTTGATTTCATTTTCAGGACTAGTAATCGACCACGTGATGCTGCTATCTACATCCTTATTTTTCACTGAAAAAGAAAAGAGGAAACCAAAAAATAGATAAAACTGGATTATACAACTCGAGACAGCTGCTGAAACCAGACACCAAACTCATTTTTTGTTTACACTGTCTGTCTGAGTTCAACCATCCCTCTGTCTGTGACGTGCTCCTTTTCTTGCCCTCCCAGCGTCCGTTCCCATGACCTTGTTGCTGACACTGGACTGTGATCCATCATTTATCTCGACAAATTGGATTCTCTGATCGCTGACTAACAACCCGAGCGGGACCAGAAAGAAGCAGAGTGATCTGTCTGATCACCACCCAGAGTGCTGCATACCAAATGAAAGCAACATCCATGTTCATAATCTACTCAGCAGTGACCCTTCGACTATAAGAAGAGGAGGTATACCTTTACAGCTCCAATCTGTTCCTTCCGAAACTTCTCGAGTGGTGAGATCAAAACATCATCAGCATTTTGGATCTAAGAGATGAAAACAGAAAATGCAGTCAGCTCAGTGTGTCATATCGAGTAAATATCGAGACAAGCAACATAAATAAAGCAACAGCTCCCATGAGGGCTTTAGCGTCTCACTCAAAATAGCTTTTATCAACTGGTCAGCAGAGGCTTGCCTTTTATTATTCTGAGAGTTTTACCTTAAAACAGGAAAATTTAATTCAAAATATTTCAAATCAATATGCTAACAAGACAATCTATCGAAAACTTCACCAAATTGTTGTATAAAAGCAAATTTCTGGTTGAGATTTACTCTATTTACCTTGTCAATTGTAAACTATTTAAATGGAAATTATTGAGAAAGGTATGTATATTTGAGCAAAGCAAATGATCTGAATAATCAAACACCTTTTAATGCCTACACTTTACCTGCTGCTGACATAACAAAAAAAAAAACAAAGCTTAAGCTTCATCACCTTGAAGAGCTGTTCAAACATCACAGTAACACCCAGCACAAACATTTAGTTATGATTTCGTCATGCTTGGCACATACAGTACTCTGCCAAAGCCTCAAGCCATCTCACATTCCTTTATATTGTGCCAAAGCCAGACTTTCTGAAGGTCTTTTAAAGCTTTTCTTTTGACATCGGCTCCTTTTTCACACATTTGCTATCCAGTCTTTGTATCTGACCATTTGCAAAATGACAATTATCCCAAACAAACTGCATACCTGGATAGAAAACACACAATGAAACACTATTAGTCATGGATTGGCCTCCCCACAATAATGTTGAACCTGGACTTCAACATCAACAACAACAGTGTGAGATTAGAATGGAACAAAAGGCAGCCAACATCCAAAGGATAAAAAGAAAAAATCTGATTGTCCTTCGAGAAGCCTGTAGAATTGTTCCTGAAGACTACTTGAAGAAAGAAAGCTTGCCAAAGAGAGTTCAGGTCTTGTTGAAGAATAAAGTTGCTCGGTGGTGATATCCAATTTTGACTATAAGGTTTGTCAGAAATGCCCTTTTTTTTTTTTTTTGCTTTATACAATGTATTCCTGTTGTCCTAGAAAAAGATAAAGACATGAGGGGTGGCTCAAGACTTTTGCACATCACTCTATTTAAAAACACTAGACATAAAACTGTTTTTTTGCCAGTAGTCATTGAAATACTGCAAACCAAAGAGCTCTGATGCAAAGTATTTCACAAAATATTGGCCAACACTGGCCTGTTTCATCAGAAAAATTACAGTAAAACCGCTGTAACATTTCTGCTGGTTGAGTTGCTGCAGTATGTATGAGAAACTTGTGAGTGAGAGGCTGTGGTACAGAGGGGTTATCAGAACTGAGGACTCTGGTGTTTACATTAGGTCTCTGCCCTCTTTAGTCAGGAGTCTATATATTGCAAATGTCGGTCAAATCTTACTTTGTTCTGTCTCAGTTGATTTAAGCATCAGACTATAAATATACCCCCACTCCCACATCATGACTCCACTTTCACTTTGACTTTCGTGCTGCCCTAATACCCCAAAAGAGATCTGGTTTCTTATTACATTCAGCTGGATGAAAGTGGAATCTAAGAGACTGAAGTCCATTGTCAGGTCACAATAATGGTCTTTTCAGGTTGGACGGGTAGGTATTTCAGAGGAACTCATTTGCTGGAATTTCCCTTAAACATAATAATGATAATAATGATGTTGTTAGAAGGGTTGGAGTAGTGCCACATTAAGTGGAAAAGCATGCAATCGAAATGCGTGCACACACATACACACTCACAAAGAGAAATGGGCAGTCAAACACACACACACAGGACCCTTATATGGACTTTCCCAGGCACTGGGGCTGTGCTCACGCTCACAGGGGAATTGGCAGAATAGGTTCCACATGGTGCCTCTGTAACCAGACCGTGCTCACAACCACAAAGACACACACATGAGGTTGCATACTATGCACATACATTGCACATGCGCACAGGTTTGCCTTCACACAGACTGTGCCAGACTCGAGTCACCCTGAAACAAAGACCTCTGACTGATGGAGGTTCTCTGAGTCAAAGACATTTCCCAAATTGCCATGGTGCACAAAGTGCTGTCGGTAAAACGTATTCACTAAAAAAAAAGAAGGTGTGAATCAGACTTGTGGGAACTGGACTGAAGTAGGAGCTCGAGGAAGTGACAGTGGCTAAGAATGAGTTCAGCTTTTAAACAGAAATCCTGTACATAGTAACTAATAGGGCTGCTCAATTAATCGAATTTTAATCACGATTACGATCTGGGCTTTCAACGATCCTTAAAAATGACTGAGCCGATTATTAGCCCCTCCCTCATTTATCCGCGACACCTTAAAGGCCGGTCCGTAAAAAGTATTGTCGGGCATAAACTGGTCCGTGGCGCAAAAAAGGTTGGAGACCGCTGATTAAGAGGACCCGAGGGAAGCTCGGAAAGCTAAGCAGAAGTTATTTGGAGAGGAGACTGACTGCCGTTGGTTGAAAAGAGAGGTTAAAAAAAACTTCAGTGGTGTTGCACACTATTTTATATTATTTTTTAAAGTCATTGTTAACCCTTTAAATCCGGTCAGAGCAGCACGCTCCGTTTTGTGTAACGATTTTTAAATCCCTGTAGAACCTGAACCGTGTAAGCTAGCGCAATAATTTGTTTTGTATATGAAACCGGAGGAGTTGTACTTACATCTTATGCCATCAGCTTGTCCTCGGTCACGGTTTCCTTCCACATATAGCTTTGCAAAAATTGCATAAAAAGCGCTTGCAGGAACAAAAACATAATATTCCAGAAACATGCTTTGCCGATCCGATCAGCTGTTAGTAACACTTCCCACAGTGAAACAGACATCAGCGCGAACTATCGCATGTCCGCCATTTCCTGGCCGAAACTGGAAGTGACGTCATTTTCGCGGAAATGTAGTTTTTTACTTGTAGGCCTTAAAAACCTATACTGGTCATGTTTGACTTTTCTGAATAGTTTCTGAGATGCTTAGAACTCAAATTGCACTGCTGGAAATAGTTTATTTTGATGCACCTGCTGTTTTCTTTGCAAATTTGCATCATAGGATTGTTTTTTTGTTTTTTCTGCAGTGTATATAAAAATTGGTGTATCTCAAAAATAAAACTATGAAGACACTCAAAATAAATTTCCTGTTGTTGTAAACTATTTTTTGCAACTTTTTTGTATTTAAAGTTTTAAGGGATAAACCTCTTAAATTTCTCCAAGTAGAAATATATGTAAAAAACAAAACAAAAACTATTTTCAATTTTTTTGTAGTTTATTGCACTTTTTTGCAATTAATGTAGTTACTATGGACTTAATGCATACATATTATTAAAATATGGGCCATATCAGTTGTATAGCAACTTGAAATGCTCCCACAAATGGCACTACAACATGTAAAAAAATAATATAAGCTCTGGCGGACTTAGTTCTATGGTAGGTCTTAAAGGGTTAAATAAATATCGTCAAATAATCGAGATCTCAATTTCAGTGAAAATAATCGTGATTATCATTTTTGCCATAATCGAGCAGCCCTAGTAACTAATGACTTAAATCTTAATCAGTAATGGTGAATAAACATGTTTTTTTTTTGTCCACTTGGGCTGGTGAAAAAGTTGTGAACACATTTACAGTCACATATTGGGTTGATCATTAGCATTCATTTGAAATTGCTTTCTAGCCTCCTGGTGATCCTATTTTTAATATTTACTCCTTTTTTGGTCAGTGTATAGTAGTTAGTAAGGTAATGTACAGTGAGATGGTTTCAGCTCGGCTCGTGATAAAGTTCTGCAGACCTGAAGGAAGCCTCAGATTCAAGTGGTATTTTTTCCCTTTCATGCTGCCACAGTATTTTCAAATTCTTACTATTAAAAAAAAAATTACAGGTGCTTAAAGATGGGATGCACTTGCTGCTTTCTGCTGCTCAACAGGAGACATAGAGTGCGGACACATTTCTGGTTGGTTTAGACTTTGGTGATAGAAGTTTGGTTAATTTTTTTAAGAGATGAGCATAGTCAGCCAGAGAAAGATGACAGGTATAAATATCTACAAGAACAAACATCCTACAGTTAGTTATCAATGTATCAAACTGCTACCAAGTCTGTATTTCTACGCACCCACACTCAAATACAATCACACATTTTCTTACCAGACGTTTTCTCTCCTCTTCCATGGTGCTTAAGAGCTGAGAGAACTCCTTTAAAGACTGGGCTGCAAAATAAATAACACATCCCACTGCTGTAAAAGGCTTTGCATATCTTAAATATTGTGCAAGCTTGTGTAAAAAGTGGCATTTCTGTCTCACCTATATTGACCTCATCATCAGTCTCTGCATCTCCAATGCATTCAAACTGAAACTCCTGCAGAGACTGTGAGAATCGCTGTACAGCAAGAGAAAGACCTGAGGAAGACAGGTAGAAGTTCATTACGTCAACTAAAGCATTGTTAACAGCTGGATTACGGGTAACATCTTTAACTTAGCCTGTTTAGCTTTTTGCACAAGTTGCCATCAGCGGCCACCTGAAATGCTCCCTTTGTTCTACAGGTTGCAGGGAAAAATCACTTATTCCATCCTGTAATAAACCATTAATATATTTTCCTACAAGTCTCTTCAAGTGTGATGTAAATGAAGTGCCACACCCTGCAACAATCTCCTGTGTGTTTACGTGTCCAAACAACACTCCAATAATAGAGTTTAATACCACAGTTTATTCTCTAAGGCACACAAAATACTTGGCTGCATTCTGTCATTAACACACCCTGAGATTGTTGTGCAGGGCAGCCGCTGAGAAAACATCTTAATCATACCACTCCACTGCAAACTGGTAATAAAACCATTAAACTGTCATTTATATTTCTATCAGTGTACACCAGATTACTGCAAAAACTTTGTTCAGGTTGAATGTATGAAAACAACAAAACAACCACTTCATTCTGCACTCGATTTGGTGTCCAGGACTGTTTATGTCCTAGACTGCATTCGTGCAGAAAAATGTGCTTAATGTGCTTATTCTGATGAGGGTTTGTTTGGTGTCAAATAACTTGCTTTTGACTGGTTTTCAGGTTATTTCACATCTGTGTGGTCACAGAGCAGTCAAACACCTTGTGTGTTTAAGGTGACCCCCTCGTGTTCCCTCAATCTTACAATTCAACACTGTTAGGCACACACTTTTTCCAAAGTATGGCTTTTTACTTAGAGGCTGAACCAAAAGACATCATTTCATCAAGGTTCTCCTGAAGTTAACATGTGGAAATCACCACAATAACACAAACATTGGAGACTTTTGTGAAGTATAAACACAATAAAATATACAACTACAATAAAGACTCGAAAACCCTTAATAACTGTGTAAAACTAGTGGTAGGTGATTCTCAAGAGGTTTTTTTTTTCAGCTCAAAATGAGATGTGCCATTTCATGGATGAACTAAAACCTAGATTATTATCAGAGAAATCATCCTCTGAACAGTTAACAACAGTTTTAAAGGCTGCTGGGATTTTTTTTTTTAAGAGAGAGAGGATGCATGAGAGTAAGACATCTAATGCGAAAAAGTACACATATTTACTTAGCAAGAGATTTGGAAAACATTCAAATAAAATATATCTCTCTTTCACTGATTTACTCTCAGCATTGGTAATATGTCCCACATTGTCCCTCACAAGCATACTTCTTGTCCTATATTTACTGTTTTTGAAGTCTGGTCATGCTTCTTTTAACAGAGGTTAAAACTCCAGCAACACTTGTGGTATTATTGCTTCACCCTGGTGAAAGCTGCAAGCTGAAATGTGGTGATCAAACAATAAAATTGAAGCTTCAGCCTCTTTAGACTTCATGTTCTTCTTCATCCAGTTCGGAAGTAGGAAAGGTTTTCTGACAAACCTCTGCCTTGTTTTGACCTTGTGTGTATACAGCTGGCAGCGGCAGGTGATGACCTCAGCCAACAGGTGAGCCAAAAACCCCACCCCCCCACCTTAATCAAACACTACAAACAACAAGGAGGTATATGCTGTTTGAAAGCTGTCATCAGGACAAGAATATGGCACCCAGTCAGTAACCCAGCCATGTGCCTTTATACTGTCAAATGAAGGTGTCAAAATTAATAAACACACAGTCATTAACGCGATCTTTGGGGGCTGACCTGTACTATGTAAGGTTATTTGATGGTGAATGCCATGAGACTGAGCAACCTTCTTTAAGACTTTCTTTGCATAGCATTTGCGTGTTCCAGTTATTTCCAACCATTTAATAAATACAAGGTATTCTGGGGCTGGCGTTTAAAAAAAATTGTATTCAGGAAAAACCCCAAATGTGATAATAATAAAGATTCATATGTGCAAAAATGTGAATATTTCCAGTTTTCCTCTGTTTTAAAGAAATTGAGAGTTTAGTGCCTTTAGGTTTAGTACTAATACCCAAGCAAAACAAGCTAAATTAACATTCTTCTGCCACTTTTAAAAAAAATACCCACTGTTTATAGAAAAAAAAAATCAAAAACATCACTGATATAGTTAATGTGGACATGGTCTTTTTATATATTTTCAGTAATCTAGCCGAAATCAGGTAACACCCAATAGTAGCTTGGTGGGTGGAGGTTAGGCGGTGGTCCTGCTGTTTTGGGCCCTCAAGGCAGTTGTCAGCTGTTTGCTGCTTTCTGCTAGTTAAAACCTGTATGTAACAGCAGACTACAATATTGTAAAGGTGACCTACATCAACAAATTAAGGTGAACAAATATTATTAATTATTAACTCGCGCAATAGCTGCTGTGTATATCACAGACCTACACTGTGCATAACACTGTAACTACCTTCCAAACTGTCCTGCTCATACTACACACACAAATGAAAAATTAGACACTCAAGGTTCAAGTCCCTACAGTGGTTCTGTTTGGAATGATACCCAGAGGACTTCCCTTTGGATCAGGTTGCATAAATCACTGCAAACTGTAAAGCACATTCGCTCCCAAGAATCAGCTATTAATCAGCGCGTACTTACTTTTAAGGGCAGATATGAGCATGTTTCCATCTTTGATGAGGTCTTTTATGAACCTGTTGGTTCGCTCCAACTCTATTTCATGGCACTGCAGCCGCTCTCTGAAATCCGGGCTGTCCAGGAAAGAATCACTGAACTCCAGCGTCGGCAGACCCATCGCTAGATTAATACACGCCGCTAATTACGAGAGAACAACAGCACGACGCCTTCTCTGCCTCCTCGGCGAGACACCAAACGGTGTTTCAGTGTGCTCCGAGCAAATTTCTCAGAAATTTCCTCCAGCTACTCTTTTTCATGCCTTTCTTACTTTTTTCCCAGCAGAACTTCCGGACACAAGAACACAACAGAGTCTCTGATAGAGAAGGCTTGGCTAAGCTATACAACGAGCTCCATGCAGCCTTCTTACTGTCGCTACTTTCATATAAGGCGTCGCGCTGACTTCTTATTTACTTATTAGGTGAAGCAAAGCGGACGTACGGCCGTGCAGAGTAACTAACAGGGCTTAATGTTGGTCGCACCAAAGAAAGAAGTCGGCAAAGACTGGCTAACTTTGTCTACGGACGGATCCTAGTCTTGTTACTATGGGAACGGGAGACTCCTGCTGGCGCGTGCTGAAATTGGTGGAAAACTTGGCAAAGAATACAAATGGGCCGATAACTCTGTGATCCACAGGTTTTTAACAATATGAACACCAGCGGCAGCAACAACAACAATAATTTTAATAATAGAAAATACTCGAGAAAATTTTTAAATAAATTATTTTCCTATGAATAAATACTTAAATAACACAACAGCTCAAATTAAAGTCCTGAAAATCTGTTTCATTTCAGCGCTAATTGTCAGTATATTCCGGGTGAAGTGAAAGCGTTACAAGGAACTGAGTATGTCAGCTGATGTGTTAAAGGATTAAAAAGTACCCTGCCGTTTTTCTCTTTTTTTCTCTTTTTTTTAAACCCCGTTTTCCTCACAGACAACTAGAGACGCCTAGATGTACTGTACATCGATGAGCCACCTCATTAACTACATAACTACAGGGTAACTAACACTGATTGCCTGTTACAATGCAGTGTTCATCTGGGATACTTTGGGTGCTGGCACTGGGTGGTGTTTTGACACTTACCAACCCACCTGGACATTGTTGCAGACCAGTCATGCATCCCATCGCAGTTACACTCCCCAGTAACAGCAGCCTCTACAAGTGGATGAAAACCAGACCACAAAAACTGCTCAACAAAGGTATTAAGCTACTTTCCCCAACAAAACAAGCCCACTGAGAATCCAGAGCACACCTGATCTATGGAGGTCCCAGGCAGCCAATAGGACCTAGAAACCAATCCACTGTTAACATCCCAGTGGTAGACTCCAGGAGAACACGTCCTACTGTATTTCAGTACCCCCAATGCATGACAACTAATGTGACCAGATCCAAATAAACGTAGGACCAAATAAATGTGGGACAAAGTGCAGTGACTATAAGGGAGAATGACATGGACATGTTACTCGTACTGAGCAATGGGTTAAAAATGTGCTATATCTGACTCAAACACACACACAAGAGAGTGATATTATACCCCTTTCGTCAAAAAAAGTGACAGGTTACTTCCGGAGCTCATTAATTATTCATGAGCTCCGGAAGTCCGGAAGTAATTAAATTATCCCCTAATTAAATTATTCATGAGCTCCGGAAGTCCGGAAGTAGGAAGTAATTAAATAATAAAAATATGATATTCATAAAAATATGATATTCATAAAAATATGATATTCATAAAAATATGATATTCATAAAAATATAATTGATTATTTAGAAAGTTTCTTATATATCAAAAATAGCATTCTTTTATTTCTTTAAGCAATTAAAAAATTTATTTATTTTTTTATGCTCAAAAAACGCCATCTGGTGGCGGGTCAGTGTGTGTGCGCGCGCCCGCGCGCGCCCGAGGCTGTGTGTCTGGGCGCGCGGGGGCGCGCCCGTGTCTCCGGACCGTGCTCTCTCGGGCTCCGTGCTCATGTGTTTAAAAATGTATTAAACCATATTAAAATTGTTTAGTTAAACTTGTGCTTTTGTAACGTTCAGTATGGCCACAAACACATGCTGCATGCCTTGGGGGAAAACTTTATTTAGATTTATATGCATTTGTAGATTTAGAATAAAACTCATACTCGCGATCCCCTAACCCTCCTTAGATACATAAGCAGGGAAAACTCCTTAAAAAACCCTCCGCGATTTCTCCAAAACCCTACAATAACTTGTTAGGGTACCCCCTCTATTCCCAAAACCTTATATTCGATAACAGGGAAAATCCTGAAAAAATCCTTAGTCTTTTTTCTCAAATTCAGCGCCCCGCGGCTCCCTTCATGCTCAGCCAAACAAAGCCAAAACTCCTTTTAAAAATTTCTCCGCGATTTCTCCAAAACCCCTAGAATAACTTGTTAGCTACCCCTCTATTCCCCAAAAAAAAGCGCTATAATCCAAAAACATTGGGAAAGCTCCTTACTCTTTTTTCTTCAAAAACTTGCCTCTTGCTAGCTACCTCTAAAATTCTACGCAGAGTCTAAGTTCTACCTCGCTCATAATCGCACCGACCCGCAACAGCTTCCAGAGCACAATTTTTTCCTGCTTGTTCGCTCCCCGCTCTGGTCCCGAATGCGCTGCTTACCTCGTTTGAAAATTCCCCCCTTAGACCAACTCCGCCTTACTGCGCCCCGCTGCCAATCACATAACCCTTGCACCGCTCCCTTCGCACCCCGGTTAGCCAATCCGCTCCAGGTCTGATTTTACGATCTCCCGCTGATGTTAAGACTATCTTCGAACCCCCAGAAGACATCTGAATTCAGACGTATCAACAACTGGCGCCGCTCAGACTGCTTGCGAGTTCGCATAGGGAGCGGCCGATTTCAACAGCAACTTGCGTCTCTTTCCTTATCCGCATATCATTCGGTAAGTGTTAATCTTCCTCTCTAACTACATTTTTGCATTTTCCTTTTTACCATTCTGTCAATCCTTTCATTTAAAAAAATAAATAAGTATCACAATGGTTTGTAACAGGTACAATACACCATCCATCCATCCATTCGCCTCCACTTATCCTTTTCTCAGGCTCGCGCGGTGCGCTGGAGCCTATCCCACGTACAATACACTTTAAAAAATATATAAGCTCCACTTTTAACTCCCGTAAAGGTTTATACATTACATGTCTACATCACCTATCATGGCCTCATCGGGTATCTCATATCATCTTGTTATTGTTATGTTATGCTCCTTTGATATTTTGCTAGTTTGCGTGTTTTAAAACTCTTTTTGTTTTTCTTTATATTTTTAGACCCAGATGTGTTAACCTGATCCCTGCGAAACACCAGCTCTGCGTGGATTTTGACCGCGAGTGACCGGATGTTGTTTCCGGCCTGAGGTTGCCTGAAATGCCGTGAGGCTCGTTTGAAAGATTGCGCCCGAGACCAACTCCGCCTCCAAGGCATGCCTACCTTTAGCTGCCACCAGTGAGATATCAGAGCCGGGCTCCACATATCCAATCAGGAGCACGAGCAAGACAGCTTTTGCAGACTCTCCAGAAATATACAAGTCCTTACCAACTGCTCTGCAACCCAGTGTTTCTGGTCCCCTCACTAACATCGCTTTTTGAGATATTTTTTATGAACCACCAAAAAAGCAATTTTACCCCACAGACTGGGTCTGAGGGCAGCAGCGGGGACAAATGATTGTAATGAAGCGACGGACATTTCATGGCTGGTCTTGCATAATCGTGAGTTATTATGTCATATGGTGATAAGTACATAGTTTTGCAAGAGGCATACAAGCACTGTGGAAAAAGTAATCATAAAACTGTTTTTGTGAACACCCTACGTTATGCTTTAAAAAATGTGATACATGTAATGTGATCATCAAAGAACATGATTTAAAAAAAAAAAAAAAAAAACTTTTATTCTTATGCTTTTAAAGTATGTCAGATTATCTTAAAACACTTATTTGTATGTTATAATGTTTTTCTTACACCATGTGTAATTTTTATAGACACCTTATTCATTGTATCAATGTGTAATTATGTATCTTTGATAAATAAATAAAATATTTAATCTTGTATTTGTGTACTTTCTGGTGATTCAATAAAAAATAGTCACATATCGCTCTGATAAACACAGATGGCTGAAAGAAATGTTTGATGGAACAAAGGAAACAAGTGTCTTGCTGCTAAACTTTTAAGTCACCATGGTTTAAATGAGAAAGTCTGTATGTAAAACATGAAAAACTCCATATCAGTGATATCTACAAAGGTGTACTCATTTCTTTGTAATGGTACTTTACTGTTCCAATGAAACAAAAAGAAAATCTCATTTTTAAAGTACATTTTTCGGCCATCCTGACCTATTTTCAGGGGCAAGAATGTTGATGTTAGACTGTGTTTTAAATCAGGTTGTGATCTTAAACTAACTATCACAGCACTGATTTCAGTTGTAATCTCAATTAGAATCCCAATTTGGCTTTTCTCCAGTCAGTGTTATGGTGAAATTTAACTTGTTCTTTTGTGTAATTGCACATGGCCCAGCAAAGGACCCCTTAGTAAACTGTACAGCATAAGTTTTCAATTCACTTTTGTCAGAAAACTTCACAGTATGAGAAGTTACAGCACAGTTTCTCCAAACGTGTGGTTCTTTTTCAGCCAGCGTGCTTTTAGAGCATCTACATTAGCTCATGTAGTAAAAGTACAATCAGTAAGTGTACTTTAACATTTGAGATTCCGAGTCACTCTTGCTTAGATCATGTGAACTATATCATGAACCTTTTTTTGTATAATGCATCAAACGTGTTCAAATCAGTTTATTTTCAATTTATTTTAACTAATCTAGAGACAAGCAACTCCTTTTTAGCTTCTGTTATGTATTTACCTCTCACACCTTAATCTAGATGTTAGTGTTCTCAGAGTTAACATGTCTCATGTTGCCATGTTGTATTTCTAATACCCAGCCTCAGTGTTCGCCCTGTTGACCCTCAAATCCAAACACCAATGATCTAGATATTCACAACATTCATAAGGAGATTCTTAAGGTCTTAAGTTTTGTTGTTTTTATGTTTTACAAAAAAAAACTTCACATTTTTTATATTTTTAAACGAAAGTGACATGCAAGGATATTTTTCTTTAGTGATGTTGCTTCAGCAATCTCAAATACTAATTATTCTGGGAATTTTTATGGTCAAACTATGTGATTTTCCAAATGTGTGTGTGTGGAGTAAAATGACCTTGTTCTTATGATGTTGTCACCGTGAATCATTTAGGATTAACAACACAAATTGTATCGATAGCAGAAACAGTCTTATAACTTATAATTCTCACACGTTACCGCTAGTTTTACAAACGCAGTCTTCTTCAGCTCTGTTTATGTAGCTTTTATGAAACTGATTTTCCATAGTACAAGTAGAATTTAATTTTTCTTTGCTCTCCAGTATAAATGCAATAATTTGCAGGCTTTTTACTGAAACTCTCACAATGCAACACTCAATGCTCAGAGCTTCATATATCAACAGCTCTGAAAATATCTTCTTTTTTAAAGTAATGTAGGACAGGATCTCTCACTCTCTGTGTCTCAAAAAAACCCAACTAAACTGGCAATCACCACTAAACAAATGAAAGTAGTTTATGGCTTTTTTATCAGCTGCATTTCTTTCATTTATGTATTGATCCCATTGTTTATTGGTAATGCTTTTAGGTCACTGTTTTAGCATGTCTGCCTCACACTCCATTTAAACAGTTTAACAGATAGTGGGGTCTGGTAAGGAAGTTGGGGGGAAGCAGACAACTCCACAGGAAGAGTCTTTTTGTCTTTTCTCCACTGTAAAAGATAGCAAGGCAGTGTGAAACTTTCTTTGCGGGAAAGACAAAACTGAGAGCCATGCTAGGCTCAGTGAGAGACTCTGCTCACCCTCTGCCCCAGCGATGGCAGTCCCTCACCAAGCTTGATTTCTGTTCTTTGTCTTGATTAAAGAATGTTAGCTACCGCTCATCGCTTGTCTGCAGGCTTTATTAAATGGAAAACTTCCACAACAACCTCTAAACAGTGGTTTATGGCTTTTTGTCACCTGCAACACCATGTAACACTTGGATGTTAGATTCTTTTACCAGTCAGTGTTGTTAGCCCCAACCCCCAGGCTCCAGCTGTCTGAGCTCTAACCCTGGCTGCCAAATGTCCCCCTGAGGCCTTTGTGCCTTTTACCACCAGACTAAGTTTGTAGTCCTATCTACTAATATTATTTTATTTTTTTTATTATAGCACAAGGTTCAGTTAGGTTACTACTTTGACTTCCTCAATTTGAGCACATTTCTGACCCGATACTTTATCAAGCTTTTACTCGAGTGTTTTTGACACTAGCAGCTGTACTTCTACTTAAGTGAAAATTGCCTGCAATTTTGCCACCTCAGTTGCCACTTTTCTGGAGTTTGTACACTTTTTATATTGAAATGTTCAACGTTTTACGTGTTATCCTTGATCACAGTTCTAAACAAGTTAACTTTCTTCACTTCAAAGTAACCCAAAAAAGAAACTATATGTCCAGTTCTCTTTACTCCAAACCTGGTTTAAGGCTATGCTGTTGTTGTGATATGGCCATACAAATAATATTAAGTTTAATTAATCTTTTAAAAAAATGGCTGCTTCATGGCTACCTGTTCAGAGAATTTGCAGACTTTTATGGAAACTGTCACAATGTAACACTCTCACTGTCAAAACATGGTTGATCCATGTTTCTATGAACACTGATTAATATATCAACAGCTCTGAAAATCCTTTTTTTTTAAGTAAAGCAGAACAGGATCTCTGTATCTCTAAAAATCCCAACAAAACTGGCAATCACCTCTAAACAAATGGAAGTAGTTTATGGATCTTTATCACCTGCAACACCATGTAACACCTAGATGTTAGACTCTTTTACCATCACATTTGCAAGGGTTTATGTGTTATCCTTGATCACAGTTCTAAATAAGTTAACTTTCTTGACATAAAAGTAGCCCAAAGAAGACAAATATATGTCCAGTTCTTTTTTACTCCAAACCTACTGATCGGAAAACATTATGTGATGCTGGAAGTTTTCATCCTATCCATCTGCAAAACAAGTTTACCTGTAAGCCAACACATTAGACGTAAGCAAATTTGTGAAATTCCTGAACAATGTGCTTTGTGGAGTAGCAGTAGTACTAGAACTAGTACTAGTAGTCCTAGTATTCTGCAGCAACCAGGCTTCAAGAGTGATCTCTCTTCTGGCTTTCAAATGGTGAAAACATGTCACAGTCTTAACCGCAAATCAGAAATGTTGGTAAATTTAAAAAGGAATTTAAACGTCAGCTTTGACATAGACACAGACTTTATTAATGCCACACTCAGGAAATTCACATGTTACACATGATTTAGCTCACGTGCTAAAACCCCAGAGCAATAACCACATCAGCATCATTAGCCTGAGTGTTGATCCTCCAGGTGAGTGAGTGGAGTTGAGTGTGTGTGTGTGTGTGTGTGAGTGTGTGTGTGTGTGTGTGTGTGTGTGTGTGTGTGTGTGTGTGTGTGTGTGTGTGTGTGTGTGTGTGTGTGTGATCAGAGGTGAAGCTGCTTTCTGCAAAGTCTCATCAACAACCAGGAAGAGTCTAAAAGCACTAAATATGAAACAGACCATTTACCATACCCAACACTGAGCTCCTGCACAGTCAGATGGAGTGAAACATAATGTCCCAGTGGTGTTCTGTTGGATTTAGCAGGTGAGCATTGTTGCCAGTCAAAACCTTTTTTTGGAAACTCTTTACAAGAATCAATGTAATTATTTGTTTTACTTGAATCAAATGTATTGGTTTATATACCTGAAATAAAACTTTTTTTTGGAAACCCGTTACATCAAATAAAACTTTCTTGGAAAAGCATTGCAAGAATCAATCGAGTTATTTGTTTTACCCCATTCAAATCTATTGGTTTCATTACATCAAATTAAATAATTTTGGAAACCCGTTACATCAAATAAAACTTTCTTGGAAAAACTTTACAAGAATCAATGTAATTATTTGTTTTACTTGAATCAAATGTAATGGTTTATATACCTGAAATAAAACTTTTTTGGAAACCCTGTACATGAAGTAAAAGGTTTTTGATCTTGTAAGTTCTGGCTTTAATATTTTCAGCTGATAAAGTGAACTTCATACAAACTCTGTGTTAGAAAAATCAAACTGTGTCTCGTGCGGGTGTATTGTGACTGCTCCATCACAATGTATAATTTGACTTGTGAGGTACACACAACAAGGCCAACAAGAAAAAGTGAATTAGAGATTCATTACAAAATACAAAAAATAAATAGTGCACAAATTTAAAACAAGCAAAACACCTATGCAAGAGTAACTACTAATGATTTACAAATACTTGTCATATACAACCAATACACTCAGAGAATTTTACCATATCAGTATAAAGCTCTCTGTAATTCCTGGACAGTTCGTGAAATAATTTAAAATTAAATCTGCACTTCAGTTAACTATTCTTTTTTAACAACAGGTTTATGTCTTAGATCTACGGATACAGCTAAAACACTCTGCTTGTATAATGCTGTATTCTCTCCCAGCTTATCCTTTTCTCACAACAGGGTGATTCCCAAAGTACGAGTCAATAAAACAATCACTCTAAAAACCAGAACAGAAAGATAAAGTTGCAAAATAAAAGATTAAGGATTGTGTTTTTATAGCATGTAGTAAACTATCCCCTTTTTCTAACACAGAGTTTGTATGAAGTTCACTTTATCAGCTGAAAATATTAAAGCCAGAACTTACAAGATCAAAAACCTTTTACTTCATGTACAGGGTTTCCAAAAAAGTTTTATTTCAGGTATATAAACCATTACATTTGATTCAAGTAAAACAAATAATTACATTGATTCTTGTAAAGTTTTTCCAAGAAAGTTTTATTTGATGTAACGGGTTTCCAAAATTATTTAATTTGATGTAATGAAACCAATAGATTTGAATGGGGTAAAACAAATAACTCGATTGATTCTTGCAATGCTTTTCCAAGAAAGTTTTATTTGATGTAACGGGTTTCCAAAAAAAAGTTTTATTTCAGGTATATAAACCAATACATTTGATTCAAGTAAAACAAATAATTACATTGATTCTTGTAAAGAGTTTCCAAAAAAAGGTTTTGACTGGCAACAATGCTCACCTGCTAAATCCAACAGAACACCACTGGGACATTATGTTTCACTCCATCTGACTGTGCAGGAGCTCAGTGTTGGGTATGGTAAATGGTCTGTTTCATATTTAGTGCTTTTAGACTCTTCCTGGTTGTTGATGAGACTTTGCAGAAAGCAGCTTCACCTCTGATCACACACACACACACACACACACACACACACACACACACACACACACACACACACACACACACACACACACACACACACACACACACACTCAACTCCACTCACTCACCTGGAGGATCAACACTCAGGCTAATGATGCTGATGTGGTTATTGCTCTGGGGTTTTAGCACGTGAGCTAAATCATGTGTAACATGTGAATTTCCTGAGTGTGGCATTAATAAAGTCTGTGTCTATGTCAAAGCTGACGTTTAAATTCCTTTTTAAATTTACCAACATTTCTGATTTGCGGTTAAGACTGTGACATGTTTTCACCATTTGAAAGCCAGAAGAGAGATCACTCTTGAAGCCTGGTTGCTGCAGAATACTAGGACTACTAGTACTAGTTCTAGTACTACTGCTACTCCACAAAGCACATTGTTCAGGAATTTCACAAATTTGCTTACGTCTAATGTGTTGGCTTACAGGTAAACTTGTTTTGCAGATGGATAGGATGAAAACTTCCAGCATCACATAATGTTTTCCGATCAGTAGGTTTGGAGTAAAAAAGAACTGGACATATATTTGTCTTCTTTGGGCTACTTTTATGTCAAGAAAGTTAACTTATTTAGAACTGTGATCAAGGATAACACATAAACCCTTGCAAATGTGATGGTAAAAGAGTCTAACATCTAGGTGTTACATGGTGTTGCAGGTGATAAAGATCCATAAACTACTTCCATTTGTTTAGAGGTGATTGCCAGTTTTGTTGGGATTTTTAGAGATACAGAGATCCTGTTCTGCTTTACTTAAAAAAAAAAGGATTTTCAGAGCTGTTGATATATTAATCAGTGTTCATAGAAACATGGATCAACCATGTTTTGACAGTGAGAGTGTTACATTGTGACAGTTTCCATAAAAGTCTGCAAATTCTCTGAACAGGTAGCCATGAAGCAGCCATTTTTTTAAAAGATTAATTAAACTTAATATTATTTGTATGGCCATATCACAACAACAGCATAGCCTTAAACCAGGTTTGGAGTAAAGAGAACTGGACATATAGTTTCTTTTTTGGGTTACTTTGAAGTGAAGAAAGTTAACTTGTTTAGAACTGTGATCAAGGATAACACGTAAAACGTTGAACGTTTCAATATAAAAAGTGTACAAACTCCAGAAAAGTGGCAACTGAGGTGGCAAAATTGCAGGTAATTTTCACTTAAGTAGAAGTACAGCTGCTAGTGTCAAAAACACTCGAGTAAAAGCTTGATAAAGTATCGGGTCAGAAATGTGCTCAAATTGAGGAAGTCAAAGTAGTAACCTAACTGAACCTTGTGCTATAATAAAAAAAATAAAATAATATTAGTAGATAGGACTACAAACTTAGTCTGGTGGTAAAAGGCACAAAGGCCTCAGGGGGACATTTGGCAGCCAGGGTTAGAGCTCAGACAGCTGGAGCCTGGGGGTTGGGGCTAACAACACTGACTGGTAAAAGAATCTAACATCCAAGTGTTACATGGTGTTGCAGGTGACAAAAAGCCATAAACCACTGTTTAGAGGTTGTTGTGGAAGTTTTCCATTTAATAAAGCCTGCAGACAAGCGATGAGCGGTAGCTAACATTCTTTAATCAAGACAAAGAACAGAAATCAAGCTTGGTGAGGGACTGCCATCGCTGGGGCAGAGGGTGAGCAGAGTCTCTCACTGAGCCTAGCATGGCTCTCAGTTTTGTCTTTCCCGCAAAGAAAGTTTCACACTGCCTTGCTATCTTTTACAGTGGAGAAAAGACAAAAAGACTCTTCCTGTGGAGTTGTCTGCTTCCCCCCAACTTCCTTACCAGACCCCACTATCTGTTAAACTGTTTAAATGGAGTGTGAGGCAGACATGCTAAAACAGTGACCTAAAAGCATTACCAATAAACAATGGGATCAATACATAAATGAAAGAAATGCAGCTGATAAAAAAGCCATAAACTACTTTCATTTGTTTAGTGGTGATTGCCAGTTTAGTTGGGTTTTTTTGAGACACAGAGAGTGAGAGATCCTGTCCTACATTACTTTAAAAAAGAAGATATTTTCAGAGCTGTTGATATATGAAGCTCTGAGCATTGAGTGTTGCATTGTGAGAGTTTCAGTAAAAAGCCTGCAAATTATTGCATTTATACTGGAGAGCAAAGAAAAATTAAATTCTACTTGTACTATGGAAAATCAGTTTCATAAAAGCTACATAAACAGAGCTGAAGAAGACTGCGTTTGTAAAACTAGCGGTAACGTGTGAGAATTATAAGTTATAAGACTGTTTCTGCTATCGATACAATTTGTGTTGTTAATCCTAAATGATTCACGGTGACAACATCATAAGAACAAGGTCATTTTACTCCACACACACACATTTGGAAAATCACATAGTTTGACCATAAAAATTCCCAGAATAATTAGTATTTGAGATTGCTGAAGCAACATCACTAAAGAAAAATATCCTTGCATGTCACTTTCGTTTAAAAATATAAAAAATGTGAAGTTTTTTTTTGTAAAACATAAAAACAACAAAACTTAAGACCTTAAGAATCTCCTTATGAATGTTGTGAATATCTAGATCATTGGTGTTTGGATTTGAGGGTCAACAGGGCGAACACTGAGGCTGGGTATTAGAAATACAACATGGCAACATGAGACATGTTAACTCTGAGAACACTAACATCTAGATTAAGGTGTGAGAGGTAAATACATAACAGAAGCTAAAAAGGAGTTGCTTGTCTCTAGATTATTTTCAATTTATTTTAACTAAACTGATTTGAACACGTTTGATGCATTATACAAAAAAAGGTTCATGATATAGTTCACATGATCTAAGCAAGAGTGACTCGGAATCTCAAATGTTAAAGTACACTTACTGATTGTACTTTTACTACATGAGCTAATGTAGATGCTCTAAAAGCACGCTGGCTGAAAAAGAACCACACGTTTGGAGAAACTGTGCTGTAACTTCTCATACTGTGAAGTTTTCTGACAAAAGTGAATTGAAAACTTATGCTGTACAGCTTACTAAGGGGTCCTTTGCTGGGCCATGTGCAATTACACAAAAGAACAAGTTAAATTTCACCATAACACTGACTGGAGAAAAGCCAAATTGGGATTCTAATTGAGATTACAACTGAAATCAGTGCTGTGATAGTTAGTTTAAGATCACAACCTGATTTAAAACACAGTCTAACATCAACATTCTTGCCCCTGAAAATAGGTCAGGATGGCCGAAAAATGTACTTTAAAAATGAGATTTTCTTTTTGTTTCATTGGAACAGTAAAGTACCATTACAAAGAAATGAG
Source organism: Aulonocara sp. 'chitande type north' Nkhata Bay (assembly GCF_057382095.1). NCBI lineage: Eukaryota > Metazoa > Chordata > Actinopteri > Cichliformes > Cichlidae > Aulonocara > Aulonocara sp. 'chitande type north' Nkhata Bay. The sequence goes on along the minus strand of NC_141353.1, from coordinate 16,983,769 downwards.
TACACCTTTGTAGATATCACTGATATGGAGTTTTTCTTGTTTTACATACAGACTTTCTCATTTAAACCATGGTGACTTAAAAGTTTAGCAGCAAGACACTTGTTTCCTTTGTTCCATCAAACATTTCTTTCAGCCATCTGTGTTTATCAGAGCGATATGTGACTATTTTTTATTGAATCACCAGAAAGTACACAAATACAAGATTAAATATTTTATTTATTTATCAAAGATACATAATTACACATTGATACAATGAATAAGGTGTCTATAAAAATTACACATGGTGTAAGAAAAACATTATAACATACAAATAAGTGTTTTAAGATAATCTGACATACTTTAAAAGCATAAGAATAAAAGTTTTTTTTTTTTTTTTTAAAAATCATGTTCTTTGATGATCACATTACATGTATCACATTTTTTAAAGCATAACGTAGGGTGTTCACAAAAACAGTTTTATGATTACTTTTTCCACAGTGCTTGTATGCCTCTTGCAAAACTATGTACTTATCACCATATGACATAATAACTCACGATTATGCAAGACCAGCCATGAAATGTCCGTCGCTTCATTACAATCATTTGTCCCCGCTGCTGCCCTCAGACCCAGTCTGTGGGGTAAAATTGCTTTTTTGGTGGTTCATAAAAAATATCTCAAAAAGCGATGTTAGTGAGGGGACCAGAAACACTGGGTTGCAGAGCAGTTGGTAAGGACTTGTATATTTCTGGAGAGTCTGCAAAAGCTGTCTTGCTCGTGCTCCTGATTGGATATGTGGAGCCCGGCTCTGATATCTCACTGGTGGCAGCTAAAGGTAGGCATGCCTTGGAGGCGGAGTTGGTCTCGGGCGCAATCTTTCAAACGAGCCTCACGGCATTTCAGGCAACCTCAGGCCGGAAACAACATCCGGTCACTCGCGGTCAAAATCCACGCAGAGCTGGTGTTTCGCAGGGATCAGGTTAACACATCTGGGTCTAAAAATATAAAGAAAAACAAAAAGAGTTTTAAAACACGCAAACTAGCAAAATATCAAAGGAGCATAACATAACAATAACAAGATGATATGAGATACCCGATGAGGCCATGATAGGTGATGTAGACATGTAATGTATAAACCTTTACGGGAGTTAAAAGTGGAGCTTATATATTTTTTAAAGTGTATTGTACGTGGGATAGGCTCCAGCGCACCGCGCGAGCCTGAGAAAAGGATAAGTGGAGGCGAATGGATGGATGGATGGTGTATTGTACCTGTTACAAACCATTGTGATACTTATTTATTTTTTTAAATGAAAGGATTGACAGAATGGTAAAAAGGAAAATGCAAAAATGTAGTTAGAGAGGAAGATTAACACTTACCGAATGATATGCGGATAAGGAAAGAGACGCAAGTTGCTGTTGAAATCGGCCGCTCCCTATGCGAACTCGCAAGCAGTCTGAGCGGCGCCAGTTGTTGATACGTCTGAATTCAGATGTCTTCTGGGGGTTCGAAGATAGTCTTAACATCAGCGGGAGATCGTAAAATCAGACCTGGAGCGGATTGGCTAACCGGGGTGCGAAGGGAGCGGTGCAAGGGTTATGTGATTGGCAGCGGGGCGCAGTAAGGCGGAGTTGGTCTAAGGGGGGAATTTTCAAACGAGGTAAGCAGCGCATTCGGGACCAGAGCGGGGAGCGAACAAGCAGGAAAAAATTGTGCTCTGGAAGCTGTTGCGGGTCGGTGCGATTAAGAGCGAGGTAGAACTTAGACTCTGCGTAGAATTTTAGAGGTAGCTAGCAAGAGGCAAGTTTTTGAAGAAAAAAGAGTAAGGAGCTTTCCCAATGTTTTTGGATTATAGCGCTTTTTTTTGGGGAATAGAGGGGTAGCTAACAAGTTATTCTAGGGGTTTTGGAGAAATCGCGGAGAAATTTTTAAAAGGAGTTTTGGCTTTGTTTGGCTGAGCATGAAGGGAGCCGCGGGGCGCTGAATTTGAGAAAAAAGACTAAGGATTTTTTCAGGATTTTCCCTGTTATCGAATATAAGGTTTTGGGAATAGAGGGGGTACCCTAACAAGTTATTGTAGGGTTTTGGAGAAATCGCGGAGGGTTTTTTAAGGAGTTTTCCCTGCTTATGTATCTAAGGAGGGTTAGGGGATCGCGAGTATGAGTTTTATTCTAAATCTACAAATGCATATAAATCTAAATAAAGTTTTCCCCCAAGGCATGCAGCATGTGTTTGTGGCCATACTGAACGTTACAAAAGCACAAGTTTAACTAAACAATTTTAATATGGTTTAATACATTTTTAAACACATGAGCACGGAGCCCGAGAGAGCACGGTCCGGAGACACACAGCCTCGGGCGCGCGCGGGCGCGCGCACACACACTGACCCGCCACCAGATGGCGTTTTTTGAGCATAAAAAAATAAATAAATTTTTTAATTGCTTAAAGAAATAAAAGAATGCTATTTTTGATATATAAGAAACTTTCTAAATAATCAATTATATTTTTATGAATATCATATTTTTATGAATATCATATTTTTATGAATATCATATTTTTATGAATATCATATTTTTATTATTTAATTACTTCCTACTTCCGGACTTCCGGAGCTCATGAATAATTTAATTAGGGGATAATTTAATTACTTCCGGACTTCCGGAGCTCATGAATAATTAATGAGCTCCGGAAGTAACCTGTCACTTTTTTTGACGAAAGGGGTATAATATCACTCTCTCACACAATATGTAAGCTAAAGCTTGAGAATCAACCACTCCGTATCGCCATATAACCCCAACAGACCACTTCAGTCTCAGAGTGCTGGCTTACTCATGGTTCCTTGGGCATTTGAAAGTAGAAAGGGAGGCAGAGTCTTTGGCTTTCAAGCCTCTCTTCTATGGAACCAGCTCCCAGTTTGGATTCGGGAGATTTTGTTACCCTGCAATAGGTTTATGGTTCTGGGGGCTTTCCATGATACACAGAGTGTTTCTTCTTCACTCATCTTTTTTCGCTCTCCTTGTATTTGTACACTACTCTGCATCATTAAATATTAATACTTTCTGTCTCTCTCCCACAGCCTGTCTTTGTCCTGTCTCCCTCCAGTCATTCACACACACACACAGGGTCAGTTCAAGTGGCTGCCCCTCCGTGAACTTGGTTCTGCTGGAGGTTTCTTCCTGTAAAAGGAGAGCTTTTCCTTCCCACTGTCGCCAAGTGCTAATTGTTGGGGTTTTCTATGTGTTATTGTAGGGTTCTTACCTTACAGTATAAAGCACCTTGAGGAGGTTGTTCTTGTGATCTGGCGGTATATCAATAAAATTGAATTGACTGTGAAGCACAAATATGCTGTATTTATTTAAATTTCTTTCTCTCTCTTTTTTTTAGTATACACACTTCTGTAGTCCCCCTTAATCTGGACATAACTGTTGAAAGTGTCATCTATTTCACATGCTATCCGATGGTTAAGTGATGACGTGACAAATCCTACTTCCGGGCCTAAAGTAGTCTGCGTTTAATATGGCTTTTGTGTTGTTAACATGCTTAATGTTTTGTATTTTCTTCTATTTAATCTCAAAAAGCTCCTAAAACAGTCAGTGATCACTGTTGACCTCCCTCAGCTTTTATTACCGCTAATCATTTATTTAAGCTCAGTTTTTAAAACCTTAGAATGTAACTGCAGCCCAGCCCATGCAGCAGTATATGAATGACTAACCTCGTATTGTGGATGGATTATCTCAGTTGTTCTCCTGGCTGAAGTTTGGTCCTTTTACAGCATCCTGCCATGCGATTACATTTGTTCCTGACCACCGAGAACACTCACGTTAACTTTTATCGAGTGGGAAAAAAGTTAGCTTGTTTATATTATGCTAACATAGCTGTGTTGCTAGCGGTCACGTAGCACATCATTATATACCAGCTAGCCCAACTTCAGTAACCCTACAAACGTCACTGCTGTTTAGCTTTCTGTCTTCATTTATGTTGGAAGTGATAGCAGAGCTGTACGTTTTCATTTGTTTCCAAAACCCGGCAGTCAGGACATGCTATATTGTATTTAGATAGAAGCTAGCGAGCTAACTCCCTGCTAACTTCTAACTCCGTTAAATGTCATAAATTCCGTTTTCATGGATGCCTGGATGTTAAACTCAATTGTTACACCTGGTAGAGCAGAACGCTGATCATTTTATTAAAGATGAAAGACTTTAGACAGTTTTTCAACGCTTAGTAATGCCATAGTTATCGTTTGATATATGGACCTGCAGCAGAGTTTAGGTCCAGACACGGCTAGTGACGTCAGACTGAACAAGGAGACGACTAAGCTCCAGTTACATCAGTGAAAGTAAACAAACAATATATATAAGAAGAGTAAGAAAATAAATATACACTTTAGGACTAGGGATAAAGGGATCAATAACAATTTAAAATTTACAGTTTGATGATTTAAAGTCTCACACACAACCGAAAGGGGAGGAGGGGGCGGCTGCTTCCAAATAGAGCGCATTTCATTCATAATGATGTAAATCCAAGCCCATTATGTATTCATGATTTGAATCCTGGGTTGTGTGAAATCTCAGAAATGCACCCTAGACAAAGTGAATCTGTGAAAGGTGTGTTAGATCATGTTGTGGTGATCCTTGGGTTGAGGGATGGGTGTTCATACTGCAGTGCAAAATTAAAACCAATGGAAGATGGACAAGAAAAGTTCAAAGCCATCAGGTCCTCAGTTTAGAAAAAAGAGAAAAGAAGAGGAGGAGAAACGAGCAAAAGATACAGGTAAGCAGATGTGTCATTGGATAATGGCAGGTCATCCTGAAACAATCAGAATCAAAATACTTTATTAATCCCTAAGGAAATTATGTGGATTACAGTTGCTCCAAGAAGAAATGGTAAAAATAGTAACAGTAACGGACTAAACTCCAAACAATACATTATATTACAGATTTTAATATTAATTAGTCATTGTCAATTGTTGATTTGTTCTGTTCTCATTGTATGACGAATTATGATGGCTGTTTGGTAGCCGTTTGCATACTATGCATACTCTCTCTCTCTCTTCATATGTGTGTGTGTGTGTGTGCACAACAGCTTTATGTTAATGTACAAATATGTTTATGTGGTTTCCATGGGTTTTGCATCTTCTTTAAGTGCGCGTCATTCCATCTCGGATTTGGACAAGACTGGTAAGCTCTCAACTTGCTCTCCGTCTGATATGATCAGGGTTTTTTGTGTGTTTTCTTGAGGTTTTGCGACGCTGCGTGTTAAAGGCCTAGCAGCCGTCATTTAGCCAATGTGAGCCACTCTGTAAGAGCAGGTGGGAGGGAACAGCTGCTTCTGTTGTAAACGTGCTTCCGACTTGGAAATTTCCTCGGTCGAGTGGGTTATCTGGCATTTCCCCTCTTGAGTTTTCTAAACACTAATTTTTGTCGATATTTTAAGTTTGTTAGTTGGACAGAGTTAAATTAGATGTCGAAAGTTACTCTTGTCTACTGGTGTTTGTTATTTAAAAGGAATCTGACAAGATGATTCAAATAAAAACAAACGGTCAAAAACTAATATTTGGCTCTCACTTATGCTAGTCTGTTTTTGAATGTAAACAAATCATCCAATCTAACACAATTTCTGATACTTGTTTGCTGAAAGTTTAGGCGATGGTATGAGGGCAGTGTTTAATATAGCGTTATTTAACTATAAGCTATAAGAGACTTGGAGCTTTTTATTGTCATTGTGCAGTTTTTTGCACAGCGAAATTGGGTATAATCTGTTAATGTGGCTTTTGTATTTAGTTGTTGTTGTCCAAACTCACTGTACTGCTACCTAACCAGTGTAGGATTGATGTAGTATTTAAGTTTTCTTTCCCTTTCCCTTTTTCCAAAATAACAATGAGTTGTTGTTGTTTTTTTTGTTTTGTTTTGTTTTCAGTTCATAAACGTATGTGTCTATGTTCCTAATGCAGCTATGAACAATGACCATAGTTGACAGATCTTCAGAAAAGTCTGACCACGAGTCAGCCGGACTCGGACCTGAAGCTGCTGTGTACAACAGTACACCCTCCTCTGAGGACCAGCCCAAGGACCAAGGGGCTGGTCCTCAGAGTACACCCTCCTCTGAGGACCAGCCCAAGGACCAAGGGGCTGGTCCTCAGAGTACACCCTCCTCTGAGGACCAGCCCAAGGACCAAGGTCAGAGCAAAGCCTGGCTTTTTTTCAAAATGTCTTTTTAAGCTGTTTGAAGATTTTTATTGTCAGACAGAATAGTTTTCCAACCAGTTTTAGCAAATATGGAACCACACTTTTTAGCCATTATTTACCCATATTTGTCAGAATTGGTTTTAGTAACGTACAGCTAATCTTTTTGCTTCTGCTTTCACACAAGTTTGACAACTGCTTTTGTGGGTGTTGTGTTGCTGCTTCCCTTCTCCGTTCATTCATCCAGTTATGTAATGCATCCAGCTTTGCATGATCAGTCACTTCAGCTCGTGATGCAATTGCTGTTTTTATATAAAGACCGGCAGCCCAACTTGTTTAGCAGAAACAAAGGAGAAGGCAAATTGTCCTATCTTTCTTCCTGAGGCTGTTTAGGAGTTTTTCACAGTGGCCAGAATCACATTATATAACTGTTAATAGTTGTAGCTATTACTGTGATGTCCTGACATGACTTTGCCATGTGCCAGTGTGTGGTTGTATAAGTAAGGTGGCATTAAATTATCTCCTTTTTAAAATGTATTGAAACAGATTTTTAGTAATAATTGTGGCTCTGTGTGTCAGTGATCAACAGTGGCGATGGAATTGACTTGCCCCAGAAGGTGCTGTTCTCACCAGATCGGCTCAGCCTAAATTGGGCCCAGGTTCACCTCATTGGTGCAGGCCTCCAGAACATGGGGAACACCTGCTTCCTCAACTCAGCCCTGCAGTGTCTCAGCTACACCCCTCCTTTAGCAAACTACATGCTGACGCGGGAGCACTCCAAAACATGTAAGTTTATTTCACCAACAGTGGTGTTACGCAGTCCTGCGCTGATTCTCACATTGTATCACTCCTTACTCACTCAGTATTTTGTCTCTGTCTCTGCTGCAGGTCATGAGCCAGGGTTCTGTATGATGTGTACCATGCAAAACCACATCATTCAGGTTTTTACCAACTCTGGGAATGTCATTAAGCCCATTGGTGTACTCAATGAGCTTGGGTGTAAGTGGATGACTGTTGTTGCTGTGCTCTGTGCAAAGTGTTTACCTATATTTTAATGATAGGAGGCGCTGTGTGACTGTTTACCTTTTGTAATTTTGGAGGGAAATAATCTGGAGGGATTTTGAATTCTGTTTTTAAATAAGTGTAAACTTGCATTTAACTGTGGTATCCTTTACAATAATTCACCTCCTGCTTTGTTTTTTGGTTCTGTTTTTCCTCGTTCCCCTCACACAGGGATTGCAAACCACTTCCGCTATGGAAGCCAGGAAGATGCTCATGAATTCCTGCGGTGCACAGTGGATGCTATGCAAAGGTCCTGCTTACCTGGAACCAAGTGAGTGTCATTTTACATTGCATGCATTCTAAACAAGTTAAACACACAAAAATATTTTTACTTGGGCTTGACAGTGTTTGCACTTTATTATGTAGTAAGATCCATAATTAGCTACGTAGAGGTAACACCGTGACAGTAGGAGAATATGAAATAAATCCTTTATCCTGTTTTTCAGGAAGTGCAGTTTATACTAGTTCCTTTTAACTATTAATGCTTCAATTGCTGAGAGTATTTTTCAGAAATGCAGATTCCTCAGTCTCTTGCCTGACTGACACCTCAGTTTACATACTAGGCAAGCCACTTGATATAATACCTCATTATTATATCAAGTTTTTTAATGAACTTGACTGCTCCAACACAGAAAGTATTCTTACACTGGGTGTGGTAGCTTGTTTTGGTAACAGGGCTTGAAAAGATCAGAAGCGGCTTAAACGTGTAGTAAAACAGGTGTCTGGGATTATGGCAGAGAGCTGCCAGACTTAGTGTCTAGTATAGATTTCTTCTGAGGCAACAGGGTAAGCAGTGTGAGCAGGAGCACTCAACCCCTCAGGTCATCTCTTATTCACCCTAATGGCATTAGTGCTATTATTGCAGCAGCAAAATTCAGAAAATCCAGGTTTTTCTATGTGTTACTATAGAGCTTCGAAGTCTATGTGCACATTTAACCAAAACTACACGTTTAACAGATGCACTGGGCTGAGTGTTGTGCTTCTTGTTAGGCTCCTAAAAATAATTTATTAATTCATTTATTTTTTTAAGAACCTAAAGTGTCAATTCTCATCAAATCAATTCTTCCCGTGTAGCAGCAGATGGCCTCTTAAGTAATTAATCGTGCTCCAATTCCTCCTATTGTCTTTTCTGCTACTTGAATACTGTAAAGTGATTGTCTGGTTCCAAAATGCTAAAAAATAAATGGTCAGTCAGTTAATTGTTGCACTGTCCTTATTAGTTAACTTTTGTGCTTTATCTTTTTATTATAGATTGGACAGGCAAACGCAGGCAACCTCTTTCATCCATCAAGTGTTTGGCGGGTACCTAAGATCCAGAGGTAAGTCACTGTTTTTTAAGGTTTGATTTATTTTTCTTTTATTTGTCTTTTTATGTCTTACAGCTTGTGTGATACTCATAGCACTGATTTCTGTTTCAGTTAAATGTTTAAACTGCAAAGCTGTCTCAGATACATTTGACCCTTTTCTGGATGTCACTCTGGAAATTAAGGTAATTGGACAACATTCAAAGTGACGTTGCTACTATGTATTCTCTGCATTATGGAGTGTGAGGTTTTTCCTCTCTCTCTCTGTTCATATAGACTGCTCCAAATGTCTCCAAAGCTCTGGAGCAGTTTGTCAAGCCAGAACAGCTGGGTGGTGAAAATGCTTATAAATGCACCAAGTAAGTCAAAGAGATGCCAAACCATGATGAGTTTTAGTGTTTAGGTGTGATTTTTGTCAACAAGCTGAATGTTTGTTTCCTTCAGGTGCAACAAAATGGTAACGGCCTCAAAAAGATTTACAATCCATCGCAGCGCCAATGTGCTCACCATCTCACTCAAACGCTTTGCAGACTTCAGTGGAGGCAAAATCACAAAGGCAAATGGCCAATAGTGTCTGCTTAAGTCATAAAGATACATGACAGATGCTTTGTTTTATTATAAAACAGGATATTTGCATGTAATGTTTGAATTTTTTTGTTTGGTGGTCATCAGGATGTGAAGTATTTGGAGCATCTGGATCTGCGGCCCTTCATGTCGCAGTCCCACGGGGAGCCCCAGCTCTACAGGCTGTATGCTGTGCTGGTTCACTCTGGATTGAGTTGTCATACTGGACACTATTTCTGCTATATTAAGGTACTGGCTGTGCCCGAATCTGTTTGAATGCTGCTGTTGCGTAGTACAAACAAACAAACACCATAAACAACACATTTCAGCAGAAAACTACTTTGTATGCATTGAAAGAAAGAAAAAAAAGACCCCTATATAACCATAAGATTCTTCTTTTTAGCTCAAATTCAATTCAGAAACTGAATCTGCTGTGTCACATCTCTCTCATTCTGTCTCACAGGCCAGCAATGAGCAGTGGTTTCAGATGAATGACTCGTCCGTGTCAGTCAGTGACATTAGCACTGTTCTCAACCAGCAGGCCTATGTCCTCTTCTACATCAAGTGAGTAAACATCGGTATTTTTAAACATTCTAGGCTTATTCCTTCAGTAGAACTTTTCCCATCATTATTTAATAATGTAGACATGTTTATTCTCACTTTTCTTGTAGAAAATGTATTATTATAACCTAATGTTATAATGTTGATGCTTTGTCATGGTTAATATTCTTTTTTCCATGTCATCAGGTGCACAGATGTGGGAAAAACTGGGGACTACAGCCACTTGAACCATAACGCTGGCATATCTGGTCAGGCATCTCCCCAGCCGGTGGTGAGCCCAGGCACCATCGCCACCATGCCTCACAACAGTGTTGGCTTCATAGGTCCCCAGCTGCCACCACACATGAACAAGGTACTTCCTCACCTGAGGGTACTGATAATGTTGTTGTTTTTGTTAAACCCAGTGTTTCATGCAAAATACATTTGTACCTTTCAATTGTGTCTGTTTGAAAAGAATGAAATGATATCATATATTCCTTATTGGCCTACATTTGTACAAAATTCCAAATTATATACACAAAGTCATAGAAATCACTGCTCCAATTGGTCATCATGATTTTAATATTCTCTTTTTCCATAACAATGAAATACGCCTTGGACAAATATGACACGTCAATATTTCATTAGTGTTGTCACATCACATCCTGTAAGCATCGTCTGTCTGTGTCCTTTCTCTGGAAATTAATATTTCCAGCCAATATAGGCAATCCATCAACATGGCTGGAGAGTTGGTAGTTATATGCAGTCTGTATAAGTGTGGTTAATCCAATGAAGATTTGTAAGGAGATGGCAGTTACTGTGAATTTACAGCAGTTACACAGTGATTAGTAATAAACAGAGCCAGTGAGAGTGAGTGGATATAAGAAAGTCAGTGACTCAGGTGTGTCGATTGGTTCTGTTTGTGAGACTGGAGGAGACGTAGAAATCTTTTGTTTTAAATCTTAGTTAGGAAGATTCCTGTTTGAAAACAAGCACTTTTTGTGAGAAATACAAGAAGTACATCTGCAGAAAGCACACAGTTACATTCTGTCCATCATGTGGACAAAATCGAAAATGTTGAGCATTGAAAAACTGAGAACGTTGGGCAAGTTCAAAATACGTGTTTGTAAGAACGAAAAACCAAATTGTTCCTAAAATAGTTATGGAAAGTCACTGTTGTATGTCTGTGTTCTACATGTTTATCTGATGGAAAATAAAGGTGCTATTGTTTTATTGCAGTTTCTTGACAATTCTGAGTGGATTTACACAGTATGGGTCAAAATGACCCGCAACAAAATCAATGTCACTTTTTTGTTTTTCAACATAATACAAGGGTTAATTTCCAAAACTTCCATATGATCTTCAATTTGTAGCAGATCCACACACAGCAGCTGGAGCAGTTTCAAATGGAGGTCAGTCCACTGCTGCCACCTGTGGCCAAGTACCAAGCCTACCATAGCCCACTACTAGATTAACTTGCTATGATGACATTGAGTAGAGGCTGAGTGGCTGCACTTACCCCTGGTACATCCAAATCTACCCACAAACATGTTGAAAGATGCAATGGCAGCAATGTGGCTTGTCAACACTGAAAACAATCAGTAAGCAAAGACAACAGGGATCACTTTTTTCTGTTTATTTAACATGCACAACATTTGTAGTCGCCTTCGGCACAGGGGAAGTCCACACACACTGTGTGGTACCACTTTCCACAGAAGGTGCATTCAATCTACAAGACTGAATGAGAAAGTCAGGGTCATTGTCTGACTGTTTATTACTAATCACTGTGTAACTGCTGTACATTCACAGTAACTGCCATCTCCTTACAAATGTTTATTAGATTAACCACACTTATACAGACTGTATATAACAACCAACTCTAAAATGTTTGTGCATGAAACGAATTCAGACGTGCTGCAGATGTGTGTCACAAGTTGATCTGGCTGTAGGCTGTGGCACTTGGCCAGTGGTGGCACTGGTTGACTCGAGTCCATGTTAGTGCACACAAAGTAAACTGCTCGCTTTAGTTGTGAAGCAAAAACGCTGAATTCGGAGAAACAAACCGTGTGAGGGGAACGATAACGACAACAAGAGTCTCCCGATCGTTTACTCTTGTTGTCCTGTGAACAACATCGGCATGGTGTTAATTGTTTGCTGTTTTCGCGATCGCGTCGCGCATGAGGATAACCCTAGGTAAACTCGCCACATTTTTAAACATTTTGTTGTTCAACAGCATCAAGACTGACGGAGTGTGTTTGAGATAACCTCACAAGTGTCACAGATGACACATTTGGCGTTTTTTTGCTAGTCTGTAGGTAGCAGCTCCTGAAACGGAAGTCTGCCACACATCTGTTCGACTAACGCCAGTTGATCTAAACGCCAGTAGATCTGGAACACCGGCAGCCTCGCCTCTGTCAGTGCGCCTCAGGGCGGCTGTGGCTACAATTTAGCTTGCCATCACCAGTGTGTGTGAATGGGTGGATGACTGAACGTGTAAAGTGCTTTGGGGTCCTTAGGGACTAAGTAAAGCGCTATACAAATACAGGCCATTTACTTAATGCTGAAATCTAATCTATTGTATTAAATGGGTATGCTTATAGTTTGGGTAATTTTGTTATGTCAAGAAGTTCTGTTTTAAAACTTAATCTCTTGTTAACTGTTCAGATTGCTGAGGTGATTGATGATCGACCTGAGGAAGTGAAACAGATGGAAGTTTTTAGGACCAGCAACAGATGGAAAGCAATTGGAGGTAAATAAGAAGTCACAGAAGTAGGGGGGGATTTGTGCAATATTAAGTTAAGACTGTTGTTTACTATAGTTTTACTTCCTCTCCTAAAAGTGGATCAAAATGATGACACAGAGGAAGGAAATGGAAAAGAACATCAAAATACAGAGGCTGGCTCATTAAGCAGAGGTCGACATGACTCACCCGAGTTGTCTTCAAAGAGAAGAGGACAGGATTCTCCTGTCAAAAAGACCCGGCATGACTCTCCAGACATCTCTCCACCAAAGAGAAGTCGGAAGTACTCTCCGGATGTCTCTCCTCACAGGACAAGACGTCACGACTCTCCTGATGTCTCTCCTCCCAGGAGAAGACGTCATGACTCTCCAGATGTCTCTCCTCCCAGGACTAGACCTCACGACTCTCCAGATGTCTCTCCTCCCAGGAGAAGACGTCATGACTCTCCTGATGTCTCTCCTCCCAGGACTAGACCTCACGACTCTCCAGATGTCTCTCCTCCCAGGAGAAGACGTCATGACTCTCCAGATGTCTCTCCTCCCAGGACTAGACCTCAGGACTCTCCAGATGTCTCTCCTCCCAGGAGAAGACGTCATGACTCTCCAGATGTCTCTCCTCCCAGGACTAGACCTCATGACTCTCCAGATGTCTCTCCTCCCAAGAGAAGACGTCACGACTCTCCTGTTGTCTCTCCTCCCAAGAGAAGACGTCATGACTCTCCAGATGTCTCTCCTCACAGGACTAGACCTCACGACTCTCCAGATGTCTCTCCTCCCAGGAGAAGACGTCACGACTCTCCTGATGTCTCTCCTCACAGGACTAGACCTCACGACTCTCCAGATGTCTCTCCTCCCAGGAGAAGACGTCATGACTCTCCAGATGTCTCTCCTCCCAGGACTAGACATCACAACTCTCCAGATGTCTCTCCTCCCAAGAGAAGACGTCACGACTCTCCTGATGTCTCTCCTCCCAGGAGAAGACGTCATGACTCTCCAGATGTCTCTCCTCCCAAGAGAAGACGTCACGACTCTCCAGATGTCTCTCCTCCCAGGAGAAGACGCCATGACTCCCCAGACTTGTCACCACCAAGACAGTGTTCAGGAAAGTCAGAAAAAATGCAAAGTAAAGGTCAGTGATCCATTTAAATTGTAAAGTGGAATCTGGTGTGGCATATGAATAAAAGTAAAAAGCAGAGACCCATTTAACATGAGTTTTGAATTGAAATTTATTTTAAAGACATAGCTTGATCTAATAATAAATCTTTAATTTTTGTCCAAAAGGCATTACAAAATGAAAATTAACAAATTAACTGTGTCTTTGTCAGATTCAGCCTCCAACAAAAGCAAGCTCAGTTCATCCTTGTTAAGTAAAAAACGCTCACCGGATCCTCATCGGTCAGCGGTGGCTAAGAAGGGTCAGAATAGACATGATTCAGACTCGGATCCGTCTCCCCCGAGGAAAAGGCCCCTGAAGGGAAACGCCTCAGACTCCGACCAATCTCCCCCAAGGAGGCCCTCAAAAACTAAACGGGGCTCAGACTCCGACCAATCTCCCCCAAGGAGGCCCTCAAAAACTAAACGGGGCTCAGACTCTGACCAGTCTCCACCCAGGGGGCAGCCACCGAGTGGAAGGGACTCGGATGGAGATTTGTCACCACCTCGTAGGCCAGGCCAGTCACAGGTAAGCAGACTGTGTTGGAACAAAGATTAATGTCAAATCTGATTTCACTCAAATGTTATATTTTTCAATTGTCTTTTTTTTTTTTATAACCAGGGCCAAAGGATGCTATCTGGTGGAAAGGCAGGCCTGGTTTCTGTGGACATTTTAAGGAAAGAGCAAAAGGAGAACAGACGCAGAGAAAAACACAATCAGCCACTTGAAGGTTTCATCAACTTTTCTCTCTTAAGATTTTTTTACACCCATTGATTGAAGAGCTTCATACAGCTTTGCATCTCATTTCAGCTTATCATCTATATTGTCGTATTTTATTTAGTCCTAAAATTAAATAATGAAGTTTCTACATACTTACCCATTCATCCCCTTTGACCAGATGAATCGCGTAAGGCTCAGACGATTTTCAGAGACAAAAGTGGCAAAAGGAGGGATCTGGATTCAGAGAGAAATGAACAGAAAAAGAAAGCTGGTGAAAAAGCGGCAAGAGACGAGAAATACGCTCAGTGGGGAAAAGGGTAAATGTGCATGATCATTTCAAATATCACAGTTTATGTGATTATATCCACATAAAAAATTATAAAAGTGGTTCAATGGTTTATGTTAAAATGTATGTATAGGTTGGCACAGATCCAGATGCATCACCAGAAACTTAAGGAAGCGCTGCGCGAAGCCCTTAAGCCACTTGAGGATCTTGACCGCATGTTGAGAGAACAGGAAAGAGAAGGCGATCCTATGGCTGCAATGCGCAGGCGTAAAAAGGACCGTGGCACAAAAACACAAGATATTTAACTCAAAGAGAAGAGGACAGGATTCTCCTGTCAAAAAGACCCGGCATGACTCTCCAGACATCTCTCCACCAAAGAGAAGTCGGAAGTACTCTCCGGATGTCTCTCCTCACAGGACAAGACGTCACGACTCTCCTGATGTCTCTCCTCCCAGGACTAGACCTCACGACTCTCCAGATGTCTCTCCTCCCAGGAGAAGACGTCATGACTCTCCAGATGTCTCTCCTCCCAGGACTAGACCTCACGACTCTCCAGATGTCTCTCCTCCCAGGAGAAGACGTCATGACTCTCCTGATGTCTCTCCTCCCAGGACTAGACCTCACGACTCTCCAGATGTCTCTCCTCCCAGGAGAAGACGTCATGACTCTCCAGATGTCTCTCCTCCCAGGACTAGACCTCACGACTCTCCAGATGTCTCTCCTCCCAGGAGAAGAAGTCATGACTCTCCAGATGTCTCTCCTCCCAGGACAAGACCTCATGACTCTCCAGATGTCTCTCCTCCCAAGAGAAGACGTCACGACTCTCCTGTTGTCTCTCCTCCCAAGAGAAGACGTCATGACTCTCCAGATGTCTCTCCTCACAGGACTAGACCTCACGACTCTCCAGATGTCTCTCCTCCCAGGAGAAGACGTCACGACTCTCCTGATGTCTCTCCTCACAGGACTAGACCTCACGACTCTCCAGATGTCTCTCCTCCCAGGAGAAGACGTCATGACTCTCCAGATGTCTCTCCTCCCAGGACTAGACATCACAACTCTCCAGATGTCTCTCCTCCCAAGAGAAGACGTCACGACTCTCCTGATGTCTCTCCTCCCAGGAGAAGACGTCATGACTCTCCAGATGTCTCTCCTCCCAAGAGAAGACGTCACGACTCTCCAGATGTCTCTCCTCCCAGGAGAAGACGCCATGACTCCCCAGACTTGTCACCACCAAGACAGTGTTCAGGAAAGTCAGAAAAAATGCAAAGTAAAGGTCAGTGATCCATTTAAATTGTAAAGTGGAATCTGGTGTGGCATATGAATAAAAGTAAAAAGCAGAGACCCATTTAACATGAGTTTTGAATTGAAATTTATTTTAAAGACATAGCTTGATCTAATAATAAATCTTTAATTTTTGTCCAAAAGGCATTACAAAATGAAAATTAACAAATTAACTGTGTCTTTGTCAGATTCAGCCTCCAACAAAAGCAAGCTCAGCTCATCCTTGTTAAGTAAAAAACGCTCACCGGATCCTCATCGGTCAGCGGTGGCTAAGAAGGGTCAGAATAGACATGATTCAGACTCGGATCCGTCTCCCCCGAGGAAAAGGCCCCTGAAGGGAAACGCCTCAGACTCCGACCAATCTCCCCCAAGGAGGCCCTCAAAAACTAAACGGGGCTCAGACTCTGACCAGTCTCCACCCAGGGGGCAGCCACCGAGTGGAAGGGACTCGGATGGAGATTTGTCACCACCTCGTAGGCCAGGCCAGTCACAGGTAAGCAGACTGTGTTGGAACAAAGATTAATGTCAAATCTGATTTCACTCAAATGTTATATTTTTCAATTGTCTTTTTTTTTTTTATAACCAGGGCCAAAGGATGCTATCTGGTGGAAAGGCAGGCCTGGTTTCTGTGGACATTTTAAGGAAAGAGCAAAAGGAGAACAGACGCAGAGAAAAACACAATCAGCCACTTGAAGGTTTCATCAACTTTTCTCTCTTAAGATTTTTTTACACCCATTGATTGAAGAGCTTCATACAGCTTTGCATCTCATTTCAGCTTATCATCTATATTGTCGTATTTTATTTAGTCCTAAAATTAAATAATGAAGTTTCTACATACTTACCCTTTGACCAGATGAATCGCGTAACGCTCAGACGATTTTCAGAGACAAAAGTGGCAAAAGGAGGGATCTGGATTCAGAGAGAAATGAACAGAAAAAGAAAGCTGGTGAAAAAGCGGCAAGAGACGAGAAATACGCTCAGTGGGGAATAGGGTAAATGTGCATGATCATTTCAAATATCACAGTTTATGTGATTATATCCACATAAAAAATTATAAAAGTGGTTCAATGGTTTATGTTAAAATGTATGTATAGGTTGGCACAGATCCAGATGCATCACCAGAAACTTAAGGAAGCGCTGCGCGAAGCCCTTAAGCCACTTGAGGATCTTGACCGCATGTTGAGAGAACAGGAAAGAGAAGGCGATCCTATGGCTGCAATGCGCAGGCGTAAAAAGGACCGTGGCACAAAAACACAAGATATTTAACTCAAAGAGAAGAGGACAGGATTCTCCTGTCAAAAAGACCCGGCATGACTCTCCAGACATCTCTCCACCAAAGAGAAGTCGGAAGTACTCTCCGAATGTCTCTCCTCACAGGACAAGACGTCACGACTCTCCTGATGTCTCTCCTCCCAGGACTAGACCTCACGACTCTCCAGATGTCTCTCCTCCCAGGAGAAGACGTCATGACTCTCCAGATGTCTCTCCTCCCAGGACTAGACCTCACGACTCTCCAGATGTCTCTCCTCCCAGGAGAAGACGTCATGACTCTCCTGATGTCTCTCCTCCCAGGACTAGACCTCACGACTCTCCAGATGTCTCTCCTCCCAGGAGAAGACGTCATGACTCTCCAGATGTCTCTCCTCCCAGGACTAGACCTCACGACTCTCCAGATGTCTCTCCTCCCAGGAGAAGACGTCATGACTCTCCAGATGTCTCTCCTCCCAAGAGAAGACGTCACGACTCTCCTGTTGTCTCTCCTCCCAAGAGAAGACGTCATGACTCTCCAGATGTCTCTCCTCACAGGACTAGACCTCACGACTCTCCAGATGTCTCTCCTCCCAAGAGAAGACGTCACGACTCTCCTGTTGTCTCTCCTCCCAAGAGAAGACGTCATGACTCTCCAGATGTCTCTCCTCACAGGACTAGACCTCACGACTCTCCAGATGTCTCTCCTCCCAGGAGAAGACGTCACGACTCTCCTGATGTCTCTCCTCACAGGACTAGACCTCACGACTCTCCAGATGTCTCTCCTCTCAGGAGAAGACGTCATGACTCTCCAGATGTCTCTCCTCCCAGGACTAGACATCACAACTCTCCAGATGTCTCTCCTCCCAAGAGAAGACGTCACGACTCTCCTGATGTCTCTCCTCCCAGGAGAAGACGTCATGACTCTCCAGATGTCTCTCCTCCCAAGAGAAGACGTCACGACTCTCCAGATGTCTCTCCTCCCAGGAGAAGACGCCATGACTCCCCAGACTTGTCACCACCAAGACAGTGTTCAGGAAAGTCAGAAAAAATGCAAAGTAAAGGTCAGTGATCCATTTAAATTGTAAAGTGGAATCTGGTGTGGCATATGAATAAAAGTAAAAAGCAGAGACCCATTTAACATGAGTTTTGAATTGAAATTTATTTTAAAGACATAGCTTGATCTAATAATAAATCTTTAATTTTTGTCCAAAAGGCATTACAAAATGAAAATTAACAAATTAACTGTGTCTTTGTCAGATTCAGCCTCCAACAAAAGCAAGCTCAGCTCATCCTTGTTAAGTAAAAAACGCTCACCGGATCCTCATCGGTCAGCGGTGGCTAAGAAGGGTCAGAATAGACATGATTCAGACTCGGATCCGTCTCCCCCGAGGAAAAGGCCCCTGAAGGGAAACGCCTCAGACTCCGACCAATCTCCCCCAAGGAGGCCCTCAAAAACTAAACGGGGCTCAGACTCTGACCAGTCTCCACCCAGGGGGCAGCCACCGAGTGGAAGGGACTCGGATGGAGATTTGTCACCACCTCGTAGGCCAGGCCAGTCACAGGTAAGCAGACTGTGTTGGAACAAAGATTAATGTCAAATCTGATTTCACTCAAATGTTATATTTTTCAATTGTCTTTTTTTTTTTTATAACCAGGGCCAAAGGATGCTATCTGGTGGAAAGGCAGGCCTGGTTTCTGTGGACATTTTAAGGAAAGAGCAAAAGGAGAACAGACGCAGAGAAAAACACAATCAGCCACTTGAAGATTTCATCAACTTTTCTCTCTTAAGATTTTTTTACACCCATTGATTGAAGAGCTTCATACAGCTTTGCATCTCATTTCAGCTTATCATCTATATTGTCGTATTTTATTTAGTCCTAAAATTAAATAATGAAGTTTCTACATACTTACCCTTTGACCAGATGAATCGCGTAACGCTCAGACGATTTTCAGAGACAAAAGTGGCAAAAGGAGGGATCTGGATTCAGAGAGAAATGAACAGAAAAAGAAAGCTGGTGAAAAAGCGGCAAGAGACGAGAAATACGCTCAGTGGGGAATAGGGTAAATGTGCATGATCATTTCAAATATCACAGTTTATGTGATTATATCCACATAAAAAATTATAAAAGTGGTTCAATGGTTTATGTTAAAATGTATGTATAGGTTGGCACAGATCCAGATGCATCACCAGAAACTTAAGGAAGCGCTGCGCGAAGCCCTTAAGCCACTTGAGGATCTTGACCGCATGTTGAGAGAACAGGAAAGAGAAGGCGATCCTATGGCTGCAATGCGCAGGCGTAAAAAGGACCGTGGCACAAAAACACAAGATATTTAACTCAAAGAGAAGAGGACAGGATTCTCCTGTCAAAAAGACCCGGCATGACTCTCCAGACATCTCTCCACCAAAGAGAAGTCGGAAGTACTCTCCGAATGTCTCTCCTCACAGGACAAGACGTCACGACTCTCCTGATGTCTCTCCTCCCAGGACTAGACCTCACGACTCTCCAGATGTCTCTCCTCCCAGGAGAAGACGTCATGACTCTCCAGATGTCTCTCCTCCCAGGACTAGACCTCACGACTCTCCAGATGTCTCTCCTCCCAGGAGAAGACGTCATGACTCTCCTGATGTCTCTCCTCCCAGGACTAGACCTCACGACTCTCCAGATGTCTCTCCTCCCAGGAGAAGACGTCATGACTCTCCAGATGTCTCTCCTCCCAGGACTAGACCTCACGACTCTCCAGATGTCTCTCCTCCCAGGAGAAGACGTCATGACTCTCCAGATGTCTCTCCTCCCAGGACTAGACCTCATGACTCTCCAGATGTCTCTCCTCCCAAGAGAAGACGTCACGACTCTCCTGTTGTCTCTCCTCCCAAGAGAAGACGTCATGACTCTCCAGATGTCTCTCCTCACAGGACTAGACCTCACGACTCTCCAGATGTCTCTCCTCCCAGGAGAAGACGTCACGACTCTCCTGATGTCTCTCCTCACAGGACTAGACCTCACGACTCTCCAGATGTCTCTCCTCCCAGGAGAAGACGTCATGACTCTCCAGATGTCTCTCCTCCCAGGACTAGACATCACAACTCTCCAGATGTCTCTCCTCCCAAGAGAAGACGTCACGACTCTCCTGATGTCTCTCCTCCCAGGAGAAGACGTCATGACTCTCCAGATGTCTCTCCTCCCAAGAGAAGACGTCACGACTCTCCAGATGTCTCTCCTCCCAGGAGAAGACGCCATGACTCCCCAGACTTGTCACCACCAAGACAGTGTTCAGGAAAGTCAGAAAAAATGCAAAGTAAAGGTCAGTGATCCATTTAAATTGTAAAGTGGAATCTGGTGTGGCATATGAATAAAAGTAAAAAGCAGAGACCCATTTAACATGAGTTTTGAATTGAAATTTATTTTAAAGACATAGCTTGATCTAATAATAAATCTTTAATTTTTGTCCAAAAGGCATTACAAAATGAAAATTAACAAATTAACTGTGTCTTTGTCAGATTCAGCCTCCAACAAAAGCAAGCTCAGCTCATCCTTGTTAAGTAAAAAACGCTCACCGGATCCTCATCGGTCAGCGGTGGCTAAGAAGGGTCAGAATAGACATGATTCAGACTCGGATCCGTCTCCCCCGAGGAAAAGGCCCCTGAAGGGAAACGCCTCAGACTCCGACCAATCTCCCCCAAGGAGGCCCTCAAAAACTAAACGGGGCTCAGACTCTGACCAGTCTCCACCCAGGGGGCAGCCACCGAGTGGAAGGGACTCGGATGGAGATTTGTCACCACCTCGTAGGCCAGGCCAGTCACAGGTAAGCAGACTGTGTTGGAACAAAGATTAATGTCAAATCTGATTTCACTCAAATGTTATATTTTTCAATTGTCTTTTTTTTTTTTATAACCAGGGCCAAAGGATGCTATCTGGTGGAAAGGCAGGCCTGGTTTCTGTGGACATTCTAAGGAAAGAGCAAAAGGAGAACAGACGCAGAGAAAAACACAATCAGCCACTTGAAGGTTTCATCAACTTTTCTCTCTTAAGATTTTTTTACACCCATTGATTGAAGAGCTTCATACAGCTTTGCATCTCATTTCAGCTTATCATCTATATTGTCGTATTTTATTTAGTCCTAAAATTAAATAATGAAGTTTCTACATACTTACCCATTCATCCCCTTTGACCAGATGAATCGCGTAACGCTCAGACGATTTTCAGAGACAAAAGTGGCAAAAGCAGGGATCTGATTTCAGAGAGAAATGAACAGAAAAAGAAAGCTGGTGAAAAAGCGGCAACAGACGAGAAATACGCTCAGTGGGGAAAACGGTAAATGTGCATGATCATTTCAAATATCACAGTTTATGTGATTATATCCACATAAAAAATTATAAAAGTGGTTCAATGGTTTATGTTAAAATGTATGTATAGGTTGGCACAGATCCAGATGCATCACCAGAAACTTAAGGAAGCGCTGCGCGAAGCCCTTAAGCCACTTGAGGATCTTGACCGCATGTTGAGAGAACAGGAAAGAGAAGGCGATCCTATGGCTGCAATGCGCAGGCGTAAAAAGGACCGTGGCACAAAAACACAAGATGTTTAACATTACATATGTTTTATTTTATTTATGACTTTATTTTATTTCACCAGGTCAATCCTTGTAAGAAGCTTTTAAATAGCAGCAGTTTTGTTTTTGCTACTGTTTGTATTTTTATTTATTTGTATGTTTGTTTTGAGTTTTTGTAGAGAAACCTCGATATAAAGGCCCTGCTCCACCTCCAAACCGGTTCAATATTCCACCGGGGTACCGCTGGGAGTTGACAGGTAGAGTTTGTGCATCGGTGACAGAGGAAAACTGTTGAGGACAGAACTGTAGTTTAATATTGAATGTTTTTAATACACACATCAGTTTGTCATTTTGCACATTAATGGTAAAGAAATTGTGATCATTTTTTTCCACGTCTATATTAAATTTGCGCCTAATTGAATGGATTGTCTTTGGCCTTTTAGCTTGTCGTATCATAATTAATAGGGTTATTTTATTTGTGTCTTGCAGGTCAAATGGTTTTGAACAGAAACGCTACCAGAGGATAAAAAGGGGCGAACCACCAACAGTGGCAGGTAAAGTCCTGCTGCTCCTTCATACCAGCAACAGATAAAGTTACTTATGCTCTCAAATCCTCCACTGTCAGCTTTAATCATCTAAATTAGTGTTTGCAAAAAAAGCTCAGTGGCAAAGGAAAAAAAGAAAGAAAGTTCAAACACTGAAAAGAGTAAAACAGAAATAGAAACAATGTCCTAGTCAAGAAATAACAAAAGGATTCAAAATTACCGTCATTATTTCTGATCTCGCTTTAATCTCGGTGCACATCACTAAATAAACAGACAGAAATAAAACTTTGTTTTGTTGTCACAAAAATCAGGTCTGTGTGAATGATTAATTGTCACTGTCATTAAGCATATTTTATAGAATTTATATGCAAAGTAAACAAGCTGTGAAAAAGAGACCTAACTGGAAAGATTTCAGAAACTGTGAAACTTGTAAAATATGTGTACACACACACACACACACACACACACACACACACACACGTAGGAAAATATTTAGTATACACATCCAGAAATGCATATACTATTATATATTGTACATATATTTATTAGTTTCAGATGTAGCCATTCTTGTGTTTTGCTTGTTTACATTATTGTATTTTGCACAACTCTGTTGCTTGTGAAGCTCGCACACAAGAATTTCACTCACATGTGCTGTACCAATGTACCTGCACATGTGATGTGACAATAAAAGTGATTTGATTTGATTTGATTTAACTGGAATCACTCCAAAGTAGTGGGTTTAAAAAAGGGGAACAAGAGTCAACAGTCTACGTTTCACCCTTTTTAGGATTCCTCCTCTACCCGGACACACCTGCTAAGATGGAGACCACATCACGTGAGGCTTTCTGCTTCAGGCCTATCCCAGACCAAGATCCAGGCAAAGGTCAACAGACTTGGCTCACCCTAGAGAGTAAACTCATCATGTCTGTATAAAGATAAGACTCATTATGATGGCACGCAAGGCTGTGGCTTTCTGTTCAGTGCATGTGTGTGTCTTGGAAATGGTTTGGGCAGTGTGCTATGAGTGAGAAGGCAGAGATGGTAGAGATTATAAAGGTGATTTTGTGATTAAAGCTTAGATTAAAAAAAAACCCTACACTGCCATTAAACTGAAAAACACTGTAATAAAGTATTTAATACCTCAAATAGAACATAAGAAAGACCATATAAGGTTAAATGTGAAAATGCTGTTATAGACACAGAGCATCTGGAGGAGTGATATTGTTTTCTCTGCTGTGCAGTGAAATTCCTGCCACTCTTACTCACAGACACAGGATTGGATTGCCCTCAGCAGTAATTATTTGTGTATGTGTTCCCGTGTCCTTCACACAGCTCTGCGACATCCAAAGCAAATGATTTATATTCATAAGAACATTTCATCTCATTTATGTATAAAGTATTATTCTCTCAAGATTAAAATGAAAAAAGCAAATAGTGTAATACATGTAGTATGATCAAGAAAGTAAGAAAGTTTATTTATGGAAAGTGTGATTACTGTTGATGAAATTCTGCCTTTAGCAAAGTTCTGATTACCCTTCAGCAGGCTGTAACACACAACAGGAATCTCACCATTCTCCTCCTGCATCCTCATGATAAACAGGAAGAGGAAACAGACGCGAGGACAGAGAAGTGAGAGGGAATGAGCAAGAAGGCAACCGTGATCACATGTCAGCAGCAGCAAAAAACGAACAGGAAACAGCCCAGATGCAGTCTCAGTATCAGAAAGACTTCCCTCCCCCATCCTCCTGCCACAGGAGGCGGACACCTGCTTTCCCGCAGCCTGACAACATTGGCATTAACCCTGCGTTCAGGTGAGAGCAGGTTTATCATCATCACAGTGTCCTTCATGTAGGGAGCAGCTACTCTGTGTCTGCGTGCTCTGATTCTTCTGATTCACAGGATCAACTTCAGCACGGTCCAAAGAGAGACTTACCCAGGCTGGCCCATCGTGAATGTCGGGTACGGTGAAAGGCAAAGACCAGCTAAGCATGACTTCTAAGCGGCAGTGGAAATCATCTTGCATGTTTGCATACATGCATGATTAATATTAAATGTCAAAGTCATATTTAACAAATGCTTGAAATTTGTCTTGTCCCAGCATGTATTCCCAATAATCATACAGTAATAAACACAAACCAGTGGAAAAAAGCCTCAGTTTTCAGTGTGTTTGACGTATATGTGTTTGCACTAACTTCATTGTCTCTTCGTATAAATAACACTACAATTGACAGCTTACTACTCAGAACATACTTGGAAATAAAAGTCAGTTCTACCTCTTGTTTTTTTCTGGTACATTAGAGAATTACCTTTTAATGAAATAAGAGATTCATTTCCCGTCATCTTTCATATTGATGACTTCAGAAATACTTGTGCACAGTTTAAGAATCCACCCAGTGACCCATAACCGAAAGCTGATTGACCTCACTGGGCAGGACCGAGGATCAGATGGCTGAGTAAGAGCTGAGTAAGCATTTGATTCAAATTCCTGAGTTGCATGTATATGGAAAAAGGAGTAAATGTGTTTGAATACTGACGAATTTTATTGTTTATGATATAATCTGATTTACATTTTTTAAAAAGAAATGGGGCTGACAATGTGCTCTTAAACTTATGCTTTTTTAAAAACAAAACAAAACTGCAAACTCATTTTACATTGTGAGTCACATATAGCCTTTGACCTTGAGTGGGCCGGACCAGCGAAACTTCCCTTTCTGTCAGTGAAAAGAAGTTTAACTATGCATTTAATCCCTGGAATATCTTAATATCAGAAAAAGAAATGCAGTTTTGTTTGTCTCAGTTTATCTACATGATAAACAACATTCTGTAGTAAATGGGGAAAAAAGTCTGTTGGGACTTAAATTGCAAGAAATAAAATTTGAATTGTATATGTGGGGTAATAATATTTATGATAACTGTATAAAAGTACAGTTCCGATTTCCCAAAGCAATCCAATTGGACTCTTAAGCAGTGATTCTGGCTGCTGGCGCTCATGTTTGACATGATGGATGTAAGTCTCATTTGGCTGGACACCACCCGTATTGTAATTTTTTCGCTAGAATAAAGACTTGTAAAAAAAAAAAACCCCAACAAAACACAACAACCCTACTTTGTCATTCCTGAGACTTCCCTGAGAAGAACTGAATATGACAGCCACAGGCAGAGTCCTGATTACCATACAGTACAATCTGAAGAATATCAGCATACAAAAAAGTAACCTTTCACACAAACAGTTATCCAAGTCACACACTCATTCACTGTCCTCCTTTGAAAGCTGAAGTGCTGAAGTGCAGCCACATGCTTCATCTCCGGTCCCGGTGCCTGCTCCTGTCTCCGTGCCTGCGGTCATCCCACTCTCGGCCTCTGTCCCGGTCATCTCTCCTTCCTCTGTTGCCCCACTCTTCTGTTCTGTGTCGGTCCCGATCGTCTCTGGCTCTCCCGCTTGGTCTGTCCCACTCCCTCCCTCCACCACCACCACCTCGTTCCTGCACCGGGTCTACCCCGAGATTGATGGGTTTACGGAAAGGCCTGTCCCTGCCGCCGAACCGCAGCTGTCCGGATTCCTTTTTCCCTCCAAGCCCGCCGCCGAGCCGCCGCGGCACCCATCCTTTAAGAGTCCTCTCTTGCTCAAAATCCACGAACACTTCATGCTGGTCGACCACCAGCTTGTTGGCGTCCCGGCGGGCCCGGACCACAGATCGCTCCTCTTTGTACTCAATGAAGGCATATCCTTTGGAGAAACCCGTGACAATGTCCCGGACCAGCCGGAGCCGCTGGATGTCTCCGTACTTAGAGAACACTTTGTGTAGTTTATCTTCGGTGGTCTGTGGGTTCAAGCGGGACACAAAAAAGCGTGAGCAGTGGGTCTCCAACGACGCCTTTGTTGGGCTTGTACCGGGCACCCATGGCCCTCCAGACCGCTCGATCATGGGGTTCCACGTCTGTGCCGTCGATGCTACCAGCTTTCAGCGGGTCGTACACCTTCGCTATCGGACTCCAGTCAGCCATTTTAAACTAGAACGATGGCACAGGAGTAGTGATGGCCCGCTTGAAGCTGACGCTCCGGAGCGTGTGTCGAAAAAAACAACACACTGGTTCAGAAGCACTGTGTCGAGGCTTGCTTCGTTTGGCAAAAGTCACGTGACCAGTGACGTCCGAAGCTTCATTACGCACGTAACTGCTTCGGTACCTGATTCAAACAGATATAAGGAAGTGAATCATCCACGGGATTCGTGGAGTGTGTTGATGGTGACAGATAGCGACGAGGTGATCATTCCACTGACAGATATGGAGCCAGCGAGGAAGAGAGGACGTTCTGGCGTGTGGGAATATTTTGAGTTGATTTTGCTCAATTCATTTTATCTGCCGAAGTGAAAAACTTGAAATGTCCAAAATCATGTTTTCATAATGTAAATATCATTACAGCATATGACTTTAGGAACACTTCCATGTGAATTAAAGCTGATGAAGACTACAAAAATGTATTTGACACTATACGTACATGACATTGCTACACAGTTTAGAAAATCATTTTGTTTATTGTTTTTAGATGATAGTCTGCAGGACCCAGGAATACCTGCATATCTACCAACTTGCAGTGTAGTTCCTGCACTCCACAGCCTCTTCTGTTCCATGCAAGTGGATTTTCTTCAGGGCAGGAGAAACTATTTCTAAGAAAAGAAACAGACTCAGCCAGCGCACAGTAACACTAATCCTCTTGTTAACTGTAAATAACAAAAGGGCTACCTTACATTGATCATGATTTTACTTTGCAAGTTCTTGATTAGGGGTGGGTTTTGATTATCGCCTTTCTGATTACAATCCATGCTAAATTGAATAAAGTGATATTGATTAATTAAAATCCCGTGTCGATTTGTAAATTAACGTTATTATGCCTGAAACGCCAGCATCTCAGGTTAAACCTCACAACATGTCGTCAAACACCATGCAGCTAAAACAGTAACTGGGAGCAGGTTTACGGATTCTGCATACAAACGTGAACACAGAGCGCGGACCCGACGCGTCAGAGTCAGATTTTGATGTGTCGGCGGGTCCGCGCTGTGTTTGCCTCTTTTTTCTTCACTGGCTTCTGCAGCTGCAGGTTTCATAACTCTCTGTTTACATCTCTAATTAAGTCTCACATGTGTCAGCTTTCTTTTAATAGATACGAAATTATGGATATATACTGTTAAATGATCAGACTTGTAATATTTCTGACTGAGGCAAAACTTTCCAGATTCCAATCAAATTGAATCGGATCCTGTATCGAATCAAAATGATTCTACAAATCAGTGACGATGCAGCCCTACTCAGCTTCCTAAGCATTTTCCCTTTCCAGTTCACAATCAATCCCACCCCTAGGTCAAAAATATGTATAGGAATTGGCCTAATCTAATATTTTGTATGAACCTGTCCAGCTGATTAAACGACAAGTAGATGGAGGCAGGACTTCACAGCAGGGGCATACTCCATAATGTGCTGTGCATTATCATATGTATATTATATATATTGCTCACTTATTGTATTTACCAACATCAAGGAGTTATGAGCAAAGAAAGGCCACCATAGTGCATGTTTAAATAGGGAAAGTTTATTGATCAAAATGTATTACGCAAATACGCATTACATTTTTTTCAGCCCCCCAATCGAGAAAACAAAACCAATTACATGTTCAAAGCAACGGAACGGTGGCCCAATATCAGAGAGAACTCCACTCTTGAGTGAGCAGTGATAATTGAGCAGTCCGTTTTATTTTGCAGATTCAAGCTGCTCTTCAAAATTTTCACCACCAGATGTCACCGGAGAGGACTGTGTTGAAAAGCTTCGAGTAATGAACCGTTTTTCAATACAAGCTTCAGTGCTTCGGAAAGCTTCATTTGGCCATCACTACACAGGAGACTGGCGGGCTTTACAAACAGTTTTCAGGGCTAATATTTCTCTGCATTAGTCGCCAATTACGCGTTAAACCACACCAGTACCGCTGAATCTATTCACTCTTCCAAGTGCATCAACAAAAACATTCCGTAATGAAACGGGGTCCAGTGTGTCACATTTTAAAGTCCCCCTACTCGCCCGACTAAGGATACTAGAGTTCCGCTGTGCTAAGATACTTAGACCAACTTAAAACTTAAATTAAAAATAGATAACGTAGATTAATTATAGCATCAGTCGACAAATTTGCAAGTATGAAGTAAGGTTAATTATTATTAATAATAAATAATACTTTTTATAAAAATAAAAAGTTTATAAATAAAACTTTTTATTCATTGCACAATACTGTCACTTTAAAATTATTATTTTTTATATAATTACACCATAATCAATAGCATAGATAGTGACAGATTAAAGGCAATAGCATTGTTGTGTTATTAAGCCATTGGTCTAGCATGTGCAACCAGGACACCGATTCCTTGATTCTACAAATCATTCTTCCATAATTCTTTTTGACAGTGCTGGTGGAAAGTGCCTTAAAACTTTTACAGATGTTAGACTGAATCGGACATTGCTAGAAAAAATATTAGAGCCCAACCTGATTCCCTCACTGTGAGAGTCACAGCAGCCTGTCAGTGTATGTACTCCCTGATTAATATGGCAAGGAATGGCTTATTTGAATGCCGCTTTTTTCACATCTCTGTAGGTCAGTCTTTTTTAGCTACACCACAGAACTCTCAAATGTGCATTTATCTTGTACACAAAACCCTCACAGCTATACCACACCATCGACAGTCAGCTGTGGACACTCTCTTTCAGCATTTGGTTGCTGTGCACTACGTTTCATTTTGGAGTCATGAGGGACATGTCTCTATTTCTATGTCCAGGACCAAAATATGTTGGTTGTAACAAGCGGTTATTTGAGTTACTGTTGCCTAATAAAATGGGTGGTAAGTGTATAAAATTATCTAAAAAGACTGAATGTCAAATGCTATCCAAGATCCAGGTGCCTGAACACTCTTGGGACAATGCATTACAAAAACATTCTTTAATAAAACACTGAAACCACAACAGCTTCTGCTCCACGGTGAATAACTTCTTACAAAAATTGTGAACATGCTTCACTTCATTTTTCTGTACAGTTCCATCTGATACACATGGTACAGTATCAAAAGGGTTTGGAAAGGTGAAACAAATTCTTCTATGTAGTTTATTTAAAAAAGAACTTTTGCTGCGTAGATGCATCTAGTCTTGTTGTTCTAACAGCATAAAAATTATACATAAAGGTTGAGAAGGTGTGCTCTTTAGCTCTGCTCCAGATTCATCATTTTCTGAAAGCCTTTACATATCCTCCACACTCCATTTATAGGCCGCTTCCTGCACAGCCTTTTTATCTGCCATCCTCTGGTAGCGTTTCTGTTCAAAACCATTTGACCTGCAAGACACAAATAAAATAACCCTATTAATTATGATACGACAAGCTAAAAGGCCAAAGACAATCCATTCAATTAGGCGCAAATTTAATATAGACGTGGAAAAAAATGATCACAATTTCTTTACCATTAATGTGCAAAATGACAAACTGATGTGTGTATTAAAAACATTCAATATTAAACTACAGTTCTGTCCTCAACAGTTTTCCTCTGTCACCGATGCACAAACTCTACCTGTCAACTCCGTCCCAGCGGTACCCCGGTGGAATATTGAACCGGTTTGGAGGTGGAGCAGGGCCTTTATATCGAGGTTTCTCTACAAAAAATCAAAACAAACATACAAATAAATAAAAATACAAACAGTAGCAAAAACAAAACTGCTGCTATTTAAAAGCTTCTTACAAGGATTGACCTGGTGAAATAAAATAAAGTCATAAATAAAATAAAACATATATAATGTTAAACACCTTGTGTTTTTGTGCCACGGTCCTTTTTACGCCTGAGCATTGCAGCCATAGGATCGCCTTCTCTTTCCTGTTCTCTCAACATGCGGTCAAGATCCTCATCGTCATGGTGACGTGCCAGTGGCTTCTGGCTTCGTGCAGCGCGTCCTCAAGTTTCTGCTGATGCATCTGGCTCTGTGCCAACCTATACATACATTTTAACATAAACCATTGAACCACTTTTATAATTTTTTATGTGGATATAATCACATAAACTGTGATATTTGAAATGATCATGCACATTTACCCTTTTCCCCACTGAGCGTATTTCTCGTCTCTTGCCGCTTTTTCACCAGACTTAAGTGTTGTTCAGACTTAAGTGGGTTTTATACTTTCCACATCTGCGAATCTTCTTGGGTGTCTGTGAATTTCAATTACAATGCACCAACTACATATGCGCGTAGGCAGTGCAGTTTAAAGAAGT
Source organism: Aulonocara sp. 'chitande type north' Nkhata Bay (assembly GCF_057382095.1). Taxonomy (NCBI): domain Eukaryota; kingdom Metazoa; phylum Chordata; class Actinopteri; order Cichliformes; family Cichlidae; genus Aulonocara; species Aulonocara sp. 'chitande type north' Nkhata Bay. Next base: position 16,953,328 of record NC_141353.1, on the reverse strand, counting down.
ATAACTGGAATGATTACTCAGTCGTTGGGTCTCCAGTGGTCCGTGTATAATCGAGGCTTTAAAATATCTCATCATCTACATCTCTCCATGCTACCCTGTCGCACCTGGAGCACCAGGGGAGCTACACACGCCTCCTCTTTATTGACTTTAGCTCTGCCTTTAACACCATCCTTCCTCACAGCTGGTGTGCAAGCTGTTAACCCTAGGAGTCCCATATTCCACCTGTCTATGGATTAAGGACTTTCTGACAAACCGTACACAAAGGGTTACGGTGGGCCCCCACATCTCCTTTTTTTAAAAATCAGTCTTTTGTAATTATATTTAAACTTTTTCTCTTGACACCACAGGCTAAAACTTTATCATACAAAGTAGAAGCTATATATGAACATATTCCAGAAACACCACCATCTTCTCTGGGCTAACGCTTATTTGAAATGGACTGAGGCAAAGCAGAAAACTGCTCTGTGGTCAGACTAAAGCGGAGACACACCTTTATCTGGTTTGTTATCAGTGCTCAGCTCAAAAGTTTGAATCTCCTGGGGTGCGTCAGTGCCTGTGAAATTAACAGCTTACACATCTTAAAAGGGGCCGTCAATGCTGAAGGTTTTACAGCAACTTGTGCTCCCAGATTGTCTTTTCAGTGAAGGCCTTGGATATTTCAGCAAGACAATGCCAACTACTCAACCAGTATGGCTTCACAGTAGAAAAGTCTTGCAGTCCAGACCTTTCAGCAGCTGAAAACATTTGGACATTATGAAATAAAAAAATATGGGGCTGTTGAGCAGCTTTAACTGGTTATATTTGCAAATCACTGCGTTCCATTTTTTGTTTCAATTTCTCACATCGTCCTAACTTCTTATGTAATTTGTTTTATTCTACAGATAAAAGTTAGGCAGTCACTAAAGTTTTGAGTTTATCCTGCTGGAACTGTGAGTTTCAGTAGCACATTTTTTGGAAGAGACACACTAAAAATAGTTACGATAACATCTCTTTTACAAAAACAGCTGTAGCTCTCAATGCCACACGTGTATCTCTATTCTCTGAGAAGTGACTACTGGCATTTCTCACGCAAACACCTGCAACATTTCAGGCTGAGGAGTTACTTCCAGTAATACAAAGAAGTGAGCTTTGATTTCATTTTCAGGACTAGTAATCGACCACGTGATGCTGCTATCTACATCCTTATTTTTCACTGAAAAAGAAAAGAGGAAACCAAAAAATAGATAAAACTGGATTATACAACTCGAGACAGCTGCTGAAACCAGACACCAAACTCATTTTTTGTTTACACTGTCTGTCTGAGTTCAACCATCCCTCTGTCTGTGACGTGCTCCTTTTCTTGCCCTCCCAGCGTCCGTTCCCATGACCTTGTTGCTGACACTGGACTGTGATCCATCATTTATGTCGACAAATTGGATTCTCTGATCGCTGACTAACAACCCGAGCGGGACCAGAAAGAAGCAGAGTGATCTGTCTGATCACCACCCAGAGTGCTGCATACCAAATGAAAGCAACATCCATGTTCATAATCTACTCAGCAGTGACCCTTCGACTATAAGAAGAGGAGGTATACCTTTACAGCTCCAATCTGTTCCTTCCGAAACTTCTCGAGTGGTGAGATCAAAACATCATCAGCATTTTGGATCTAAGAGATGAAAACAGAAAATGCAGTCAGCTCAGTGTGTCATATCGAGTAAATATCGAGACAAGCAACATAAATAAAGCAACAGCTCCCATGAGGGCTTTAGCGTCTCACTCAAAATAGCTTTTATCAACTGGTCAGCAGAGGCTTGCCTTTTATTATTCTGAGAGTTTTACCTTAAAACAGGAAAATTTAATTCAAAATATTTCAAATCAATATGCTAACAAGACAATCTATCGAAAACTTCACCAAATTGTTGTATAAAAGCAAATTTCTGGTTGAGATTTACTCTATTTACCTTGTCAATTGTAAACTATTTAAATGGAAATTATTGAGAAAGGTATGTATATTTGAGCAAAGCAAATGATCTGAATAATCAAACACCTTTTAATGCCTACACTTTACCTGCTGCTGACATAACAAAAAAAAAAACAAAGCTTAAGCTTCATCACCTTGAAGAGCTGTTCAAACATCACAGTAACACCCAGCACAAACATTTAGTTATGATTTCGTCATGCTTGGCACATACAGTACTCTGCCAAAGCCTCAAGCCATCTCACATTCCTTTATATTGTGCCAAAGCCAGACTTTCTGAAGGTCTTTTAAAGCTTTTCTTTTGACATCGGCTCCTTTTTCACACATTTGCTATCCAGTCTTTGTATCTGACCATTTGCAAAATGACAATTATCCCAAACAAACTGCATACCTGGATAGAAAACACACAATGAAACACTATTAGTCATGGATTGGCCTCCCCACAATAATGTTGAACCTGGACTTCAACATCAACAACAACAGTGTGAGATTAGAATGGAACAAAAGGCAGCCAACATCCAAAGGATAAAAAGAAAAAATCTGATTGTCCTTCGAGAAGCCTGTAGAATTGTTCCTGAAGACTACTTGAAGAAAGAAAGCTTGCCAAAGAGAGTTCAGGTCTTGTTGAAGAATAAAGTTGCTCGGTGGTGATATCCAATTTTGACTATAAGGTTTGTCAGAAATGCCCTTTTTTTTTTTTTTTTTTGCTTTATACAATGTATTCCTGTTGTCCTAGAAAAAGATAAAGACATGAGGGGTGGCTCAAGACTTTTGCACATCACTCTATTTAAAAACACTAGACATAAAACTGTTTTTTTGCCAGTAGTCATTGAAATACTGCAAACCAAAGAGCTCTGATGCAAAGTATTTCACAAAATATTGGCCAACACTGGCCTGTTTCATCAGAAAAATTACAGTAAAACCGCTGTAACATTTCTGCTGGTTGAGTTGCTGCAGTATGTATGAGAAACTTGTGAGTGAGAGGCTGTGGTACAGAGGGGTTATCAGAACTGAGGACTCTGGTGTTTACATTAGGTCTCTGCCCTCTTTAGTCAGGAGTCTATATATTGCAAATGTCGGTCAAATCTTACTTTGTTCTGTCTCAGTTGATTTAAGCATCAGACTATAAATATACCCCCACTCCCACATCATGACTCCACTTTCACTTTGACTTTCGTGCTGCCCTAATACCCCAAAAGAGATCTGGTTTCTTATTACATTCAGCTGGATGAAAGTGGAATCTAAGAGACTGAAGTCCATTGTCAGGTCACAATAATGGTCTTTTCAGGTTGGACGGGTAGGTATTTCAGAGGAACTCATTTGCTGGAATTTCCCTTAAACATAATAATGATAATAATGATGTTGTTAGAAGGGTTGGAGTAGTGCCACATTAAGTGGAAAAGCATGCAATCGAAATGCGTGCACACACATACACACTCACAAAGAGAAATGGGCAGTCAAACACACACACACAGGACCCTTATATGGACTTTCCCAGGCACTGGGGCTGTGCTCACGCTCACAGGGGAATTGGCAGAATAGGTTCCACATGGTGCCTCTGTAACCAGACCGTGCTCACAACCACAAAGACACACACATGAGGTTGCATACTATGCACATACATTGCACATGCGCACAGGTTTGCCTTCACACAGACTGTGCCAGACTCGAGTCACCCTGAAACAAAGACCTCTGACTGATGGAGGTTCTCTGAGTCAAAGACATTTCCCAAATTGCCATGGTGCACAAAGTGCTGTCGGTAAAACGTATTCACTAAAAAAAAAGAAGGTGTGAATCAGACTTGTGGGAACTGGACTGAAGTAGGAGCTCGAGGAAGTGACAGTGGCTAAGAATGAGTTCAGCTTTTAAACAGAAATCCTGTACATAGTAACTAATAGGGCTGCTCAATTAATCGAATTTTAATCACGATTACGATCTGGGCTTTCAACGATCCTTAAAAATGACTGAGCCGATTATTAGCCCCTCCCTCATTTATCCGCGACACCTTAAAGGCCGGTCCGTAAAAAGTATTGTCGGGCATAAACTGGTCCGTGGCGCAAAAAAGGTTGGAGACCGCTGATTAAGAGGACCCGAGGGAAGCTCGGAAAGCTAAGCAGAAGTTATTTGGAGAGGAGACTGACTGCCGTTGGTTGAAAAGAGAGGTTAAAAAAAACTTCAGTGGTGTTGCACACTATTTTATATTATTTTTTAAAGTCATTGTTAACCCTTTAAATCCGGTCAGAGCAGCACGCTCCGTTTTGTGTAACGATTTTTAAATCCCTGTAGAACCTGAACCGTGTAAGCTAGCGCAATAATTTGTTTTGTATATGAAACCGGAGGAGTTGTACTTACATCTTATGCCATCAGCTTGTCCTCGGTCACGGTTTCCTTCCACATATAGCTTTGCAAAAATTGCATAAAAAGCGCTTGCAGGAACAAAAACATAATATTCCAGAAACATGCTTTGCCGATCCGATCAGCTGTTAGTAACACTTCCCACAGTGAAACAGACATCAGCGCGAACTATCGCATGTCCGCCATTTCCTGGCCGAAACTGGAAGTGACGTCATTTTCGCGGAAATGTAGTTTTTTACTTGTAGGCCTTAAAAACCTATACTGGTCATGTTTGACTTTTCTGAATAGTTTCTGAGATGCTTAGAACTCAAATTGCACTGCTGGAAATAGTTTATTTTGATGCACCTGCTGTTTTCTTTGCAAATTTGCATCATAGGATTGTTTTTTTGTTTTTTCTGCAGTGTATATAAAAATTGGTGTATCTCAAAAATAAAACTATGAAGACACTCAAAATAAATTTCCTGTTGTTGTAAACTATTTTTTGCAACTTTTTTGTATTTAAAGTTTTAAGGGATAAACCTCTTAAATTTCTCCAAGTAGAAATATATGTAAAAAACAAAACAAAAACTATTTTCAATTTTTTTGTAGTTTATTGCACTTTTTTGCAATTAATGTAGTTACTATGGACTTAATGCATACATATTATTAAAATATGGGCCATATCAGTTGTATAGCAACTTGAAATGCTCCCACAAATGGCACTACAACATGTAAAAAAATAATATAAGCTCTGGCGGACTTAGTTCTATGGTAGGTCTTAAAGGGTTAAATAAATATCGTCAAATAATCGAGATCTCAATTTCAGTGAAAATAATCGTGATTATCATTTTTGCCATAATCGAGCAGCCCTAGTAACTAATGACTTAAATCTTAATCAGTAATGGTGAATAAACATGTTTTTTTTTTGTCCACTTGGGCTGGTGAAAAAGTTGTGAACACATTTACAGTCACATATTGGGTTGATCATTAGCATTCATTTGAAATTGCTTTCTAGCCTCCTGGTGATCCTATTTTTAATATTTACTCCTTTTTTGGTCAGTGTATAGTAGTTAGTAAGGTAATGTACAGTGAGATGGTTTCAGCTCGGCTCGTGATAAAGTTCTGCAGACCTGAAGGAAGCCTCAGATTCAAGTGGTATTTTTTCCCTTTCATGCTGCCACAGTATTTTCAAATTCTTACTATTAAAAAAAAAATTACAGGTGCTTAAAGATGGGATGCACTTGCTGCTTTCTGCTGCTCAACAGGAGACATAGAGTGCGGACACATTTCTGGTTGGTTTAGACTTTGGTGATAGAAGTTTGGTTAATTTTTTTAAGAGATGAGCATAGTCAGCCAGAGAAAGATGACAGGTATAAATATCTACAAGAACAAACATCCTACAGTTAGTTATCAATGTATCAAACTGCTACCAAGTCTGTATTTCTACGCACCCACACTCAAATACAATCACACATTTTCTTACCAGACGTTTTCTCTCCTCTTCCATGGTGCTTAAGAGCTGAGAGAACTCCTTTAAAGACTGGGCTGCAAAATAAATAACACATCCCACTGCTGTAAAAGGCTTTGCATATCTTAAATATTGTGCAAGCTTGTGTAAAAAGTGGCATTTCTGTCTCACCTATATTGACCTCATCATCAGTCTCTGCATCTCCAATGCATTCAAACTGAAACTCCTGCAGAGACTGTGAGAATCGCTGTACAGCAAGAGAAAGACCTGAGGAAGACAGGTAGAAGTTCATTACGTCAACTAAAGCATTGTTAACAGCTGGATTACGGGTAACATCTTTAACTTAGCCTGTTTAGCTTTTTGCACAAGTTGCCATCAGCGGCCACCTGAAATGCTCCCTTTGTTCTACAGGTTGCAGGGAAAAATCACTTATTCCATCCTGTAATAAACCATTAATATATTTTCCTACAAGTCTCTTCAAGTGTGATGTAAATGAAGTGCCACACCCTGCAACAATCTCCTGTGTGTTTACGTGTCCAAACAACACTCCAATAATAGAGTTTAATACCACAGTTTATTCTCTAAGGCACACAAAATACTTGGCTGCATTCTGTCATTAACACACCCTGAGATTGTTGTGCAGGGCAGCCGCTGAGAAAACATCTTAATCATACCACTCCACTGCAAACTGGTAATAAAACCATTAAACTGTCATTTATATTTCTATCAGTGTACACCAGATTACTGCAAAAACTTTGTTCAGGTTGAATGTATGAAAACAACAAAACAACCACTTCATTCTGCACTCGATTTGGTGTCCAGGACTGTTTATGTCCTAGACTGCATTCGTGCAGAAAAATGTGCTTAATGTGCTTATTCTGATGAGGGTTTGTTTGGTGTCAAATAACTTGCTTTTGACTGGTTTTCAGGTTATTTCACATCTGTGTGGTCACAGAGCAGTCAAACACCTTGTGTGTTTAAGGTGACCCCCTCGTGTTCCCTCAATCTTACAATTCAACACTGTTAGGCACACACTTTTTCCAAAGTATGGCTTTTTACTTAGAGGCTGAACCAAAAGACATCATTTCATCAAGGTTCTCCTGAAGTTAACATGTGGAAATCACCACAATAACACAAACATTGGAGACTTTTGTGAAGTATAAACACAATAAAATATACAACTACAATAAAGACTCGAAAACCCTTAATAACTGTGTAAAACTAGTGGTAGGTGATTCTCAAGAGGTTTTTTTTTTCAGCTCAAAATGAGATGTGCCATTTCATGGATGAACTAAAACCTAGATTATTATCAGAGAAATCATCCTCTGAACAGTTAACAACAGTTTTAAAGGCTGCTGGGATTTTTTTTTTTAAGAGAGAGAGGATGCATGAGAGTAAGACATCTAATGCGAAAAAGTACACATATTTACTTAGCAAGAGATTTGGAAAACATTCAAATAAAATATATCTCTCTTTCACTGATTTACTCTCAGCATTGGTAATATGTCCCACATTGTCCCTCACAAGCATACTTCTTGTCCTATATTTACTGTTTTTGAAGTCTGGTCATGCTTCTTTTAACAGAGGTTAAAACTCCAGCAACACTTGTGGTATTATTGCTTCACCCTGGTGAAAGCTGCAAGCTGAAATGTGGTGATCAAACAATAAAATTGAAGCTTCAGCCTCTTTAGACTTCATGTTCTTCTTCATCCAGTTCGGAAGTAGGAAAGGTTTTCTGACAAACCTCTGCCTTGTTTTGACCTTGTGTGTATACAGCTGGCAGCGGCAGGTGATGACCTCAGCCAACAGGTGAGCCAAAAACCCCACCCCCCCACCTTAATCAAACACTACAAACAACAAGGAGGTATATGCTGTTTGAAAGCTGTCATCAGGACAAGAATATGGCACCCAGTCAGTAACCCAGCCATGTGCCTTTATACTGTCAAATGAAGGTGTCAAAATTAATAAACACACAGTCATTAACGCGATCTTTGGGGGCTGACCTGTACTATGTAAGGTTATTTGATGGTGAATGCCATGAGACTGAGCAACCTTCTTTAAGACTTTCTTTGCATAGCATTTGCGTGTTCCAGTTATTTCCAACCATTTAATAAATACAAGGTATTCTGGGGCTGGCGTTTAAAAAAAATTGTATTCAGGAAAAACCCCAAATGTGATAATAATAAAGATTCATATGTGCAAAAATGTGAATATTTCCAGTTTTCCTCTGTTTTAAAGAAATTGAGAGTTTAGTGCCTTTAGGTTTAGTACTAATACCCAAGCAAAACAAGCTAAATTAACATTCGTCTGCCACTTTTAAAAAAAATACCCACTGTTTATAGAAAAAAAAAATCAAAAACATCACTGATATAGTTAATGTGGACATGGTCTTTTTATATATTTTCAGTAATCTAGCCGAAATCAGGTAACACCCAATAGTAGCTTGGTGGGTGGAGGTTAGGCGGTGGTCCTGCTGTTTTGGGCCCTCAAGGCAGTTGTCAGCTGTTTGCTGCTTTCTGCTAGTTAAAACCTGTATGTAACAGCAGACTACAATATTGTAAAGGTGACCTACATCAACAAATTAAGGTGAACAAATATTATTAATTATTAACTCGCGCAATAGCTGCTGTGTATATCACAGACCTACACTGTGCATAACACTGTAACTACCTTCCAAACTGTCCTGCTCATACTACACACACAAATGAAAAATTAGACACTCAAGGTTCAAGTCCCTACAGTGGTTCTGTTTGGAATGATACCCAGAGGACTTCCCTTTGGATCAGGTTGCATAAATCACTGCAAACTGTAAAGCACATTCGCTCCCAAGAATCAGCTATTAATCAGCGCGTACTTACTTTTAAGGGCAGATATGAGCATGTTTCCATCTTTGATGAGGTCTTTTATGAACCTGTTGGTTCGCTCCAACTCTATTTCATGGCACTGCAGCCGCTCTCTGAAATCCGGGCTGTCCAGGAAAGAATCACTGAACTCCAGCGTCGGCAGACCCATCGCTAGATTAATACACGCCGCTAATTACGAGAGAACAACAGCACGACGCCTTCTCTGCCTCCTCGGCGAGACACCAAACGGTGTTTCAGTGTGCTCCGAGCAAATTTCTCAGAAATTTCCTCCAGCTACTCTTTTTCATGCCTTTCTTACTTTTTTCCCAGCAGAACTTCCGGACACAAGAACACAACAGAGTCTCTGATAGAGAAGGCTTGGCTAAGCTATACAACGAGCTCCATGCAGCCTTCTTACTGTCGCTACTTTCATATAAGGCGTCGCGCTGACTTCTTATTTACTTATTAGGTGAAGCAAAGCGGACGTACGGCCGTGCAGAGTAACTAACAGGGCTTAATGTTGGTCGCACCAAAGAAAGAAGTCGGCAAAGACTGGCTAACTTTGTCTACGGACGGATCCTAGTCTTGTTACTATGGGAACGGGAGACTCCTGCTGGCGCGTGCTGAAATTGGTGGAAAACTTGGCAAAGAATACAAATGGGCCGATAACTCTGTGATCCACAGGTTTTTAACAATATGAACACCAGCGGCAGCAACAACAACAATAATTTTAATAATAGAAAATACTCGAGAAAATTTTTAAATAAATTATTTTCCTATGAATAAATACTTAAATAACACAACAGCTCAAATTAAAGTCCTGAAAATCTGTTTCATTTCAGCGCTAATTGTCAGTATATTCCGGGTGAAGTGAAAGCGTTACAAGGAACTGAGTATGTCAGCTGATGTGTTAAAGGATTAAAAAGTACCCTGCCGTTTTTCTCTTTTTTTCTCTTTTTTTTAAACCCCGTTTTCCTCACAGACAACTAGAGACGCCTAGATGTACTGTACATCGATGAGCCACCTCATTAACTACATAACTACAGGGTAACTAACACTGATTGCCTGTTACAATGCAGTGTTCATCTGGGATACTTTGGGTGCTGGCACTGGGTGGTGTTTTGACACTTACCAACCCACCTGGACATTGTTGCAGACCAGTCATGCATCCCATCGCAGTTACACTCCCCAGTAACAGCAGCCTCTACAAGTGGATGAAAACCAGACCACAAAAACTGCTCAACAAAGGTATTAAGCTACTTTCCCCAACAAAACAAGCCCACTGAGAATCCAGAGCACACCTGATCTATGGAGGTCCCAGGCAGCCAATAGGACCTAGAAACCAATCCACTGTTAACATCCCAGTGGTAGACTCCAGGAGAACACGTCCTACTGTATTTCAGTACCCCCAATGCATGACAACTAATGTGACCAGATCCAAATAAACGTAGGACCAAATAAATGTGGGACAAAGTGCAGTGACTATAAGGGAGAATGACATGGACATGTTACTCGTACTGAGCAATGGGTTAAAAATGTGCTATATCTGACTCAAACACACACACAAGAGAGTGATATTATACCCCTTTCGTCAAAAAAAGTGACAGGTTACTTCCGGAGCTCATTAATTATTCATGAGCTCCGGAAGTCCGGAAGTAATTAAATTATCCCCTAATTAAATTATTCATGAGCTCCGGAAGTAGGAAGTAATTAAATAATAAAAATATGATATTCATAAAAATATGATATTCATAAAAATATGATATTCATAAAAATATGATATTCATAAAAATATAATTGATTATTTAGAAAGTTTCTTATATATCAAAAATAGCATTCTTTTATTTCTTTAAGCAATTAAAAAATTTATTTATTTTTTTATGCTCAAAAAACGCCATCTGGTGGCGGGTCAGTGTGTGTGCGCGCGCCCGCGCGCGCCCGAGGCTGTGTGTCTGGGCGCGCGGGGGCGCGCCCGTGTCTCCGGACCGTGCTCTCTCGGGCTCCGTGCTCATGTGTTTAAAAATGTATTAAACCATATTAAAATTGTTTAGTTAAACTTGTGCTTTTGTAACGTTCAGTATGGCCACAAACACATGCTGCATGCCTTGGGGGAAAACTTTATTTAGATTTATATGCATTTGTAGATTTAGAATAAAACTCATACTCGCGATCCCCTAACCCTCCTTAGATACATAAGCAGGGAAAACTCCTTAAAAAACCCTCCGCGATTTCTCCAAAACCCTACAATAACTTGTTAGGGTACCCCCTCTATTCCCAAAACCTTATATTCGATAACAGGGAAAATCCTGAAAAAATCCTTAGTCTTTTTTCTCAAATTCAGCGCCCCGCGGCTCCCTTCATGCTCAGCCAAACAAAGCCAAAACTCCTTTTAAAAATTTCTCCGCGATTTCTCCAAAACCCCTAGAATAACTTGTTAGCTACCCCTCTATTCCCCAAAAAAAAGCGCTATAATCCAAAAACATTGGGAAAGCTCCTTACTCTTTTTTCTTCAAAAACTTGCCTCTTGCTAGCTACCTCTAAAATTCTACGCAGAGTCTAAGTTCTACCTCGCTCATAATCGCACCGACCCGCAACAGCTTCCAGAGCACAATTTTTTCCTGCTTGTTCGCTCCCCGCTCTGGTCCCGAATGCGCTGCTTACCTCGTTTGAAAATTCCCCCCTTAGACCAACTCCGCCTTACTGCGCCCCGCTGCCAATCACATAACCCTTGCACCGCTCCCTTCGCACCCCGGTTAGCCAATCCGCTCCAGGTCTGATTTTACGATCTCCCGCTGATGTTAAGACTATCTTCGAACCCCCAGAAGACATCTGACTTCAGACGTATCAACAACTGGCGCCGCTCAGACTGCTTGCGAGTTCGCATAGGGAGCGGCCGATTTCAACAGCAACTTGCGTCTCTTTCCTTATCCGCATATCATTCGGTAAGTGTTAATCTTCCTCTCTAACTACATTTTTGCATTTTCCTTTTTACCATTCTGTCAATCCTTTCATTTAAAAAAATAAATAAGTATCACAATGGTTTGTAACAGGTACAATACACCATCCATCCATCCATTCGCCTCCACTTATCCTTTTCTCAGGCTCGCGCGGTGCGCTGGAGCCTATCCCACGTACAATACACTTTAAAAAATATATAAGCTCCACTTTTAACTCCCGTAAAGGTTTATACATTACATGTCTACATCACCTATCATGGCCTCATCGGGTATCTCATATCATCTTGTTATTGTTATGTTATGCTCCTTTGATATTTTGCTAGTTTGCGTGTTTTAAAACTCTTTTTGTTTTTCTTTATATTTTTAGACCCAGATGTGTTAACCTGATCCCTGCGAAACACCAGCTCTGCGTGGATTTTGACCGCGAGTGACCGGATGTTGTTTCCGGCCTGAGGTTGCCTGAAATGCCGTGAGGCTCGTTTGAAAGATTGCGCCCGAGACCAACTCCGCCTCCAAGGCATGCCTACCTTTAGCTGCCACCAGTGAGATATCAGAGCCGGGCTCCACATATCCAATCAGGAGCACGAGCAAGACAGCTTTTGCAGACTCTCCAGAAATATACAAGTCCTTACCAACTGCTCTGCAACCCAGTGTTTCTGGTCCCCTCACTAACATCGCTTTTTGAGATATTTTTTATGAACCACCAAAAAAGCAATTTTACCCCACAGACTGGGTCTGAGGGCAGCAGCGGGGACAAATGATTGTAATGAAGCGACGGACATTTCATGGCTGGTCTTGCATAATCGTGAGTTATTATGTCATATGGTGATAAGTACATAGTTTTGCAAGAGGCATACAAGCACTGTGGAAAAAGTAATCATAAAACTGTTTTTGTGAACACCCTACGTTATGCTTTAAAAAATGTGATACATGTAATGTGATCATCAAAGAACATGATTTAAAAAAAAAAAAAAAAAAACTTTTATTCTTATGCTTTTAAAGTATGTCAGATTATCTTAAAACACTTATTTGTATGTTATAATGTTTTTCTTACACCATGTGTAATTTTTATAGACACCTTATTCATTGTATCAATGTGTAATTATGTATCTTTGATAAATAAATAAAATATTTAATCTTGTATTTGTGTACTTTCTGGTGATTCAATAAAAAATAGTCACATATCGCTCTGATAAACACAGATGGCTGAAAGAAATGTTTGATGGAACAAAGGAAACAAGTGTCTTGCTGCTAAACTTTTAAGTCACCATGGTTTAAATGAGAAAGTCTGTATGTAAAACATGAAAAACTCCATATCAGTGATATCTACAAAGGTGTACTCATTTCTTTGTAATGGTACTTTACTGTTCCAATGAAACAAAAGGAAAATCTCATTTTTAAAGTACATTTTTCGGCCATCCTGACCTATTTTCAGGGGCAAGAATGTTGATGTTAGACTGTGTTTTAAATCAGGTTGTGATCTTAAACTAACTATCACAGCACTGATTTCAGTTGTAATCTCAATTAGAATCCCAATTTGGCTTTTCTCCAGTCAGTGTTATGGTGAAATTTAACTTGTTCTTTTGTGTAATTGCACATGGCCCAGCAAAGGACCCCTTAGTAAACTGTACAGCATAAGTTTTCAATTCACTTTTGTCAGAAAACTTCACAGTATGAGAAGTTACAGCACAGTTTCTCCAAACGTGTGGTTCTTTTTCAGCCAGCGTGCTTTTAGAGCATCTACATTAGCTCATGTAGTAAAAGTACAATCAGTAAGTGTACTTTAACATTTGAGATTCCGAGTCACTCTTGCTTAGATCATGTGAACTATATCATGAACCTTTTTTTGTATAATGCATCAAACGTGTTCAAATCAGTTTATTTTCAATTTATTTTAACTAATCTAGAGACAAGCAACTCCTTTTTAGCTTCTGTTATGTATTTACCTCTCACACCTTAATCTAGATGTTAGTGTTCTCAGAGTTAACATGTCTCATGTTGCCATGTTGTATTTCTAATACCCAGCCTCAGTGTTCGCCCTGTTGACCCTCAAATCCAAACACCAATGATCTAGATATTCACAACATTCATAAGGAGATTCTTAAGGTCTTAAGTTTTGTTGTTTTTATGTTTTACAAAAAAAAACTTCACATTTTTTATATTTTTAAACGAAAGTGACATGCAAGGATATTTTTCTTTAGTGATGTTGCTTCAGCAATCTCAAATACTAATTATTCTGGGAATTTTTATGGTCAAACTATGTGATTTTCCAAATGTGTGTGTGTGGAGTAAAATGACCTTGTTCTTATGATGTTGTCACCGTGAATCATTTAGGATTAACAACACAAATTGTATCGATAGCAGAAACAGTCTTATAACTTATAATTCTCACACGTTACCGCTAGTTTTACAAACGCAGTCTTCTTCAGCTCTGTTTATGTAGCTTTTATGAAACTGATTTTCCATAGTACAAGTAGAATTTAATTTTTCTTTGCTCTCCAGTATAAATGCAATAATTTGCAGGCTTTTTACTGAAACTCTCACAATGCAACACTCAATGCTCAGAGCTTCATATATCAACAGCTCTGAAAATATCTTCTTTTTTAAAGTAATGTAGGACAGGATCTCTCACTCTCTGTGTCTCAAAAAAACCCAACTAAACTGGCAATCACCACTAAACAAATGAAAGTAGTTTATGGCTTTTTTATCAGCTGCATTTCTTTCATTTATGTATTGATCCCATTGTTTATTGGTAATGCTTTTAGGTCACTGTTTTAGCATGTCTGCCTCACACTCCATTTAAACAGTTTAACAGATAGTGGGGTCTGGTAAGGAAGTTGGGGGGAAGCAGACAACTCCACAGGAAGAGTCTTTTTGTCTTTTCTCCACTGTAAAAGATAGCAAGGCAGTGTGAAACTTTCTTTGCGGGAAAGACAAAACTGAGAGCCATGCTAGGCTCAGTGAGAGACTCTGCTCACCCTCTGCCCCAGCGATGGCAGTCCCTCACCAAGCTTGATTTCTGTTCTTTGTCTTGATTAAAGAATGTTAGCTACCGCTCATCGCTTGTCTGCAGGCTTTATTAAATGGAAAACTTCCACAACAACCTCTAAACAGTGGTTTATGGCTTTTTGTCACCTGCAACACCATGTAACACTTGGATGTTAGATTCTTTTACCAGTCAGTGTTGTTAGCCCCAACCCCCAGGCTCCAGCTGTCTGAGCTCTAACCCTGGCTGCCAAATGTCCCCCTGAGGCCTTTGTGCCTTTTACCACCAGACTAAGTTTGTAGTCCTATCTACTAATATTATTTTATTTTTTTTATTATAGCACAAGGTTCAGTTAGGTTACTACTTTGACTTCCTCAATTTGAGCACATTTCTGACCCGATACTTTATCAAGCTTTTACTCGAGTGTTTTTGACACTAGCAGCTGTACTTCTACTTAAGTGAAAATTGCCTGCAATTTTGCCACCTCAGTTGCCACTTTTCTGGAGTTTGTACACTTTTTATATTGAAACGTTCAACGTTTTACGTGTTATCCTTGATCACAGTTCTAAACAAGTTAACTTTCTTCACTTCAAAGTAACCCAAAAAAGAAACTATATGTCCAGTTCTCTTTACTCCAAACCTGGTTTAAGGCTATGCTGTTGTTGTGATATGGCCATACAAATAATATTAAGTTTAATTAATCTTTTAAAAAAATGGCTGCTTCATGGCTACCTGTTCAGAGAATTTGCAGACTTTTATGGAAACTGTCACAATGTAACACTCTCACTGTCAAAACATGGTTGATCCATGTTTCTATGAACACTGATTAATATATCAACAGCTCTGAAAATCCTTTTTTTTTTAAGTAAAGCAGAACAGGATCTCTGTATCTCTAAAAATCCCAACAAAACTGGCAATCACCTCTAAACAAATGGAAGTAGTTTATGGATCTTTATCACCTGCAACACCATGTAACACCTAGATGTTAGACTCTTTTACCATCACATTTGCAAGGGTTTATGTGTTATCCTTGATCACAGTTCTAAATAAGTTAACTTTCTTGACATAAAAGTAGCCCAAAGAAGACAAATATATGTCCAGTTCTTTTTTACTCCAAACCTACTGATCGGAAAACATTATGTGATGCTGGAAGTTTTCATCCTATCCATCTGCAAAACAAGTTTACCTGTAAGCCAACACATTAGACGTAAGCAAATTTGTGAAATTCCTGAACAATGTGCTTTGTGGAGTAGCAGTAGTACTAGAACTAGTACTAGTAGTCCTAGTATTCTGCAGCAACCAGGCTTCAAGAGTGATCACTCTTCTGGCTTTCAAATGGTGAAAACATGTCACAGTCTTAACCGCAAATCAGAAATGTTGGTAAATTTAAAAAGGAATTTAAACGTCAGCTTTGACATAGACACAGACTTTATTAATGCCACACTCAGGAAATTCACATGTTACACATGATTTAGCTCACGTGCTAAAACCCCAGAGCAATAACCACATCAGCATCATTAGCCTGAGTGTTGATCCTCCAGGTGAGTGAGTGGAGTTGAGTGTGTGTGTGTGTGTGTGTGAGTGTGTGTGTGTGTGTGTGTGTGTGTGTGTGTGTGTGTGTGTGTGTGTGTGTGTGTGTGTGTGTGTGATCAGAGGTGAAGCTGCTTTCTGCAAAGTCTCATCAACAACCAGGAAGAGTCTAAAAGCACTAAATATGAAACAGACCATTTACCATACCCAACACTGAGCTCCTGCACAGTCAGATGGAGTGAAACATAATGTCCCAGTGGTGTTCTGTTGGATTTAGCAGGTGAGCGTTGTTGCCAGTCAAAACCTTTTTTTGGAAACTCTTTACAAGAATCAATGTAATTATTTGTTTTACTTGAATCAAATGTATTGGTTTATATACCTGAAATAAAACTTTTTTGGAAACCCTGTACATGAAGTAAAAGGTTTTTGATCTTGTAAGTTCTGGCTTTAATATTTTCAGCTGATAAAGTGAACTTCATACAAACTCTGTGTTAGAAAAAGGGGATAGTTTACTACATGCTATAAAAACACAATCCTTAATCTTTTATTTTGCAACTTTATCTTTCTGTTCTGGTTTTTAGAGTGATTGTTTTATTGACTCGTACTTTGGGAATCACCCTGTTGTGAGAAAAGGATAAGCTGGGAGAGAATACAGCATTATACAAGCAGAGTGTTTTAGCTGTATCCGTAGATCTAAGACATAAACCTGTTGTTAAAAAAGAATAGTTAACTGAAGTGCAGATTTAATTTTAAATTATTTCACGAACTGTCCAGGAATTACAGAGAGCTTTATACTGATATGGTAAAATTCTCTGAGTGTATTGGTTGTATATGACAAGTATTTGTAAATCATTAGTAGTTACTCTTGCATAGGTGTTTTGCTTGTTTTAAATTTGTGCACTATTTATTTTTTGTATTTTGTAATGAATCTCTAATTCACTTTTTCTTGTTGGCCTTGTTGTGTGTACCTCACAAGTCAAATTATACATTGTGATGGAGCAGTCACAATACACCCGCACGAGACACAGTTTGATTTTTCTAACACAGAGTTTGTATGAAGTTCACTTTATCAGCTGAAAATATTAAAGCCAGAACTTACAAGATCAAAAACCTTTTACTTCATGTACAGGGTTTCCAAAAAAGTTTTATTTCAGGTATATAAACCATTACATTTGATTCAAGTAAAACAAATAATTACATTGATTCTTGTAAAGTTTTTCCAAGAAAGTTTTATTTGATGTAACGGGTTTCCAAAATTATTTAATTTGATGTAATGAAACCAATAGATTTGAATGGGGTAAAACAAATAACTCGATTGATTCTTGCAATGCTTTTCCAAGAAAGTTTTATTTGATGTAACGGGTTTCCAAAAAAAAGTTTTATTTCAGGTATATAAACCAATACATTTGATTCAAGTAAAACAAATAATTACATTGATTCTTGTAAAGAGTTTCCAAAAAAAGGTTTTGACTGGCAACAATGCTCACCTGCTAAATCCAACAGAACACCACTGGGACATTATGTTTCACTCCATCTGACTGTGCAGGAGCTCAGTGTTGGGTATGGTAAATGGTCTGTTTCATATTTAGTGCTTTTAGACTCTTCCTGGTTGTTGATGAGACTTTGCAGAAAGCAGCTTCACCTCTGATCACACACACACACACACACACACACACACACACACACACACACACACACACACACACACACACACACACACACACACACACTCACACATACACACACACACACTCAACTCCACTCACTCACCTGGAGGATCAACACTCAGGCTAATGATGCTGATGTGGTTATTGCTCTGGGGTTTTAGCACGTGAGCTAAATCATGTGTAACATGTGAATTTCCTGAGTGTGGCATTAATAAAGTCTGTGTCTATGTCAAAGCTGACGTTTAAATTCCTTTTTAAATTTACCAACATTTCTGATTTGCGGTTAAGACTGTGACATGTTTTCACCATTTGAAAGCCAGAAGAGTGATCACTCTTGAAGCCTGGTTGCTGCAGAATACTAGGACTACTAGTACTAGTTCTAGTACTACTGCTACTCCACAAAGCACATTGTTCAGGAATTTCACAAATTTGCTTACGTCTAATGTGTTGGCTTACAGGTAAACTTGTTTTGCAGATGGATAGGATGAAAACTTCCAGCATCACATAATGTTTTCCGATCAGTAGGTTTGGAGTAAAAAAGAACTGGACATATATTTGTCTTCTTTGGGCTACTTTTATGTCAAGAAAGTTAACTTATTTAGAACTGTGATCAAGGATAACACATAAACCCTTGCAAATGTGATGGTAAAAGAGTCTAACATCTAGGTGTTACATGGTGTTGCAGGTGATAAAGATCCATAAACTACTTCCATTTGTTTAGAGGTGATTGCCAGTTTTGTTGGGATTTTTAGAGATACAGAGATCCTGTTCTGCTTTACTTAAAAAAAAAAGGATTTTCAGAGCTGTTGATATATTAATCAGTGTTCATAGAAACATGGATCAACCATGTTTTGACAGTGAGAGTGTTACATTGTGACAGTTTCCATAAAAGTCTGCAAATTCTCTGAACAGGTAGCCATGAAGCAGCCATTTTTTTAAAAGATTAATTAAACTTAATATTATTTGTATGGCCATATCACAACAACAGCATAGCCTTAAACCAGGTTTGGAGTAAAGAGAACTGGACATATAGTTTCTTTTTTGGGTTACTTTGAAGTGAAGAAAGTTAACTTGTTTAGAACTGTGATCAAGGATAACACGTAAAACGTTGAACGTTTCAATATAAAAAGTGTACAAACTCCAGAAAAGTGGCAACTGAGGTGGCAAAATTGCAGGCAATTTTCACTTAAGTAGAAGTACAGCTGCTAGTGTCAAAAACACTCGAGTAAAAGCTTGATAAAGTATCGGGTCAGAAATGTGCTCAAATTGAGGAAGTCAAAGTAGTAACCTAACTGAACCTTGTGCTATAATAAAAAAAATAAAATAATATTAGTAGATAGGACTACAAACTTAGTCTGGTGGTAAAAGGCACAAAGGCCTCAGGGGGACATTTGGCAGCCAGGGTTAGAGCTCAGACAGCTGGAGCCTGGGGGTTGGGGCTAACAACACTGACTGGTAAAAGAATCTAACATCCAAGTGTTACATGGTGTTGCAGGTGACAAAAAGCCATAAACCACTGTTTAGAGGTTGTTGTGGAAGTTTTCCATTTAATAAAGCCTGCAGACAAGCGATGAGCGGTAGCTAACATTCTTTAATCAAGACAAAGAACAGAAATCAAGCTTGGTGAGGGACTGCCATCGCTGGGGCAGAGGGTGAGCAGAGTCTCTCACTGAGCCTAGCATGGCTCTCAGTTTTGTCTTTCCCGCAAAGAAAGTTTCACACTGCCTTGCTATCTTTTACAGTGGAGAAAAGACAAAAAGACTCTTCCTGTGGAGTTGTCTGCTTCCCCCCAACTTCCTTACCAGACCCCACTATCTGTTAAACTGTTTAAATGGAGTGTGAGGCAGACATGCTAAAACAGTGACCTAAAAGCATTACCAATAAACAATGGGATCAATACATAAATGAAAGAAATGCAGCTGATAAAAAAGCCATAAACTACTTTCATTTGTTTAGTGGTGATTGCCAGTTTAGTTGGGTTTTTTTGAGACACAGAGAGTGAGAGATCCTGTCCTACATTACTTTAAAAAAGAAGATATTTTCAGAGCTGTTGATATATGAAGCTCTGAGCATTGAGTGTTGCATTGTGAGAGTTTCAGTAAAAAGCCTGCAAATTATTGCATTTATACTGGAGAGCAAAGAAAAATTAAATTCTACTTGTACTATGGAAAATCAGTTTCATAAAAGCTACATAAACAGAGCTGAAGAAGACTGCGTTTGTAAAACTAGCGGTAACGTGTGAGAATTATAAGTTATAAGACTGTTTCTGCTATCGATACAATTTGTGTTGTTAATCCTAAATGATTCACGGTGACAACATCATAAGAACAAGGTCATTTTACTCCACACACACACATTTGGAAAATCACATAGTTTGACCATAAAAATTCCCAGAATAATTAGTATTTGAGATTGCTGAAGCAACATCACTAAAGAAAAATATCCTTGCATGTCACTTTCGTTTAAAAATATAAAAAATGTGAAGTTTTTTTTTGTAAAACATAAAAACAACAAAACTTAAGACCTTAAGAATCTCCTTATGAATGTTGTGAATATCTAGATCATTGGTGTTTGGATTTGAGGGTCAACAGGGCGAACACTGAGGCTGGGTATTAGAAATACAACATGGCAACATGAGACATGTTAACTCTGAGAACACTAACATCTAGATTAAGGTGTGAGAGGTAAATACATAACAGAAGCTAAAAAGGAGTTGCTTGTCTCTAGATTATTTTCAATTTATTTTAACTAAACTGATTTGAACACGTTTGATGCATTATACAAAAAAAGGTTCATGATATAGTTCACATGATCTAAGCAAGAGTGACTCGGAATCTCAAATGTTAAAGTACACTTACTGATTGTACTTTTACTACATGAGCTAATGTAGATGCTCTAAAAGCACGCTGGCTGAAAAAGAACCACACGTTTGGAGAAACTGTGCTGTAACTTCTCATACTGTGAAGTTTTCTGACAAAAGTGAATTGAAAACTTATGCTGTACAGCTTACTAAGGGGTCCTTTGCTGGGCCATGTGCAATTACACAAAAGAACAAGTTAAATTTCACCATAACACTGACTGGAGAAAAGCCAAATTGGGATTCTAATTGAGATTACAACTGAAATCAGTGCTGTGATAGTTAGTTTAAGATCACAACCTGATTTAAAACACAGTCTAACATCAACATTCTTGCCCCTGAAAATAGGTCAGGATGGCCGAAAAATGTACTTTAAAAATGAGATTTTCTTTTTGTTTCATTGGAACAGTAAAGTACCATTACAAAGAAATGAGTACACCTTTGTAGATATCACTGATATGGAGTTTTTCTTGTTTTACATACAGACTTTCTCATTTAAACCATGGTGACTTAAAAGTTTAGCAGCAAGACACTTGTTTCCTTTGTTCCATCAAACATTTCTTTCAGCCATCTGTGTTTATCAGAGCGATATGTGACTATTTTTTATTGAATCACCAGAAAGTACACAAATACAAGATTAAATATTTTATTTATTTATCAAAGATACATAATTACACATTGATACAATGAATAAGGTGTCTATAAAAATTACACATGGTGTAAGAAAAACATTATAACATACAAATAAGTGTTTTAAGATAATCTGACATACTTTAAAAGCATAAGAATAAAAGTTTTTTTTTTTTTTTTTAAAAATCATGTTCTTTGATGATCACATTACATGTATCACATTTTTTAAAGCATAACGTAGGGTGTTCACAAAAACAGTTTTATGATTACTTTTTCCACAGTGCTTGTATGCCTCTTGCAAAACTATGTACTTATCACCATATGACATAATAACTCACGATTATGCAAGACCAGCCATGAAATGTCCGTCGCTTCATTACAATCATTTGTCCCCGCTGCTGCCCTCAGACCCAGTCTGTGGGGTAAAATTGCTTTTTTGGTGGTTCATAAAAAATATCTCAAAAAGCGATGTTAGTGAGGGGACCAGAAACACTGGGTTGCAGAGCAGTTGGTAAGGACTTGTATATTTCTGGAGAGTCTGCAAAAGCTGTCTTGCTCGTGCTCCTGATTGGATATGTGGAGCCCGGCTCTGATATCTCACTGGTGGCAGCTAAAGGTAGGCATGCCTTGGAGGCGGAGTTGGTCTCGGGCGCAATCTTTCAAACGAGCCTCACGGCATTTCAGGCAACCTCAGGCCGGAAACAACATCCGGTCACTCGCGGTCAAAATCCACGCAGAGCTGGTGTTTCGCAGGGATCAGGTTAACACATCTGGGTCTAAAAATATAAAGAAAAACAAAAAGAGTTTTAAAACACGCAAACTAGCAAAATATCAAAGGAGCATAACATAACAATAACAAGATGATATGAGATACCCGATGAGGCCATGATAGGTGATGTAGACATGTAATGTATAAACCTTTACGGGAGTTAAAAGTGGAGCTTATATATTTTTTAAAGTGTATTGTACGTGGGATAGGCTCCAGCGCACCGCGCGAGCCTGAGAAAAGGATAAGTGGAGGCGAATGGATGGATGGATGGTGTATTGTACCTGTTACAAACCATTGTGATACTTATTTATTTTTTTAAATGAAAGGATTGACAGAATGGTAAAAAGGAAAATGCAAAAATGTAGTTAGAGAGGAAGATTAACACTTACCGAATGATATGCGGATAAGGAAAGAGACGCAAGTTGCTGTTGAAATCGGCCGCTCCCTATGCGAACTCGCAAGCAGTCTGAGCGGCGCCAGTTGTTGATACGTCTGAAGTCAGATGTCTTCTGGGGGTTCGAAGATAGTCTTAACATCAGCGGGAGATCGTAAAATCAGACCTGGAGCGGATTGGCTAACCGGGGTGCGAAGGGAGCGGTGCAAGGGTTATGTGATTGGCAGCGGGGCGCAGTAAGGCGGAGTTGGTCTAAGGGGGGAATTTTCAAACGAGGTAAGCAGCGCATTCGGGACCAGAGCGGGGAGCGAACAAGCAGGAAAAAATTGTGCTCTGGAAGCTGTTGCGGGTCGGTGCGATTATGAGCGAGGTAGAACTTAGACTCTGCGTAGAATTTTAGAGGTAGCTAGCAAGAGGCAAGTTTTTGAAGAAAAAAGAGTAAGGAGCTTTCCCAATGTTTTTGGATTATAGCGCTTTTTTTTGGGGAATAGAGGGGTAGCTAACAAGTTATTCTAGGGGTTTTGGAGAAATCGCGGAGAAATTTTTAAAAGGAGTTTTGGCTTTGTTTGGCTGAGCATGAAGGGAGCCGCGGGGCGCTGAATTTGAGAAAAAAGACTAAGGATTTTTTCAGGATTTTCCCTGTTATCGAATATAAGGTTTTGGGAATAGAGGGGGTACCCTAACAAGTTATTGTAGGGTTTTGGAGAAATCGCGGAGGGTTTTTTAAGGAGTTTTCCCTGCTTATGTATCTAAGGAGGGTTAGGGGATCGCGAGTATGAGTTTTATTCTAAATCTACAAATGCATATAAATCTAAATAAAGTTTTCCCCCAAGGCATGCAGCATGTGTTTGTGGCCATACTGAACGTTACAAAAGCACAAGTTTAACTAAACAATTTTAATATGGTTTAATACATTTTTAAACACATGAGCACGGAGCCCGAGAGAGCACGGTCCGGAGACACACAGCCTCGGGCGCGCGCGGGCGCGCGCACACACACTGACCCGCCACCAGATGGCGTTTTTTGAGCATAAAAAAATAAATAAATTTTTTAATTGCTTAAAGAAATAAAAGAATGCTATTTTTGATATATAAGAAACTTTCTAAATAATCAATTATATTTTTATGAATATCATATTTTTATGAATATCATATTTTTATGAATATCATATTTTTATGAATATCATATTTTTATTATTTAATTACTTCCTACTTCCGGACTTCCGGAGCTCATGAATAATTTAATTAGGGGATAATTTAATTACTTCCGGACTTCCGGAGCTCATGAATAATTAATGAGCTCCGGAAGTAACCTGTCACTTTTTTTGACGAAAGGGGTATAATATCACTCTCTCACACAATATGTAAGCTAAAGCTTGAGAATCAACCACTCCGTATCGCCATATAACCCCAACAGACCACTTCAGTCTCAGAGTGCTGGCTTACTCATGGTTCCTTGGGCATTTGAAAGTAGAAAGGGAGGCAGAGTCTTTGGCTTTCAAGCCTCTCTTCTATGGAACCAGCTCCCAGTTTGGATTCGGGAGATTTTGTTACCCTGCAATAGGTTTATGGTTCTGGGGGCTTTCCATGATACACAGAGTGTTTCTTCTTCACTCATCTTTTTTCGCTCTCCTTGTATTTGTACACTACTCTGCATCATTAAATATTAATACTTTCTGTCTCTCTCCCACAGCCTGTCTTTGTCCTGTCTCCCTCCAGTCATTCACACACACACACAGGGTCAGTTCAAGTGGCTGCCCCTCCGTGAACTTGGTTCTGCTGGAGGTTTCTTCCTGTAAAAGGAGAGCTTTTCCTTCCCACTGTCGCCAAGTGCTAATTGTTGGGGTTTTCTATGTGTTATTGTAGGGTTCTTACCTTACAGTATAAAGCACCTTGAGGAGGTTGTTCTTGTGATCTGGCGGTATATCAATAAAATTGAATTGACTGTGAAGCACAAATATGCTGTATTTATTTAAATTTCTTTCTCTCTCTTTTTTTTAGTATACACACTTCTGTAGTCCCCCTTAATCTGGACATAACTGTTGAAAGTGTCATCTATTTCACATGCTATCCGATGGTTAAGTGATGACGTGACAAATCCTACTTCCGGGCCTAAAGTAGTCTGCGTTTAATATGGCTTTTGTGTTGTTAACATGCTTAATGTTTTGTATTTTCTTCTATTTAATCTCAAAAAGCTCCTAAAACAGTCAGTGATCACTGTTGACCTCCCTCAGCTTTTATTACCGCTAATCATTTATTTAAGCTCAGTTTTTAAAACCTTAGAATGTAACTGCAGCCCAGCCCATGCAGCAGTATATGAATGACTAACCTCGTATTGTGGATGGATTATCTCAGTTGTTCTCCTGGCTGAAGTTTGGTCCTTTTACAGCATCCTGCCATGCGATTACATTTGTTCCTGACCACCGAGAACACTCACGTTAACTTTTATCGAGTGGGAAAAAAGTTAGCTTGTTTATATTATGCTAACATAGCTGTGTTGCTAGCGGTCACGTAGCACATCATTATATACCAGCTAGCCCAACTTCAGTAACCCTACAAACGTCACTGCTGTTTAGCTTTCTGTCTTCATTTATGTTGGAAGTGATAGCAGAGCTGTACGTTTTCATTTGTTTCCAAAACCCGGCAGTCAGGACATGCTATATTGTATTTAGATAGAAGCTAGCGAGCTAACTCCCTGCTAACTTCTAACTCCGTTAAATGTCATAAATTCCGTTTTCATGGATGCCTGGATGTTAAACTCAATTGTTACACCTGGTAGAGCAGAACGCTGATCATTTTATTAAAGATGAAAGACTTTAGACAGTTTTTCAACGCTTAGTAATGCCATAGTTATCGTTTGATATATGGACCTGCAGCAGAGTTTAGGTCCAGACACGGCTAGTGACGTCAGACTGAACAAGGAGACGACTAAGCTCCAGTTACATCAGTGAAAGTAAACAAACAATATATATAAGAAGAGTAAGAAAATAAATATACACTTTAGGACTAGGGATAAAGGGATCAATAACAATTTAAAATTTACAGTTTGATGATTTAAAGTCTCACACACAACCGAAAGGGGAGGAGGGGGCGGCTGCTTCCAAATAGAGCGCATTTCATTCATAATGATGTAAATCCAAGCCCATTATGTATTCATGATTTGAATCCTGGGTTGTGTGAAATCTCAGAAATGCACCCTAGACAAAGTGAATCTGTGAAAGGTGTGTTAGATCATGTTGTGGTGATCCTTGGGTTGAGGGATGGGTGTTCATACTGCAGTGCAAAATTAAAACCAATGGAAGATGGACAAGAAAAGTTCAAAGCCATCAGGTCCTCAGTTTAGAAAAAAGAGAAAAGAAGAGGAGGAGAAACGAGCAAAAGATACAGGTAAGCAGATGTGTCATTGGATAATGGCAGGTCATCCTGAAACAATCAGAATCAAAATACTTTATTAATCCCTAAGGAAATTATGTGGATTACAGTTGCTCCAAGAAGAAATGGTAAAAATAGTAACAGTAACGGACTAAACTCCAAACAATATATTATATTACAGATTTTAATATTAATTAGTCATTGTCAATTGTTGATTTGTTCTGTTCTCATTGTATGACGAATTATGATGGCTGTTTGGTAGCCGTTTGCATACTATGCATACTCTCTCTCTCTCTTCATATGTGTGTGTGTGTGTGTGCACAACAGCTTTATGTTAATGTACAAATATGTTTATGTGGTTTCCATGGGTTTTGCATCTTCTTTAAGTGCGCGTCATTCCATCTCGGATTTGGACAAGACTGGTAAGCTCTCAACTTGCTCTCCGTCTGATATGATCAGGGTTTTTTGTGTGTTTTCTTGAGGTTTTGCGACGCTGCGTGTTAAAGGCCTAGCAGCCGTCATTTAGCCAATGTGAGCCACTCTGTAAGAGCAGGTGGGAGGGAACAGCTGCTTCTGTTGTAAACGTGCTTCCGACTTGGAAATTTCCTCGGTCGAGTGGGTTATCTGGCATTTCCCCTCTTGAGTTTTCTAAACACTAATTTTTGTCGATATTTTAAGTTTGTTAGTTGGACAGAGTTAAATTAGATGTCGAAAGTTACTCTTGTCTACTGGTGTTTGTTATTTAAAAGGAATCTGACAAGATGATTCAAATAAAAACAAACGGTCAAAAACTAATATTTGGCTCTCACTTATGCTAGTCTGTTTTTGAATGTAAACAAATCATCCAATCTAACACAATTTCTGATACTTGTTTGCTGAAAGTTTAGGCGATGGTATGAGGGCAGTGTTTAATATAGCGTTATTTAACTATAAGCTATAAGAGACTTAGAGCTTTTTATTGTCATTGTGCAGTTTTTTGCACAGCGAAATTGGGTATAATCTGTTAATGTGGCTTTTGTATTTAGTTGTTGTTGTCCAAACTCACTGTACTGCTACCTAACCAGTGTAGGATTGATGTAGTATTTAAGTTTTCTTTCCCTTTCCCTTTTTCCAAAATAACAATGAGTTGTTGTTGTTTTTTTTGTTTTGTTTTGTTTTCAGTTCATAAACGTATGTGTCTATGTTCCTAATGCAGCTATGAACAATGACCATAGTTGACAGATCTTCAGAAAAGTCTGACCACGAGTCAGCCGGACTCGGACCTGGAGCTGCTGTGTACAACAGTACACCCTCCTCTGAGGACCAGCCCAAGGACCAAGGGGCTGGTCCTCAGAGTACACCCTCCTCTGAGGACCAGCCCAAGGACCAAGGTCAGAGCAAAGCCTGGCTTTTTTTCAAAATGTCTTTTTAAGCTGTTTGAAGATTTTTATTGTCAGACAGAATAGTTTTCCAACCAGTTTTAGCAAATATGGAACCACACTTTTTAGCCATTATTTACCCATATTTGTCAGAATTGGTTTTAGTAACGTACAGCTAATCTTTTTGCTTCTGCTTTCACACAAGTTTGACAACTGCTTTTGTGGGTGTTGTGTTGCTGCTTCCCTTCTCCGTTCATTCATCCAGTTATGTAATGCATCCAGCTTTGCATGATCAGTCACTTCAGCTCGTGATGCAATTGCTGTTTTTATATAAAGACCGGCAGCCCAACTTGTTTAGCAGAAACAAAGGAGAAGGCAAATTGTCCTATCTTTCTTCCTGAGGCTGTTTAGGAGTTTTTCACAGTGGCCAGAATCACATTATATAACTGTTAATAGTTGTAGCTATTACTGTGATGTCCTGACATGACTTTGCCATGTGCCAGTGTGTGGTTGTATAAGTAAGGTGGCATTAAATTATCTCCTTTTTAAAATGTATTGAAACAGATTTTTAGTAATAATTGTGGCTCTGTGTGTCAGTGATCAACAGTGGCGATGGAATTGACTTGCCCCAGAAGGTGCTGTTCTCACCAGATCGGCTCAGCCTAAATTGGGCCCAGGTTCACCTCATTGGTGCAGGCCTCCAGAACATGGGGAACACCTGCTTCCTCAACTCAGCCCTGCAGTGTCTCAGCTACACCCCTCCTTTAGCAAACTACATGCTGACGCGGGAGCACTCCAAAACATGTAAGTTTATTTCACCAACAGTGGTGTTACGCAGTCCTGCGCTGATTCTCACATTGTATCACTCCTTACTCACTCAGTATTTTGTCTCTGTCTCTGCTGCAGGTCATGAGCCAGGGTTCTGTATGATGTGTACCATGCAAAACCACATCATTCAGGTTTTTACCAACTCTGGGAATGTCATTAAGCCCATTGGTGTACTCAATGAGCTTGGGTGTAAGTGGATGACTGTTGTTGCTGTGCTCTGTGCAAAGTGTTTACCTATATTTTAATGATAGGAGGCGCTGTGTGACTGTTTACCTTTTGTAATTTTGGAGGGAAATAATCTGGAGGGATTTTGAATTCTGTTTTTAAATAAGTGTAAACTTGCATTTAACTGTGGTATCCTTTACAATAATTCACCTCCTGCTTTGTTTTTTGGTTCTGTTTTTCCTCGTTCCCCTCACACAGGGATTGCAAACCACTTCCGCTATGGAAGCCAGGAAGATGCTCATGAATTCCTGCGGTGCACAGTGGATGCTATGCAAAGGTCCTGCTTACCTGGAACCAAGTGAGTGTCATTTTACATTGCATGCATTCTAAACAAGTTAAACACACAAAAATATTTTTACTTGGGCTTGACAGTGTTTGCACTTTATTATGTAGTAAGATCCATAATTAGCTACGTAGAGGTAACACCGTGACAGTAGGAGAATATGAAATAAATCCTTTATCCTGTTTTTCAGGAAGTGCAGTTTATACTAGTTCCTTTTAACTATTAATGCTTCAATTGCTGAGAGTATTTTTCAGAAATGCAGATTCCTCAGTCTCTTGCCTGACTGACACCTCAGTTTACATACTAGGCAAGCCACTTGATATAATACCTCATTATTATATCAAGTTTTTTAATGAACTTGACTGCTCCAACACAGAAAGTATTCTTACACTGGGTGTGGTAGCTTGTTTTGGTAACAGGGCTTGAAAAGATCAGAAGCGGCTTAAACGTGTAGTAAAACAGGTGTCTGGGATTATGGCAGAGAGCTGCCAGACTTAGTGTCTAGTATAGATTTCTTCTGAGGCAACAGGGTAAGCAGTGTGAGCAGGAGCACTCAACCCCTCAGGTCATCTCTTATTCACCCTAATGGCATTAGTGCTATTATTGCAGCAGCAAAATTCAGAAAATCCAGGTTTTTCTATGTGTTACTATAGAGCTTCGAAGTCTATGTGCACATTTAACCAAAACTACACGTTTAACAGATGCACTGGGCTGAGTGTTGTGCTTCTTGTTAGGCTCCTAAAAATAATTTATTAATTCATTTATTTTTTTAAGAACCTAAAGTGTCAATTCTCATCAAATCAATTCTTCCCGTGTAGCAGCAGATGGCCTCTTAAGTAATTAATCGTGCTCCAATTCCTCCTATTGTCTTTTCTGCTACTTGAATACTGTAAAGTGATTGTCTGGTTCCAAAATGCTAAAAAATAAATGGTCAGTCAGTTAATTGTTGCACTGTCCTTATTAGTTAACTTTTGTGCTTTATCTTTTTATTATAGATTGGACAGGCAAACGCAGGCAACCTCTTTCATCCATCAAGTGTTTGGCGGGTACCTAAGATCCAGAGGTAAGTCACTGTTTTTTAAGGTTTGATTTATTTTTCTTTTATTTGTCTTTTTATGTCTTACAGCTTGTGTGATACTCATAGCACTGATTTCTGTTTCAGTTAAATGTTTAAACTGCAAAGCTGTCTCAGATACATTTGACCCTTTTCTGGATGTCACTCTGGAAATTAAGGTAATTGGACAACATTCAAAGTGACGTTGCTACTATGTATTCTCTGCATTATGGAGTGTGAGGTTTTTCCTCTCTCTCTCTGTTCATATAGACTGCTCCAAATGTCTCCAAAGCTCTGGAGCAGTTTGTCAAGCCAGAACAGCTGGGTGGTGAAAATGCTTATAAATGCACCAAGTAAGTCAAAGAGATGCCAAACCATGATGAGTTTTAGTGTTTAGGTGTGATTTTTGTCAACAAGCTGAATGTTTGTTTCCTTCAGGTGCAACAAAATGGTAACGGCCTCAAAAAGATTTACAATCCATCGCAGCGCCAATGTGCTCACCATCTCACTCAAACGCTTTGCAGACTTCAGTGGAGGCAAAATCACAAAGGCAAATGGCCAATAGTGTCTGCTTAAGTCATAAAGATACATGACAGATGCTTTGTTTTATTATAAAACAGGATATTTGCATGTAATGTTTGAATTTTTTTGTTTGGTGGTCATCAGGATGTGAAGTATTTGGAGCATCTGGATCTGCGGCCCTTCATGTCGCAGTCCCACGGGGAGCCCCAGCTCTACAGGCTGTATGCTGTGCTGGTTCACTCTGGATTGAGTTGTCATACTGGACACTATTTCTGCTATATTAAGGTACTGGCTGTGCCCGAATCTGTTTGAATGCTGCTGTTGCGTAGTACAAACAAACAAACACCATAAACAACACATTTCAGCAGAAAACTACTTTGTATGCATTGAAAGAAAGAAAAAAAAGACCCCTATATAACCATAAGATTCTTCTTTTTAGCTCAAATTCAATTCAGAAACTGAATCTGCTGTGTCACATCTCTCTCATTCTGTCTCACAGGCCAGCAATGAGCAGTGGTTTCAGATGAATGACTCGTCCGTGTCAGTCAGTGACATTAGCACTGTTCTCAACCAGCAGGCCTATGTCCTCTTCTACATCAAGTGAGTAAACATCGGTATTTTTAAACATTCTAGGCTTATTCCTTCAGTAGAACTTTTCCCATCATTATTTAATAATGTAGACATGTTTATTCTCACTTTTCTTGTAGAAAATGTATTATTATAACCTAATGTTATAATGTTGATGCTTTGTCATGGTTAATATTCTTTTTTCCATGTCATCAGGTGCACAGATGTGGGAAAAACTGGGGACTACAGCCACTTGAACCATAACGCTGGCATATCTGGTCAGGCATCTCCCCAGCCGGTGGTGAGCCCAGGCACCATCGCCACCATGCCTCACAACAGTGTTGGCTTCATAGGTCCCCAGCTGCCACCACACATGAACAAGGTACTTCCTCACCTGAGGATACTGATAATGTTGTTGTTTTTGTTAAACCCAGTGTTTCATGCAAAATACATTTGTACCTTTCAATTGTGTCTGTTTGAAAAGAATGAAATGATATCATATATTCCTTATTGGCCTACATTTGTACAAAATTCCAAATTATATACACAAAGTCATAGAAATCACTGCTCCAATTGGTCATCATGATTTTAATATTCTCTTTTTCCATAACAATGAAATACGCCTTGGACAAATATGACACGTCAATATTTCATTAGTGTTGTCACATCACATCCTGTAAGCATCGTCTGTCTGTGTCCTTTCTCTGGAAATTAATATTTCCAGCCAATATAGGCAATCCATCAACATGGCTGGAGAGTTGGTAGTTATATACAGTCTGTATAAGTGTGGTTAATCCAATGAAGATTTGTAAGGAGATGGCAGTTACTGTGAATTTACAGCAGTTACACAGTGATTAGTAATAAACAGAGCCAGTGAGAGTGAGTGGATATAAGAAAGTCAGTGACTCAGGTGTGTCGATTGGTTCTGTTTGTGAGACTGGAGGAGACGTAGAAATCTTTTGTTTTAAATCTTAGTTAGGAAGATTCCTGTTTGAAAACAAGCACTTTTTGTGAGAAATACAAGAAGTACATCTGCAGAAAGCACACAGTTACATTCTGTCCATCATGTGGACAAAATCGAAAATGTTGAGCATTGAAAAACTGAGAACGTTGGGCAAGTTCAAAATACGTGTTTGTAAGAACGAAAAACCAAATTGTTCCTAAAATAGTTATGGAAAGTCACTGTTGTATGTCTGTGTTCTACATGTTTATCTGATGGAAAATAAAGGTGCTATTGTTTTATTGCAGTTTCTTGACAATTCTGAGTGGATTTACACAGTATGGGTCAAAATGACCCGCAACAAAATCAATGTCACTTTTTTGTTTTTCAACATAATACAAGGGTTAATTTCCAAAACTTCCATATGATCTTCAATTTGTAGCAGATCCACTATCACACAGCAGCTGGAGCAGTTTCAAATGGAGGTCAGTCCACTGCTGCCACCTGTGGCCAAGTACCAAGCCTACCATAGCCTACTACTAGATTAACTTGCTATGATGACATTGAGTAGAGGCTGAGTGGCTGCACTTACCCCTGGTACATCCAAATCTACCCACAAACATGTTGAAAGATGCAATGGCAGCAATGTGGCTTGTCAACACTGAAAACAATCAGTAAGCAAAGACAACAGGGATCACTTTTTTCTGTTTATTTAACATGCACAACATTTGTAGTCGCCTTCTGCACAGGGGAAGTCCACACACACTGTGTGGTACCACTTTCCACAGAAGGTGCATTCAATCTACAAGACTGAATGAGAAAGTCAGGGTCATTGTCTGACTGTTTATTACTAATCACTGTGTAACTGCTGTACATTCACAGTAACTGCCATCTCCTTACAAATGTTTATTAGATTAACCACACTTATACAGACTGTATATAACAACCAACTCTAAAATGTTTGTGCATGAAACGAATTCAGACGTGCTGCAGATGTGTGTCACAAGTTGATCTGGCTGTAGGCTGTGGCACTTGGCCAGTGGTGGCACTGGTTGACTCGAGTCCATGTTAGTGCACACAAAGTAAACTGCTCGCTTTAGTTGTGAAGCAAAAACGCTGAATTCGGAGAAACAAACCGTGTGAGGGGAACGATAACGACAACAAGAGTCTCCCGATCGTTTACTCTTGTTGTCCTGTGAACAACATCGGCATGGTGTTAATTGTTTGCTGTTTTCGCGATCGCGTCGCGCATGAGGATAACCCTAGGTAAACTCGCCACATTTTTAAACATTTTGTTGTTCAACAGCATCAAGACTGACGGAGTGTGTTTGAGATAACCTCACAAGTGTCACAGATGACACATTTGGCGTTTTTTTGCTAGTCTGTAGGTAGCAGCTCCTGAAACGGAAGTCTGCCACACATCTGTTCGACTAACGCCAGTTGATCTAAACGCCAGTAGATCTGGAACACCGGCAGCCTCGCCTCTGTCAGTGCGCCTCAGGGCGGCTGTGGCTACAATTTAGCTTGCCATCACCAGTGTGTGTGAATGGGTGGATGACTGAACGTGTAAAGTGCTTTGGGGTCCTTAGGGACTAAGTAAAGCGCTATACAAATACAGGCCATTTACTTAATGCTGAAATCTAATCTATTGTATTAAATGGGTATGCTTATAGTTTGGGTAATTTTGTTATGTCAAGAAGTTCTGTTTTAAAACTTAATCTCTTGTTAACTGTTCAGATTGCTGAGGTGATTGATGATCGACCTGAGGAAGTGAAACAGATGGAAGTTTTTAGGACCAGCAACAGATGGAAAGCAATTGGAGGTAAATAAGAAGTCACAGAAGTAGGGGGGGATTTGTGCAATATTAAGTTAAGACTGTTGTTTACTATAGTTTTACTTCCTCTCCTAAAAGTGGATCAAAATGATGACACAGAGGAAGGAAATGGAAAAGAACATCAAAATACAGAGGCTGGCTCATTAAGCAGAGGTATACATGACTCACCCGAGTTGTCTTCAAAGAGAAGAGGACAGGATTCTCCTGTCAAAAAGACCCGGCATGACTCTCCAGACATCTCTCCACCAAAGAGAAGTCGGAAGTACTCTCCGGATGTCTCTCCTCACAGGACAAGACGTCACGACTCTCCTGATGTCTCTCCTCCCAGGAGAAGACGTCATGACTCTCCAGATGTCTCTCCTCCCAGGACTAGACCTCACGACTCTCCAGATGTCTCTCCTCCCAGGAGAAGACGTCATGACTCTCCTGATGTCTCTCCTCCCAGGACTAGACCTCACGACTCTCCAGATGTCTCTCCTCCCAGGAGAAGACGTCATGACTCTCCAGATGTCTCTCCTCCCAGGACTAGACCTCACGACTCTCCAGATGTCTCTCCTCCCAGGAGAAGACGTCATGACTCTCCAGATGTCTCTCCTCCCAGGACTAGACCTCATGACTCTCCAGATGTCTCTCCTCCCAAGAGAAGACGTCACGACTCTCCTGTTGTCTCTCCTCCCAAGAGAAGACGTCATGACTCTCCAGATGTCTCTCCTCACAGGACTAGACCTCACGACTCTCCAGATGTCTCTCCTCCCAGGAGAAGACGTCACGACTCTCCTGATGTCTCTCCTCACAGGACTAGACCTCACGACTCTCCAGATGTCTCTCCTCCCAGGAGAAGACGTCATGACTCTCCAGATGTCTCTCCTCCCAGGACTAGACATCACAACTCTCCAGATGTCTCTCCTCCCAAGAGAAGACGTCACGACTCTCCTGATGTCTCTCCTCCCAGGAGAAGACGTCATGACTCTCCAGATGTCTCTCCTCCCAAGAGAAGACGTCACGACTCTCCAGATGTCTCTCCTCCCAGGAGAAGACGCCATGACTCCCCAGACTTGTCACCACCAAGACAGTGTTCAGGAAAGTCAGAAAAAATGCAAAGTAAAGGTCAGTGATCCATTTAAATTGTAAAGTGGAATCTGGTGTGGCATATGAATAAAAGTAAAAAGCAGAGACCCATTTAACATGAGTTTTGAATTGAAATTTATTTTAAAGACATAGCTTGATCTAATAATAAATCTTTAATTTTTGTCCAAAAGGCATTACAAAATGAAAATTAACAAATTAACTGTGTCTTTGTCAGATTCAGCCTCCAACAAAAGCAAGCTCAGCTCATCCTTGTTAAGTAAAAAACGCTCACCGGATCCTCATCGGTCAGCGGTGGCTAAGAAGGGTCAGAATAGACATGATTCAGACTCGGATCCGTCTCCCCCGAGGAAAAGGCCCCTGAAGGGAAACGCCTCAGACTCCGACCAATCTCCCCCAAGGAGGCCCTCAAAAACTAAACGGGGCTCAGACTCCGACCAATCTCCCCCAAGGAGGCCCTCAAAAACTAAACGGGGCTCAGACTCTGACCAGTCTCCACCCAGGGGGCAGCCACCGAGTGGAAGGGACTCGGATGGAGATTTGTCACCACCTCGTAGGCCAGGCCAGTCACAGGTAAGCAGACTGTGTTGGAACAAAGATTAATGTCAAATCTGATTTCACTCAAATGTTATATTTTTCAATTGTCTTTTTTTTTTTTATAACCAGGGCCAAAGGATGCTATCTGGTGGAAAGGCAGGCCTGGTTTCTGTGGACATTTTAAGGAAAGAGCAAAAGGAGAACAGACGCAGAGAAAAACACAATCAGCCACTTGAAGGTTTCATCAACTTTTCTCTCTTAAGATTTTTTTACACCCATTGATTGAAGAGCTTCATACAGCTTTGCATCTCATTTCAGCTTATCATCTATATTGTCGTATTTTATTTAGTCCTAAAATTAAATAATGAAGTTTCTACATACTTACCCATTCATCCCCTTTGACCAGATGAATCGCGTAAGGCTCAGACGATTTTCAGAGACAAAAGTGGCAAAAGGAGGGATCTGGATTCAGAGAGAAATGAACAGAAAAAGAAAGCTGGTGAAAAAGCGGCAAGAGACGAGAAATACGCTCAGTGGGGAAAAGGGTAAATGTGCATGATCATTTCAAATATCACAGTTTATGTGATTATATCCACATAAAAAATTATAAAAGTGGTTCAATGGTTTATGTTAAAATGTATGTATAGGTTGGCACAGATCCAGATGCATCACCAGAAACTTAAGGAAGCGCTGCGCGAAGCCCTTAAGCCACTTGAGGATCTTGACCGCATGTTGAGAGAACAGGAAAGAGAAGGCGATCCTATGGCTGCAATGCGCAGGCGTAAAAAGGACCGTGGCACAAAAACACAAGATATTTAACTCAAAGAGAAGAGGACAGGATTCTCCTGTCAAAAAGACCCGGCATGACTCTCCAGACATCTCTCCACCAAAGAGAAGTCGGAAGTACTCTCCGGATGTCTCTCCTCACAGGACAAGACGTCACGACTCTCCTGATGTCTCTCCTCCCAGGACTAGACCTCACGACTCTCCAGATGTCTCTCCTCCCAGGAGAAGACGTCATGACTCTCCAGATGTCTCTCCTCCCAGGACTAGACCTCACGACTCTCCAGATGTCTCTCCTCCCAGGAGAAGACGTCATGACTCTCCTGATGTCTCTCCTCCCAGGACTAGACCTCACGACTCTCCAGATGTCTCTCCTCCCAGGAGAAGACGTCATGACTCTCCAGATGTCTCTCCTCCCAGGACTAGACCTCACGACTCTCCAGATGTCTCTCCTCCCAGGAGAAGACGTCATGACTCTCCAGATGTCTCTCCTCCCAGGACTAGACCTCATGACTCTCCAGATGTCTCTCCTCCCAAGAGAAGACGTCACGACTCTCCTGTTGTCTCTCCTCCCAAGAGAAGACGTCATGACTCTCCAGATGTCTCTCCTCACAGGACTAGACCTCACGACTCTCCAGATGTCTCTCCTCCCAGGAGAAGACGTCACGACTCTCCTGATGTCTCTCCTCACAGGACTAGACCTCACGACTCTCCAGATGTCTCTCCTCCCAGGAGAAGACGTCATGACTCTCCAGATGTCTCTCCTCCCAGGACTAGACATCACAACTCTCCAGATGTCTCTCCTCCCAAGAGAAGACGTCACGACTCTCCTGATGTCTCTCCTCCCAGGAGAAGACGTCATGACTCTCCAGATGTCTCTCCTCCCAAGAGAAGACGTCACGACTCTCCAGATGTCTCTCCTCCCAGGAGAAGACGCCATGACTCCCCAGACTTGTCACCACCAAGACAGTGTTCAGGAAAGTCAGAAAAAATGCAAAGTAAAGGTCAGTGATCCATTTAAATTGTAAAGTGGAATCTGGTGTGGCATATGAATAAAAGTAAAAAGCAGAGACCCATTTAACATGAGTTTTGAATTGAAATTTATTTTAAAGACATAGCTTGATCTAATAATAAATCTTTAATTTTTGTCCAAAAGGCATTACAAAATGAAAATTAACAAATTAACTGTGTCTTTGTCAGATTCAGCCTCCAACAAAAGCAAGCTCAGCTCATCCTTGTTAAGTAAAAAACGCTCACCGGATCCTCATTGGTCAGCGGTGGCTAAGAAGGGTCAGAATAGACATGATTCAGACTCGGATCCGTCTCCCCCGAGGAAAAGGCCCCTGAAGGGAAACGCCTCAGACTCCGACCAATCTCCCCCAAGGAGGCCCTCAAAAACTAAACGGGGCTCAGACTCTGACCAGTCTCCACCCAGGGGGCAGCCACCGAGTGGAAGGGACTCGGATGGAGATTTGTCACCACCTCGTAGGCCAGGCCAGTCACAGGTAAGCAGACTGTGTTGGAACAAAGATTAATGTCAAATCCGATTTCACTCAAATGTTATATTTTTCAATTGTCTTTTTTTTTTTTATAACCAGGGCCAAAGGATGCTATCTGGTGGAAAGGCAGGCCTGGTTTCTGTGGACATTTTAAGGAAAGAGCAAAAGGAGAACAGACGCAGAGAAAAACACAATCAGCCACTTGAAGGTTTCATCAACTTTTCTCTCTTAAGATTTTTTTACACCCATTGATTGAAGAGCTTCATACAGCTTTGCATCTCATTTCAGCTTATCATCTATATTGTCGTATTTTATTTAGTCCTAAAATTAAATAATGAAGTTTCTACATACTTACCCATTCATCCCCTTTGACCAGATGAATCGCGTAAGGCTCAGACGATTTTCAGAGACAAAAGTGGCAAAAGGAGGGATCTGGATTCAGAGAGAAATGAACAGAAAAAGAAAGCTGGTGAAAAAGCGGCAAGAGACGAGAAATACGCTCAGTGGGGAAAAGGGTAAATGTGCATGATCATTTCAAATATCACAGTTTATGTGATTATATCCACATAAAAAATTATAAAAGTGGTTCAATGGTTTATGTTAAAATGTATGTATAGGTTGGCACAGATCCAGATGCATCACCAGAAACTTAAGGAAGCGCTGCGCGAAGCCCTTAAGCCACTTGAGGATCTTGACCGCATGTTGAGAGAACAGGAAAGAGAAGGCGATCCTATGGCTGCAATGCGCAGGCGTAAAAAGGACCGTGGCACAAAAACACAAGATATTTAACTCAAAGAGAAGAGGACAGGATTCTCCTGTCAAAAAGACCCGGCATGACTCTCCAGACATCTCTCCACCAAAGAGAAGTCGGAAGTACTCTCCGAATGTCTCTCCTCACAGGACAAGACGTCACGACTCTCCTGATGTCTCTCCTCCCAGGACTAGACCTCACGACTCTCCAGATGTCTCTCCTCCCAGGAGAAGACGTCATGACTCTCCAGATGTCTCTCCTCCCAGGACTAGACCTCACGACTCTCCAGATGTCTCTCCTCCCAGGAGAAGACGTCATGACTCTCCTGATGTCTCTCCTCCCAGGACTAGACCTCACGACTCTCCAGATGTCTCTCCTCCCAGGAGAAGACGTCATGACTCTCCAGATGTCTCTCCTCCCAGGACTAGACCTCACGACTCTCCAGATGTCTCTCCTCCCAGGAGAAGACGTCATGACTCTCCAGATGTCTCTCCTCCCAGGACTAGACCTCATGACTCTCCAGATGTCTCTCCTCCCAAGAGAAGACGTCACGACTCTCCTGTTGTCTCTCCTCCCAAGAGAAGACGTCATGACTCTCCAGATGTCTCTCCTCACAGGACTAGACCTCACGACTCTCCAGATGTCTCTCCTCCCAGGAGAAGACGTCACGACTCTCCTGATGTCTCTCCTCACAGGACTAGACCTCACGACTCTCCAGATGTCTCTCCTCCCAGGAGAAGACGTCATGACTCTCCAGATGTCTCTCCTCCCAGGACTAGACATCACAACTCTCCAGATGTCTCTCCTCCCAAGAGAAGACGTCACGACTCTCCTGATGTCTCTCCTCCCAGGAGAAGACGTCATGACTCTCCAGATGTCTCTCCTCCCAAGAGAAGACGTCACGACTCTCCAGATGTCTCTCCTCCCAGGAGAAGACGCCATGACTCCCCAGACTTGTCACCACCAAGACAGTGTTCAGGAAAGTCAGAAAAAATGCAAAGTAAAGGTGAGTGATCCATTTAAATTGTAAAGTGGAATCTGGTGTGGCATATGAATAAAAGTAAAAAGCAGAGACCCATTTAACATGAGTTTTGAATTGAAATTTATTTTAAAGACATAGCTTGATCTAATAATAAATCTTTAATTTTTGTCCAAAAGGCATTACAAAATGAAAATTAACAAATTAACTGTGTCTTTGTCAGATTCAGCCTCCAACAAAAGCAAGCTCAGCTCATCCTTGTTAAGTAAAAAACGCTCACCGGATCCTCATCGGTCAGCGGTGGCTAAGAAGGGTCAGAATAGACATGATTCAGACTCGGATCCGTCTCCCCCGAGGAAAAGGCCCCTGAAGGGAAACGCCTCAGACTCCGACCAATCTCCCCCAAGGAGGCCCTCAAAAACTAAACGGGGCTCAGACTCCGACCAATCTCCCCCAAGGAGGCCCTCAAAAACTAAACGGGGCTCAGACTCTGACCAGTCTCCACCCAGGGGGCAGCCACCGAGTGGAAGGGACTCGGATGGAGATTTGTCACCACCTCGTAGGCCAGGCCAGTCACAGGTAAGCAGACTGTGTTGGAACAAAGATTAATGTCAAATCTGATTTCACTCAAATGTTATATTTTTCAATTGTCTTTTTTTTTTTTATAACCAGGGCCAAAGGATGCTATCTGGTGGAAAGGCAGGCCTGGTTTCTGTGGACATTTTAAGGAAAGAGCAAAAGGAGAACAGACGCAGAGAAAAACACAATCAGCCACTTGAAGGTTTCATCAACTTTTCTCTCTTAAGATTTTTTTACACCCATTGATTGAAGAGCTTCATACAGCTTTGCATCTCATTTCAGCTTATCATCTATATTGTCGTATTTTATTTAGTCCTAAAATTAAATAATGAAGTTTCTACATACTTACCCATTCATCCCCTTTGACCAGATGAATCGCGTAAGGCTCAGACGATTTTCAGAGACAAAAGTGGCAAAAGGAGGGATCTGGATTCAGAGAGAAATGAACAGAAAAAGAAAGCTGGTGAAAAAGCGGCAAGAGACGAGAAATACGCTCAGTGGGGAAAAGGGTAAATGTGCATGATCATTTCAAATATCACAGTTTATGTGATTATATCCACATAAAAAATTATAAAAGTGGTTCAATGGTTTATGTTAAAATGTATGTATAGG
This sequence comes from Aulonocara sp. 'chitande type north' Nkhata Bay, assembly GCF_057382095.1. Lineage (NCBI taxonomy): Eukaryota > Metazoa > Chordata > Actinopteri > Cichliformes > Cichlidae > Aulonocara > Aulonocara sp. 'chitande type north' Nkhata Bay. The sequence continues at coordinate 16,913,128 of NC_141353.1, read as the reverse complement.
TTGGCACAGATCCAGATGCATCACCAGAAACTTAAGGAAGCGCTGCGCGAAGCCCTTAAGCCACTTGAGGATCTTGACCGCATGTTGAGAGAACAGGAAAGAGAAGGCGATCCTATGGCTGCAATGCGCAGGCGTAAAAAGGACCGTGGCACAAAAACACAAGATATTTAACTCAAAGAGAAGAGGACAGGATTCTCCTGTCAAAAAGACCCGGCATGACTCTCCAGACATCTCTCCACCAAAGAGAAGTCGGAAGTACTCTCCGAATGTCTCTCCTCACAGGACAAGACGTCACGACTCTCCTGATGTCTCTCCTCCCAGGACTAGACCTCACGACTCTCCAGATGTCTCTCCTCCCAGGAGAAGACGTCATGACTCTCCAGATGTCTCTCCTCCCAGGACTAGACCTCACGACTCTCCAGATGTCTCTCCTCCCAGGAGAAGACGTCATGACTCTCCTGATGTCTCTCCTCCCAGGACTAGACCTCACGACTCTCCAGATGTCTCTCCTCCCAGGAGAAGACGTCATGACTCTCCAGATGTCTCTCCTCCCAGGACTAGACCTCACGACTCTCCAGATGTCTCTCCTCCCAGGAGAAGACGTCATGACTCTCCAGATGTCTCTCCTCCCAGGACTAGACCTCATGACTCTCCAGATGTCTCTCCTCCCAAGAGAAGACGTCACGACTCTCCTGTTGTCTCTCCTCCCAAGAGAAGACGTCATGACTCTCCAGATGTCTCTCCTCACAGGACTAGACCTCACGACTCTCCAGATGTCTCTCCTCCCAGGAGAAGACGTCACGACTCTCCTGATGTCTCTCCTCACAGGACTAGACCTCACGACTCTCCAGATGTCTCTCCTCCCAGGAGAAGACGTCATGACTCTCCAGATGTCTCTCCTCCCAGGACTAGACATCACAACTCTCCAGATGTCTCTCCTCCCAAGAGAAGACGTCACGACTCTCCTGATGTCTCTCCTCCCAGGAGAAGACGTCATGACTCTCCAGATGTCTCTCCTCCCAAGAGAAGACGTCACGACTCTCCAGATGTCTCTCCTCCCAGGAGAAGACGCCATGACTCCCCAGACTTGTCACCACCAAGACAGTGTTCAGGAAAGTCAGAAAAAATGCAAAGTAAAGGTCAGTGATCCATTTAAATTGTAAAGTGGAATCTGGTGTGGCATATGAATAAAAGTAAAAAGCAGAGACCCATTTAACATGAGTTTTGAATTGAAATTTATTTTAAAGACATAGCTTGATCTAATAATAAATCTTTAATTTTTGTCCAAAAGGCATTACAAAATGAAAATTAACAAATTAACTGTGTCTTTGTCAGATTCAGCCTCCAACAAAAGCAAGCTCAGCTCATCCTTGTTAAGTAAAAAACGCTCACCGGATCCTCATCGGTCAGCGGTGGCTAAGAAGGGTCAGAATAGACATGATTCAGACTCGGATCCGTCTCCCCCGAGGAAAAGGCCCCTGAAGGGAAACGCCTCAGACTCCGACCAATCTCCCCCAAGGAGGCCCTCAAAAACTAAACGGGGCTCAGACTCTGACCAGTCTCCACCCAGGGGGCAGCCACCGAGTGGAAGGGACTCGGATGGAGATTTGTCACCACCTCGTAGGCCAGGCCAGTCACAGGTAAGCAGACTGTGTTGGAACAAAGATTAATGTCAAATCCGATTTCACTCAAATGTTATATTTTTCAATTGTCTTTTTTTTTTTTATAACCAGGGCCAAAGGATGCTATCTGGTGGAAAGGCAGGCCTGGTTTCTGTGGACATTTTAAGGAAAGAGCAAAAGGAGAACAGACGCAGAGAAAAACACAATCAGCCACTTGAAGGTTTCATCAACTTTTCTCTCTTAAGATTTTTTTACACCCATTGATTGAAGAGCTTCATACAGCTTTGCATCTCATTTCAGCTTATCATCTATATTGTCGTATTTTATTTAGTCCTAAAATTAAATAATGAAGTTTCTACATACTTACCCATTCATCCCCTTTGACCAGATGAATCGCGTAAGGCTCAGACGATTTTCAGAGACAAAAGTGGCAAAAGGAGGGATCTGGATTCAGAGAGAAATGAACAGAAAAAGAAAGCTGGTGAAAAAGCGGCAAGAGACGAGAAATACGCTCAGTGGGGAAAAGGGTAAATGTGCATGATCATTTCAAATATCACAGTTTATGTGATTATATCCACATAAAAAATTATAAAAGTGGTTCAATGGTTTATGTTAAAATGTATGTATAGGTTGGCACAGATCCAGATGCATCACCAGAAACTTAAGGAAGCGCTGCGCGAAGCCCTTAAGCCACTTGAGGATCTTGACCGCATGTTGAGAGAACAGGAAAGAGAAGGCGATCCTATGGCTGCAATGCGCAGGCGTAAAAAGGACCGTGGCACAAAAACACAAGATATTTAACTCAAAGAGAAGAGGACAGGATTCTCCTGTCAAAAAGACCCGGCATGACTCTCCAGACATCTCTCCACCAAAGAGAAGTCGGAAGTACTCTCCGAATGTCTCTCCTCACAGGACAAGACGTCACGACTCTCCTGATGTCTCTCCTCCCAGGAGAAGACGTCATGACTCTCCAGATGTCTCTCCTCCCAGGACTAGACCTCACGACTCTCCAGATGTCTCTCCTCCCAGGAGAAGACGTCATGACTCTCCTGATGTCTCTCCTCCCAGGACTAGACCTCACGACTCTCCAGATGTCTCTCCTCCCAGGAGAAGACGTCATGACTCTCCAGATGTCTCTCCTCCCAGGACTAGACCTCACGACTCTCCAGATGTCTCTCCTCCCAGGAGAAGACGTCATGACTCTCCAGATGTCTCTCCTCCCAAGAGAAGACGTCACGACTCTCCTGTTGTCTCTCCTCCCAAGAGAAGACGTCATGACTCTCCAGATGTCTCTCCTCACAGGACTAGACCTCACGACTCTCCAGATGTCTCTCCTCCCAAGAGAAGACGTCACGACTCTCCTGTTGTCTCTCCTCCCAAGAGAAGACGTCATGACTCTCCAGATGTCTCTCCTCACAGGACTAGACCTCACGACTCTCCAGATGTCTCTCCTCCCAGGAGAAGACGTCACGACTCTCCTGATGTCTCTCCTCACAGGACTAGACCTCACGACTCTCCAGATGTCTCTCCTCCCAGGAGAAGACGTCATGACTCTCCAGATGTCTCTCCTCCCAGGACTAGACATCACAACTCTCCAGATGTCTCTCCTCCCAAGAGAAGACGTCACGACTCTCCTGATGTCTCTCCTCCCAGGAGAAGACGTCATGACTCTCCAGATGTCTCTCCTCCCAAGAGAAGACGTCACGACTCTCCAGATGTCTCTCCTCCCAGGAGAAGACGCCATGACTCCCCAGACTTGTCACCACCAAGACAGTGTTCAGGAAAGTCAGAAAAAATGCAAAGTAAAGGTCAGTGATCCATTTAAATTGTAAAGTGGAATCTGGTGTGGCATATGAATAAAAGTAAAAAGCAGAGACCCATTTAACATGAGTTTTGAATTGAAATTTATTTTAAAGACATAGCTTGATCTAATAATAAATCTTTAATTTTTGTCCAAAAGGCATTACAAAATGAAAATTAACAAATTAACTGTGTCTTTGTCAGATTCAGCCTCCAACAAAAGCAAGCTCAGCTCATCCTTGTTAAGTAAAAAACGCTCACCGGATCCTCATCGGTCAGCGGTGGCTAAGAAGGGTCAGAATAGACATGATTCAGACTTGGATCCGTCTCCCCCGAGGAAAAGGCCCCTGAAGGGAAACGCCTCAGACTCCGACCAATCTCCCCCAAGGAGGCCCTCAAAAACTAAACGGGGCTCAGACTCTGACCAGTCTCCACCCAGGGGGCAGCCACCGAGTGGAAGGGACTCGGATGGAGATTTGTCACCACCTCGTAGGCCAGGCCAGTCACAGGTAAGCAGACTGTGTTGGAACAAAGATTAATGTCAAATCTGATTTCACTCAAATGTTATATTTTTCAATTGTCTTTTTTTTTTTTATAACCAGGGCCAAAGGATGCTATCTGGTGGAAAGGCAGGCCTGGTTTCTGTGGACATTTTAAGGAAAGAGCAAAAGGAGAACAGACGCAGAGAAAAACACAATCAGCCACTTGAAGATTTCATCAACTTTTCTCTCTTAAGATTTTTTTACACCCATTGATTGAAGAGCTTCATACAGCTTTGCATCTCATTTCAGCTTATCATCTATATTGTCGTATTTTATTTAGTCCTAAAATTAAATAATGAAGTTTCTACATACTTACCCTTTGACCAGATGAATCGCGTAACGCTCAGACGATTTTCAGAGACAAAAGTGGCAAAAGGAGGGATCTGGATTCAGAGAGAAATGAACAGAAAAAGAAAGCTGGTGAAAAAGCGGCAAGAGACGAGAAATACGCTCAGTGGGGAATAGGGTAAATGTGCATGATCATTTCAAATATCACAGTTTATGTGATTATATCCACATAAAAAATTATAAAAGTGGTTCAATGGTTTATGTTAAAATGTATGTATAGGTTGGCACAGATCCAGATGCATCACCAGAAACTTAAGGAAGCGCTGCGCGAAGCCCTTAAGCCACTTGAGGATCTTGACCGCATGTTGAGAGAACAGGAAAGAGAAGGCGATCCTATGGCTGCAATGCGCAGGCGTAAAAAGGACCGTGGCACAAAAACACAAGATATTTAACTCAAAGAGAAGAGGACAGGATTCTCCTGTCAAAAAGACCCGGCATGACTCTCCAGACATCTCTCCACCAAAGAGAAGTCGGAAGTACTCTCCGAATGTCTCTCCTCACAGGACAAGACGTCACGACTCTCCTGATGTCTCTCCTCCCAGGACTAGACCTCACGACTCTCCAGATGTCTCTCCTCCCAGGAGAAGACGTCATGACTCTCCAGATGTCTCTCCTCCCAGGACTAGACCTCACGACTCTCCAGATGTCTCTCCTCCCAGGAGAAGACGTCATGACTCTCCTGATGTCTCTCCTCCCAGGACTAGACCTCACGACTCTCCAGATGTCTCTCCTCCCAGGAGAAGACGTCATGACTCTCCAGATGTCTCTCCTCCCAGGACTAGACCTCACGACTCTCCAGATGTCTCTCCTCCCAGGAGAAGACGTCATGACTCTCCAGATGTCTCTCCTCCCAGGACTAGACCTCATGACTCTCCAGATGTCTCTCCTCCCAAGAGAAGACGTCACGACTCTCCTGTTGTCTCTCCTCCCAAGAGAAGACGTCATGACTCTCCAGATGTCTCTCCTCACAGGACTAGACCTCACGACTCTCCAGATGTCTCTCCTCCCAGGAGAAGACGTCACGACTCTCCTGATGTCTCTCCTCACAGGACTAGACCTCACGACTCTCCAGATGTCTCTCCTCCCAGGAGAAGACGTCATGACTCTCCAGATGTCTCTCCTCCCAGGACTAGACATCACAACTCTCCAGATGTCTCTCCTCCCAAGAGAAGACGTCACGACTCTCCTGATGTCTCTCCTCCCAGGAGAAGACGTCATGACTCTCCAGATGTCTCTCCTCCCAAGAGAAGACGTCACGACTCTCCAGATGTCTCTCCTCCCAGGAGAAGACGCCATGACTCCCCAGACTTGTCACCACCAAGACAGTGTTCAGGAAAGTCAGAAAAAATGCAAAGTAAAGGTCAGTGATCCATTTAAATTGTAAAGTGGAATCTGGTGTGGCATATGAATAAAAGTAAAAAGCAGAGACCCATTTAACATGAGTTTTGAATTGAAATTTATTTTAAAGACATAGCTTGATCTAATAATAAATCTTTAATTTTTGTCCAAAAGGCATTACAAAATGAAAATTAACAAATTAACTGTGTCTTTGTCAGATTCAGCCTCCAACAAAAGCAAGCTCAGCTCATCCTTGTTAAGTAAAAAACGCTCACCGGATCCTCATCGGTCAGCGGTGGCTAAGAAGGGTCAGAATAGACATGATTCAGACTCGGATCCGTCTCCCCCGAGGAAAAGGCCCCTGAAGGGAAACGCCTCAGACTCCGACCAATCTCCCCCAAGGAGGCCCTCAAAAACTAAACGGGGCTCAGACTCTGACCAGTCTCCACCCAGGGGGCAGCCACCGAGTGGAAGGGACTCGGATGGAGATTTGTCACCACCTCGTAGGCCAGGCCAGTCACAGGTAAGCAGACTGTGTTGGAACAAAGATTAATGTCAAATCTGATTTCACTCAAATGTTATATTTTTCAATTGTCTTTTTTTTTTTTATAACCAGGGCCAAAGGATGCTATCTGGTGGAAAGGCAGGCCTGGTTTCTGTGGACATTCTAAGGAAAGAGCAAAAGGAGAACAGACGCAGAGAAAAACACAATCAGCCACTTGAAGGTTTCATCAACTTTTCTCTCTTAAGATTTTTTTACACCCATTGATTGAAGAGCTTCATACAGCTTTGCATCTCATTTCAGCTTATCATCTATATTGTCGTATTTTATTTAGTCCTAAAATTAAATAATGAAGTTTCTACATACTTACCCATTCATCCCCTTTGACCAGATGAATCGCGTAACGCTCAGACGATTTTCAGAGACAAAAGTGGCAAAAGCAGGGATCTGATTTCAGAGAGAAATGAACAGAAAAAGAAAGCTGGTGAAAAAGCGGCAACAGACGAGAAATACGCTCAGTGGGGAAAACGGTAAATGTGCATGATCATTTCAAATATCACAGTTTATGTGATTATATCCACATAAAAAATTATAAAAGTGGTTCAATGGTTTATGTTAAAATGTATGTATAGGTTGGCACAGATCCAGATGCATCACCAGAAACTTAAGGAAGCGCTGCGCGAAGCCCTTAAGCCACTTGAGGATCTTGACCGCATGTTGAGAGAACAGGAAAGAGAAGGCGATCCTATGGCTGCAATGCGCAGGCGTAAAAAGGACCGTGGCACAAAAACACAAGATGTTTAACATTACATATGTTTTATTTTATTTATGACTTTATTTTATTTCACCAGGTCAATCCTTGTAAGAAGCTTTTAAATAGCAGCAGTTTTGTTTTTGCTACTGTTTGTATTTTTATTTATTTGTATGTTTGTTTTGAGTTTTTGTAGAGAAACCTCGATATAAAGGCCCTGCTCCACCTCCAAACCGGTTCAATATTCCACCGGGGTACCGCTGGGAGTTGACAGGTAGAGTTTGTGCATCGGTGACAGAGGAAAACTGTTGAGGACAGAACTGTAGTTTAATATTGAATGTTTTTAATACACACATCAGTTTGTCATTTTGCACATTAATGGTAAAGAAATTGTGATCATTTTTTTCCACGTCTATATTAAATTTGCGCCTAATTGAATGGATTGTCTTTGGCCTTTTAGCTTGTCGTATCATAATTAATAGGGTTATTTTATTTGTGTCTTGCAGGTCAAATGGTTTTGAACAGAAACGCTACCAGAGGATAAAAAGGGGCGAACCACCAACAGTGGCAGGTAAAGTCCTGCTGCTCCTTCATACCAGCAACAGATAAAGTTACTTATGCTCTCAAATCCTCCACTGTCAGCTTTAATCATCTAAATTAGTGTTTGCAAAAAAAGCTCAGTGGCAAAGGAAAAAAAGAAAGAAAGTTCAAACACTGAAAAGAGTAAAACAGAAATAGAAACAATGTCCTAGTCAAGAAATAACAAAAGGATTCAAAATTACCGTCATTATTTCTGATCTCGCTTTAATCTCGGTGCACATCACTAAATAAACAGACAGAAATAAAACTTTGTTTTGTTGTCACAAAAATCAGGTCTGTGTGAATGATTAATTGTCACTGTCATTAAGCATATTTTATAGAATTTATATGCAAAGTAAACAAGCTGTGAAAAAGAGACCTAACTGGAAAGATTTCAGAAACTGTGAAACTTGTAAAATATGTGTACACACACACACACACACACACACACACACACACACACACGTAGGAAAATATTTAGTATACACATCCAGAAATGCATATACTATTATATATTGTACATATATTTATTAGTTTCAGATGTAGCCATTCTTGTGTTTTGCTTGTTTACATTATTGTATTTTGCACAACTCTGTTGCTTGTGAAGCTCGCACACAAGAATTTCACTCACATGTGCTGTACCAATGTACCTGCACATGTGATGTGACAATAAAAGTGATTTGATTTGATTTGATTTAACTGGAATCACTCCAAAGTAGTGGGTTTAAAAAAGGGGAACAAGAGTCAACAGTCTACGTTTCACCCTTTTTAGGATTCCTCCTCTACCCGGACACACCTGCTAAGATGGAGACCACATCACGTGAGGCTTTCTGCTTCAGGCCTATCCCAGACCAAGATCCAGGCAAAGGTCAACAGACTTGGCTCACCCTAGAGAGTAAACTCATCATGTCTGTATAAAGATAAGACTCATTATGATGGCACGCAAGGCTGTGGCTTTCTGTTCAGTGCATGTGTGTGTCTTGGAAATGGTTTGGGCAGTGTGCTATGAGTGAGAAGGCAGAGATGGTAGAGATTATAAAGGTGATTTTGTGATTAAAGCTTAGATTAAAAAAAAACCCTACACTGCCATTAAACTGAAAAACACTGTAATAAAGTATTTAATACCTCAAATAGAACATAAGAAAGACCATATAAGGTTAAATGTGAAAATGCTGTTATAGACACAGAGCATCTGGAGGAGTGATATTGTTTTCTCTGCTGTGCAGTGAAATTCCTGCCACTCTTACTCACAGACACAGGATTGGATTGCCCTCAGCAGTAATTATTTGTGTATGTGTTCCCGTGTCCTTCACACAGCTCTGCGACATCCAAAGCAAATGATTTATATTCATAAGAACATTTCATCTCATTTATGTATAAAGTATTATTCTCTCAAGATTAAAATGAAAAAAGCAAATAGTGTAATACATGTAGTATGATCAAGAAAGTAAGAAAGTTTATTTATGGAAAGTGTGATTACTGTTGATGAAATTCTGCCTTTAGCAAAGTTCTGATTACCCTTCAGCAGGCTGTAACACACAACAGGAATCTCACCATTCTCCTCCTGCATCCTCATGATAAACAGGAAGAGGAAACAGACGCGAGGACAGAGAAGTGAGAGGGAATGAGCAAGAAGGCAACCGTGATCACATGTCAGCAGCAGCAAAAAACGAACAGGAAACAGCCCAGATGCAGTCTCAGTATCAGAAAGACTTCCCTCCCCCATCCTCCTGCCACAGGAGGCGGACACCTGCTTTCCCGCAGCCTGACAACATTGGCATTAACCCTGCGTTCAGGTGAGAGCAGGTTTATCATCATCACAGTGTCCTTCATGTAGGGAGCAGCTACTCTGTGTCTGCGTGCTCTGATTCTTCTGATTCACAGGATCAACTTCAGCACGGTCCAAAGAGAGACTTACCCAGGCTGGCCCATCGTGAATGTCGGGTACGGTGAAAGGCAAAGACCAGCTAAGCATGACTTCTAAGCGGCAGTGGAAATCATCTTGCATGTTTGCATACATGCATGATTAATATTAAATGTCAAAGTCATATTTAACAAATGCTTGAAATTTGTCTTGTCCCAGCATGTATTCCCAATAATCATACAGTAATAAACACAAACCAGTGGAAAAAAGCCTCAGTTTTCAGTGTGTTTGACGTATATGTGTTTGCACTAACTTCATTGTCTCTTCGTATAAATAACACTACAATTGACAGCTTACTACTCAGAACATACTTGGAAATAAAAGTCAGTTCTACCTCTTGTTTTTTTCTGGTACATTAGAGAATTACCTTTTAATGAAATAAGAGATTCATTTCCCGTCATCTTTCATATTGATGACTTCAGAAATACTTGTGCACAGTTTAAGAATCCACCCAGTGACCCATAACCGAAAGCTGATTGACCTCACTGGGCAGGACCGAGGATCAGATGGCTGAGTAAGAGCTGAGTAAGCATTTGATTCAAATTCCTGAGTTGCATGTATATGGAAAAAGGAGTAAATGTGTTTGAATACTGACGAATTTTATTGTTTATGATATAATCTGATTTACATTTTTTAAAAAGAAATGGGGCTGACAATGTGCTCTTAAACTTATGCTTTTTTAAAAACAAAACAAAACTGCAAACTCATTTTACATTGTGAGTCACATATAGCCTTTGACCTTGAGTGGGCCGGACCAGCGAAACTTCCCTTTCTGTCAGTGAAAAGAAGTTTAACTATGCATTTAATCCCTGGAATATCTTAATATCAGAAAAAGAAATGCAGTTTTGTTTGTCTCAGTTTATCTACATGATAAACAACATTCTGTAGTAAATGGGGAAAAAAGTCTGTTGGGACTTAAATTGCAAGAAATAAAATTTGAATTGTATATGTGGGGTAATAATATTTATGATAACTGTATAAAAGTACAGTTCCGATTTCCCAAAGCAATCCAATTGGACTCTTAAGCAGTGATTCTGGCTGCTGGCGCTCATGTTTGACATGATGGATGTAAGTCTCATTTGGCTGGACACCACCCGTATTGTAATTTTTTCGCTAGAATAAAGACTTGTAAAAAAAAAAAACCCCAACAAAACACAACAACCCTACTTTGTCATTCCTGAGACTTCCCTGAGAAGAACTGAATATGACAGCCACAGGCAGAGTCCTGATTACCATACAGTACAATCTGAAGAATATCAGCATACAAAAAAGTAACCTTTCACACAAACAGTTATCCAAGTCACACACTCATTCACTGTCCTCCTTTGAAAGCTGAAGTGCTGAAGTGCAGCCACATGCTTCATCTCCGGTCCCGGTGCCTGCTCCTGTCTCCGTGCCTGCGGTCATCCCACTCTCGGCCTCTGTCCCGGTCATCTCTCCTTCCTCTGTTGCCCCACTCTTCTGTTCTGTGTCGGTCCCGATCGTCTCTGGCTCTCCCGCTTGGTCTGTCCCACTCCCTCCCTCCACCACCACCACCTCGTTCCTGCACCGGGTCTACCCCGAGATTGATGGGTTTACGGAAAGGCCTGTCCCTGCCGCCGAACCGCAGCTGTCCGGATTCCTTTTTCCCTCCAAGCCCGCCGCCGAGCCGCCGCGGCACCCATCCTTTAAGAGTCCTCTCTTGCTCAAAATCCACGAACACTTCATGCTGGTCGACCACCAGCTTGTTGGCGTCCCGGCGGGCCCGGACCACAGATCGCTCCTCTTTGTACTCAATGAAGGCATATCCTTTGGAGAAACCCGTGACAATGTCCCGGACCAGCCGGAGCCGCTGGATGTCTCCGTACTTAGAGAACACTTTGTGTAGTTTATCTTCGGTGGTCTGTGGGTTCAAGCGGGACACAAAAAGCGTGAGCAGTGGGTCTCCAACGACGCCTTTGTTGGGCTTGTACCGGGCACCCATGGCCCTCCAGACCGCTCGATCATGGGGTTCCACGTCTGTGCCGTCGATGCTACCAGCTTTCAGCGGGTCGTACACCTTCGCTATCGGACTCCAGTCAGCCATTTTAAACTAGAACGATGGCACAGGAGACTGGCGGGCTTTACAAACAGTTTTCAGGGCTAATATTTCTCTGCATTAGTCGCCAATTACGCGTTAAACCACACCAGTACCGCTGAATCTATTCACTCTTCCAAGTGCATCAACAAAAACATTCCGTAATGAAACGGGGTCCAGTGTGTCACATTTTAAAGTCCCCCTACTCGCCCGACTAAGGATACTAGAGTTCCGCTGTGCTAAGATACTTAGACCAACTTAAAACTTAAATTAAAAATAGATAACGTAGATTAATTATAGCATCAGTCGACAAATTTGCAAGTATGAAGTAAGGTTAATTATTATTAATAATAAATAATACTTTTTATAAAAATAAAAAGTTTATAAATAAAACTTTTTATTCATTGCACAATACTGTCACTTTAAAAAAAATTTTATTTTATATAATTACACCATAATCAATAGCATAGATAGTGACAGATTAAAGGCAATAGCATTGTTGTGTTATTAAGCCATTGGTCTAGCATGTGCAACCAGGACACCGATTCCTTGATTCTACAAATCATTCTTCCATAATTCTTTTTGACAGTGCTGGTGGAAAGTGCCTTAAAACTTTTACAGATGTTAGACTGAATCGGACATTGCTAGAAAAAATATTAGAGCCCAACCTGATTCCCTCACTGTGAGAGTCACAGCATCCTGTCAGTGTATGTACTCCCTGATTAATATGGCAAGGAATGACTTATTTGAATGCCGCTTTTTTCACATCTCTGTAGGTCAGTCTTTTTTAGCTACACCACAGAACTCTCAAATGTGCATTTATCTTGTACACAAAACCCTCACAGCTATACCATACCATCGACAGTCAGCTGTGGACACTCTCTTTCAGCATTTGGTTGCTGTGCACTACGTTTCATTTTGGAGTCATGAGGGACATGTCTCTATTTCTATGTCCAGGACCAAAATATGTTGGTTGTAACAAGCGGTTATTTGAGTTACTGTTGCCTAATAAAATGGGTGGTAAGTGTATAAAATTATCTAAAAAGACTGAATGTCAAATGCTATCCAAGTTACAGGTGCCTGAACACTCTTGGGACAATGCATTACAAAAACATTCTTTAATAAAACACTGAAACCACAACAGCTTCTGCTCCACGGTGAATAACTTCTTACAAAAATTGTGAACATGCTTCACTTCATTTTTCTGTACAGTTCCATCTGATACACATGGTACAGTATCAAAAGGGTTTGGAAAGGTGAAACAAATTCTTCTATGTAGTTTATTTAAAAAAGAACTTTTGCTGCGTAGATGCATCTAGTCTTGTTGTTCTAACAGCATAAAAATTATACATAAAGGTTGAGAAGGTGTGCTCTTTAGCTCTGCTCCAGATTCATCATTTTCTGAAAGCCTTTACATATCCTCCACACTCCATTTATAGGCCGCTTCCTGCACAGCCTTTTTATCTGCCATCCTCTGGTAGCGTTTCTGTTCAAAACCATTTGACCTGCAAGACACAAATAAAATAACCCTATTAATTATGATACGACAAGCTAAAAGGCCAAAGACAATCCATTCAATTAGGCGCAAATTTAATATAGACGTGGAAAAAAATGATCACAATTTCTTTACCATTAATGTGCAAAATGACAAACTGATGTGTGTATTAAAAACATTCAATATTAAACTACAGTTCTGTCCTCAACAGTTTTCCTCTGTCACCGATGCACAAACTCTACCTGTCAACTCCGTCCCAGCGGTACCCCGGTGGAATATTGAACCGGTTTGGAGGTGGAGCAGGGCCTTTATATCGAGGTTTCTCTACAAAAATCAAAACAAACATACAAATAAATAAAAATACAAACAGTAGCAAAAGCAAAACTGCTGCTATTTAAAAGCTTCTTACAAGGATTGACCTGGTGAAATAAAATAAAGTCATAAATAAAATAAAACATATGTAATGTTAAACATCTTGTGTTTTTGTGCCACGGTCCTTTTTACGCCTGCGCATTGCAGCCATAGGATCGCCTTCTCTTTCCTGTTCTCTCAACATGCGGTCAAGATCCTCAAGTGGCTTAAGGGCTTCGCGCAGCGCTTCCTTAAGTTTCTGGTGATGCATCTGGATCTGTGCCAACCTATACATACATTTTAACATAAACCATTGAACCACTTTTATAATTTTTTATGTGGATATAATCACATAAACTGTGATATTTGAAATGATCATGCACATTTACCCTTTTCCCCACTGAGCGTATTTCTCGTCTCTTGCCGCTTTTTCACCAGCTTTCTTTTTCTGTTCATTTCTCTCTGAATTCAGATCCCTGCTTTTGCCACTTTTGTCTCTGAAAATCGTCTGAGCGTTACGCGATTCATCTGGTCAAAGGGGATGAATGGGTAAGTATGTAGAAACTTCATTATTTAATTTTAGGACTAAATAAAATACGACAATATAGATGATAAGCTGAAATGAGATGCAAAGCTGTATGAAGCTCTTCAATCAATGGGTGTAAAAAAATCTTAAGAGAGAAAAGTTGATGAAACCTTCAAGTGGCTGATTGTGTTTTTCTCTGCGTCTGTTCTCCTTTTGCTCTTTCCTTAAAATGTCCACAGAAACCAGGCCTGCCTTTCCACCAGATAGCATCCTTTGGCCCTGGTTATAAAAAAAAAAAAGACAATTGAAAAATATAACATTTGAGTGAAATCAGATTTGACATTAATCTTTGTTCCAACACAGTCTGCTTACCTGTGACTGGCCTGGCCTACGAGGTGGTGACAAATCTCCATCCGAGTCCCTTCCACTCGGTGGCTGCCCCCTGGGTGGAGACTGGTCAGAGTCTGAGCCCCGTTTAGTTTTTGAGGGCCTCCTTGGGGGAGATTGGTCGGAGTCTGAGGCGTTTCCCTTCAGGGGCCTTTTCCTCGGGGGAGACGGATCCGAGTCTGAATCATGTCTATTCTGACCCTTCTTAGCCACCGCTGACCGATGAGGATCCGGTGAGCGTTTTTTACTTAACAAGGATGAGCTGAGCTTGCTTTTGTTGGAGGCTGAATCTGACAAAGACACAGTTAATTTGTTAATTTTCATTTTGTAATGCCTTTTGGACAAAAATTAAAGATTTATTATTAGATCAAGCTATGTCTTTAAAATAAATTTCAATTCAAAACTCATGTTAAATGGGTCTCTGCTTTTTACTTTTATTCATATGCCACACCAGATTCCACTTTACAATTTAAATGGATCACTGACCTTTACTTTGCATTTTTTCTGACTTTCCTGAACACTGTCTTGGTGGTGACAAGTCTGGGGAGTCATGGCGTCTTCTCCTGGGAGGAGAGACATCTGGAGAGTCGTGACGTCTTCTCTTGGGAGGAGAGACATCTGGAGAGTCATGACGTCTTCTCCTGGGAGGAGAGACATCAGGAGAGTCGTGATGTCTTCTCCTGGGAGGAGAGACATCAGGAGAGTCGTGACGTCTTCTCTTGGGAGGAGAGACATCTGGAGAGTTGTGATGTCTAGTCCTGGGAGGAGAGACATCTGGAGAGTCATGACTTCTTCTCCTGGGAGGAGAGACATCTGGAGAGTCGTGAGGTCTAGTCCTGTGAGGAGAGACATCAGGAGAGTCGTGACGTCTTCTCCTGGGAGGAGAGACATCTGGAGAGTCGTGAGGTCTAGTCCTGTGAGGAGAGACATCTGGAGAGTCATGACGTCTTCTCTTGGGAGGAGAGACATCTGGAGAGTCATGAGGTCTAGTCCTGGGAGGAGAGACATCAGGAGAGTCGTGACGTCTTGTCCTGGGAGGAGAGACATCTGGAGAGTCATGACGTCTTCTCCTGGGAGGAGAGACATCTGGAGAGTCGTGGCGTCTTCTCTTGGGAGGAGAGACATCTGGAGAGTCGTGAGGTCTAGTCCTGGGAGGAGAGACATCAGGAGAGTCGTGACGTCTTGTCCTGGGAGGAGAGACATCTGGAGAGTCATGACGTCTTCTCCTGGGAGGAGAGACATCTGGAGAGTCATCAGGTCTAGTCCTGGGAGGAGAGACATCTGGAGAGTCATGACGTCTTCTCCTGGGAGGAGAGACATCTGGAGAGTCGTGGCGTCTTCTCTTGGGAGGAGAGACATCTGGAGAGTCATGAGGTCTAGTCCTGGGAGGAGAGACATCTGGAGAGTCATGACGTCTTCTCCTGGGAGGAGAGACATCTGGAGAGTCATGACGTCTTCTCCTGGGAGGAGAGACATCAGGAGAGTCGTGACGTCTTCTCCTGGGAGGAGAGACATCCGGAGAGTACTTCCGACTTCTCTTTGGTGGAGAGATGTCTGGAGAGTCATGCCGGGTCTTTTTGACAGGAGAATCCTGTCCTCTTCTCTTTGAAGACAACTCGGGTGAGTCATGTCGACCTCTGCTTAATGAGCCAGCCTCTGTATTTTGATGTTCTTTTCCATTTCCTTCCTCTGTGTCATCATTTTGATCCACTTTTAGGAGAGGAAGTAAAACTATAGTAAACAACAGTCTTAACTTAATATTGCACAAATCCCTCCTACTTCTGTGACTTCTTATTTACCTCCAATTGCTTTCCATCTGTTGCTGGTCCTAAAAACTTCCATCTGTTTCACTTCCTCAGGTCGATCATCAATCACCTCAGCAATCTGAACAGTTAACAAGAGATTAAGTTTTAAAACAGAACTTGTTGACATAACAAAATTACCCAAACTACAAGCATACCCATTTAATACAATAGATTAGATTTCAGCATTAAGTAAATGGCCTGTATTTGTATAGCGCTTTACTTAGTCCCTAAGGACCCCAAAGCACTTTACACGTTCAGTCATCCACCCATTCACACACACTGGTGATGGCAAGCTAAATTGTAGCCACAGCCGCCCTGAGGCGCACTGACAGAGGCGAGGCTGCCGGTGTTCCAGATCTACTGGCGTTTAGATCAACTGGCGTTAGTCGAACAGATGTGTGGCAGACTTCCGTTTCAGGAGCTGCTACCTACACACTAGCAAAAAAACGCCAAATGTGTCATCTGTGACACTTGTGAGGTTATCTCAAACACACTCCGTCAGTCTTGATGCTGTTGAACAACAAAATGTTTAAAAATGTGGCGAGTTTACCTAGGGTTATCCTCATGCGCGACGCGATCGCGAAAACAGCAAACAATTAACACCATGCCGATGTTGTTCACAGGACAACAAGAGTAAACGATCGGGAGACTCTTGTTGTCGTTATCGTTCCCCTCACACGGTTTGTTTCTCCGAATTCAGCGTTTTTGCTTCACAACTAAAGCGAGCAGTTTACTTTGTGTGCACTAACATGGACTCGAGTCAACCAGTGCCACCACTGGCCAAGTGCCACAGCCTACAGCCAGATCAACTTGTGACACACATCTGCAGCACGTCTGAATTCGTTTCATGCACAATACATTTGTACCTTTCAATTGTGTCTGTTTGTGCGTCATGCAAATAAACCTTTGAAATGAATGAAATGACACTAATATTTCACTAGTTTTGTAACATCACATGTCGTTACCGTAGTCTGTGTCTTTTCTCTGCGAACAAACATTTTAGAGTTGGTTGTTATATACAGTCTGTATAAGTGTGGTTAATCTAATAAACATTTGTAAGGAGATGGCAGTTACTGTGAATGTACAGCAGTTACACAGTGATTAGTAATAAACAGTCAGACAATGACCCTGACTTTCTCATTCAGTCTTGTAGATTGAATGCACCTTCTGTGGAAAGTGGTACCACACAGTGTGTGTGGACTTCCCCTGTGCAGAAGGCGACTACAAATGTTGTGCATGTTAAATAAACAGAAAAAAGTGATCCCTGTTGTCTTTGCTTACTGATTGTTTTCAGTGTTGACAAGCCACATTGCTGCCATTGCATCTTTCAACATGTTTGTGGGTAGATTTGGATGTACCAGGGGTAAGTGCAGCCACTCAGCCTCTACTCAATGTCATCATAGCAAGTTAATCTAGTAGTAGGCTATGGTAGGCTTGGTACTTGGCCACAGGTGGCAGCAGTGGACTGACCTCCATTTGAAACTGCTCCAGCTGCTGTGTGATAGTGGATCTGCTACAAATTGAAGATCATATGGAAGTTTTGGAAATTAACCCTTGTATTATGTTGAAAAACAAAAAAGTGACATTGATTTTGTTGCGGGTCATTTTGACCCATACTGTGTAAATCCACTCAGAATTGTCAAGAAACTGCAATAAAACAATAGCACCTTTATTTTCCATCAGATAAACATGTAGAACACAGACATACAACAGTGACTTTCCATAACTATTTTAGGAACAATTTGGTTTTTCGTTCTTACAAACACGTATTTTGAACTTGCCCAACGTTCTCAGTTTTTCAATGCTCAACATTTTCGATTTTGTCCACATGATGGACAGAATGTAACTGTGTGCTTTCTGCAGATGTACTTCTTGTATTTCTCACAAAAAGTGCTTGTTTTCAAACAGGAATCTTCCTAACTAAGATTTAAAACAAAAGATTTCTACGTCTCCTCCAGTCTCACAAACAGAACCAATCGACACACCTGAGTCACTGACTTTCTTATATCCACTCACTCTCACTGGCTCTGTTTATTACTAATCACTGTGTAACTGCTGTAAATTCACAGTAACTGCCATCTCCTTACAAATCTTCATTGGATTAACCACACTTATACAGACTGTATATAACTACCAACTCTCCAGCCATGTTGATGGATTGCCTATATTGGCTGGAAATATTAATTTCCAGAGAAAGGACACAGACAGACGATGCTTACAGGATGTGATGTGACAACACTAATGAAATATTGACGTGTCATATTTGTCCAAGGCGTATTTCATTGTTATGGAAAAAGAGAATATTAAAATCATGATGACCAATTGGAGCAGTGATTTCTATGACTTTGTGTATATAATTTGGAATTTTGTACAAATGTAGGCCAATAAGGAATATATGATATCATTTCATTCTTTTCAAACAGACACAATTGAAAGGTACAAATGTGTTTTGCATGAAACACTGGGTTTAACAAAAACAACAACATTATCAGTATCCTCAGGTGAGGAAGTACCTTGTTCATGTGTGGTGGCAGCTGGGGACCTATGAAGCCAACACTGTTGTGAGGCATGGTGGCGATGGTGCGTGGGCTCACCACCGGCTGGGGAGATGCCTGACCAGATATGCCAGCGTTATGGTTCAAGTGGCTGTAGTCCCCAGTTTTTCCCACATCTGTGCACCTGATGACATGGAAAAAAGAATATTAACCATGACAAAGCATCAACATTATAACATTAGGTTATAATAATACATTTTCTACAAGAAAAGTGAGAATAAACATGTCTACATTATTAAATAATGATGGGAAAAGTTCTACTGAAGGAATAAGCCTAGAATGTTTAAAAATACCGATGTTTACTCACTTGATGTAGAAGAGGACATAGGCCTGCTGGTTGAGAACAGTGCTAATGTCACTGACTGACACGGACGAGTCATTCATCTGAAACCACTGCTCATTGCTGGCCTGTGAGACAGAATGAGAGAGATGTGACACAGCAGATTCAGTTTCTGAATTGAATTTGAGCTAAAAAGAAGAATCTTATGGTTATATAGGGGTCTTTTTTTTTCTTTCTTTCAATGCATACAAAGTAGTTTTCTGCTGAAATGTGTTGTTTATGGTGTTTGTTTGTTTGTACTACGCAACAGCAGCATTCAAACAGATTCGGGCACAGCCAGTACCTTAATATAGCAGAAATAGTGTCCAGTATGACAACTCAATCCAGAGTGAACCAGCACAGCATACAGCCTGTAGAGCTGGGGCTCCCCGTGGGACTGCGACATGAAGGGCCGCAGATCCAGATGCTCCAAATACTTCACATCCTGATGACCACCAAACAAAAAAATTCAAACATTACATGCAAATATCCTGTTTTATAATAAAACAAAGCATCTGTCATGTATCTTTATGACTTAAGCAGACACTATTGGCCATTTGCCTTTGTGATTTTGCCTCCACTGAAGTCTGCAAAGCGTTTGAGTGAGATGGTGAGCACATTGGCGCTGCGATGGATTGTAAATCTTTTTGAGGCCGTTACCATTTTGTTGCACCTGAAGGAAACAAACATTCAGCTTGTTGACAAAAATCACACCTAAACACTAAAACTCATCATGGTTTGGCATCTCTTTGACTTACTTGGTGCATTTGTAAGCATTTTCACCACCCAGATGTTCTGGCTTGACAAACTGCTCCAGAGCTT
This sequence comes from Aulonocara sp. 'chitande type north' Nkhata Bay, assembly GCF_057382095.1. Lineage (NCBI taxonomy): Eukaryota > Metazoa > Chordata > Actinopteri > Cichliformes > Cichlidae > Aulonocara > Aulonocara sp. 'chitande type north' Nkhata Bay. Next base: position 16,893,406 of record NC_141353.1, on the reverse strand, counting down.
TGGAGACATTTGGAGCAGTCTATATGAACAGAGAGAGAGAGGAAAAACCTCACACTCCATAATGCAGAGAATACATAGTAGCAACGTCACTTTGAATGTTGTCCAATTACCTTAATTTCCAGAGTGATATCCAGAAAAGGGTCAAATGTATCTGAGACAGCTTTGCAGTTTAAACATTTAACTGAAACAGAAATCAGTGCTATGAGTATCACACAAGCTGTAAGACATAAAAAGACAAATAAAAGAAAAATAAATCAAACCTTAAAAAACAGTGACTTACCTCTGGATCTTAGGTACCCGCCAAACACTTGATGGATGAAAGAGGTTGCCTGCGTTTGCCTGTCCAATCTATAATAAAAAGATAAAGCACAAAAGTTAACTAATAAGGACAGTGCAACAATTAACTGACTGACCATTTATTTTTTAGCATTTTGGAACCAGACAATCACTTTACAGTATTCAAGTAGCAGAAAAGACAATAGGAGGAATTGGAGCACGATTAATTACTTAAGAGGCCATCTGCTGCTACACGGGAAGAATTGATTTGATGAGAATTGACACTTTAGGTTCTTAAAAAAATAAATGAATTAATAAATTATTTTTAGGAGTCTAACAAGAAGCACAACACTCAGCCCAGTGCATCTGTTAAACGTGTAGTTTTGGTTAAATGTGCACATAGACTTCGAAGCTCTATAGTAACACATAGAAAAACCTGGATTTTCTGAATTTTGCTGCTGCAATAATAGCACTAATGCCATTAGGGTGAATAAGAGATGACCTGAGGGGTTGAGTGCTCCTGCTCACACTGCTTACCCTGTTGCCTCAGAAGAAATCTATACTAGACACTAAGTCTGGCAGCTCTCTGCCATAATCCCAGACACCTGTTTTACTACACGTTTAAGCCGCTTCTGATCTTTTCAAGCCCTGTTACCAAAACAAGCTACCACACCCAGTGTAAGAATACTTTCTGTGTTGGAGCAGTCAAGTTCATTAAAAAACTTGATATAATAATGAGGTATTATATCAAGTGGCTTGCCTAGTATGTAAACTGAGGTGTCAGTCAGGCAAGAGACTGAGGAATCTGCATTTCTGAAAAATACTCTCAGCAATTGAAGCATTAATAGTTAAAAGGAACTAGTATAAACTGCACTTCCTGAAAAACAGGATAAAGGATTTATTTCATATTCTCCTACTGTCACGGTGTTACCTCTACGTAGCTAATTATGGATCTTACTACATAATAAAGTGCAAACACTGTCAAGCCCAAGTAAAAATATTTTTGTGTGTTTAACTTGTTTAGAATGCATGCAATGTAAAATGACACTCACTTGGTTCCAGGTAAGCAGGACCTTTGCATAGCATCCACTGTGCACCGCAGGAATTCATGAGCATCTTCCTGGCTTCCATAGCGGAAGTGGTTTGCAATCCCTGTGTGAGGGGAACGAGGAAAAACAGAACCAAAAAACAAAGCAGGAGGTGAATTATTGTAAAGGATACCACAGTTAAATGCAAGTTTACACTTATTTAAAAACAGAATTCAAAATCCCTCCAGATTATTTCCCTCCAAAATTACAAAAGGTAAACAGTCACACAGCGCCTCCTATCATTAAAATATAGGTAAACACTTTGCACAGAGCACAGCAACAACAGTCATCCACTTACACCCAAGCTCATTGAGTACACCAATGGGCTTAATGACATTCCCAGAGTTGGTAAAAACCTGAATGATGTGGTTTTGCATGGTACACATCATACAGAACCCTGGCTCATGACCTGCAGCAGAGACAGAGACAAAATACTGAGTGAGTAAGGAGTGATACAATGTGAGAATCAGCGCAGGACTGCGTAACACCACTGTTGGTGAAATAAACTTACATGTTTTGGAGTGCTCCCGCGTCAGCATGTAGTTTGCTAAAGGAGGGGTGTAGCTGAGACACTGCAGGGCTGAGTTGAGGAAGCAGGTGTTCCCCATGTTCTGGAGGCCTGCACCAATGAGGTGAACCTGGGCCCAATTTAGGCTGAGCCGATCTGGTGAGAACAGCACCTTCTGGGGCAAGTCAATTCCATCGCCACTGCTGATCACTGACACACAGAGCCACAATTATTACTAAAAATCTGTTTCAATACATTTTAAAAAGGAGATAATTTAATGCCACCTTACTTATACAACCACACACTGGCACATGGCAAAGTCATGTCAGGACATCACAGTAATAGCTACAACTATTAACAGTTATATAATGTGATTCTGGCCACTGTGAAAAACTCCTAAACAGCCTCAGGAAGAAAGATAGGACAATTTGCCTTCTCCTTTGTTTCTGCTAAACAAGTTGGGCTGCCGGTCTTTATATAAAAACAGCAATTGCATCACGAGCTGAAGTGACTGATCATGCAAAGCTGGATGCATTACATAACTGGATGAATGAACGGAGAAGGGAAGCAGCAACACAACACCCACAAAAGCAGTTGTCAAACTTGTGTGAAAGCAGAAGCAAAAAGATTAGCTGTACGTTACTAAAACCAATTCTGACAAATATGGGTAAATAATGGCTAAAAAGTGTGGTTCCATATTTGCTAAAACTGGTTGGAAAACTATTCTGTCTGACAATAAAAATCTTCAAACAGCTTAAAAAGACATTTTGAAAAAAAGCCAGGCTTTGCTCTGACCTTGGTCCTTGGGCTGGTCCTCAGAGGAGGGTGTACTCTGAGGACCAGCCCCTTGGTCCTTGGGCTGGTCCTCAGAGGAGGGTGTACTCTGAGGACCAGCCCCTTGGTCCTTGGGCTGGTCCTCAGAGGAGGGTGTACTGTTGTACACAGCAGCTTCAGGTCCGAGTCCGGCTGACTCGTGGTCAGACTTTTCTGAAGATCTGTCAACTATGGTCATTGTTCATAGCTGCATTAGGAACATAGACACATACGTTTATGAACTGAAAACAAAACAAAACAAAAAAAACAACAACAACTCATTGTTATTTTGGAAAAAGGGAAAGGGAAAGAAAACTTAAATACTACATCAATCCTACACTGGTTAGGTAGCAGTACAGTGAGTTTGGACAACAACAACTAAATACAAAAGCCACATTAACAGATTATACCCAATTTCGCTGTGCAAAAAACTGCACAATGACAATAAAAAGCTCCAAGTCTCTTATAGCTTATAGTTAAATAACGCTATATTAAACACTGCCCTCATACCATCGCCTAAACTTTCAGCAAACAAGTATCAGAAATTGTGTTAGATTGGATGATTTGTTTACATTCAAAAACAGACTAGCATAAGTGAGAGCCAAATATTAGTTTTTGACCGTTTGTTTTTATTTGAATCATCTTGTCAGATTCCTTTTAAATAACAAACACCAGTAGACAAGAGTAACTTTCGACATCTAATTTAACTCTGTCCAACTAACAAACTTAAAATATCGACAAAAATTAGTGTTTAGAAAACTCAAGAGGGGAAATGCCAGATAACCCACTCGACCGAGGAAATTTCCAAGTCGGAAGCACGTTTACAACAGAAGCAGCTGTTCCCTCCCACCTGCTCTTACAGAGTGGCTCACATTGGCTAAATGACGGCTGCTAGGCCTTTAACACGCAGCGTCGCAAAACCTCAAGAAAACACACAAAAAACCCTGATCATATCAGACGGAGAGCAAGTTGAGAGCTTACCAGTCTTGTCGATTTCAGAGATGGAATGACGCGCACTTAAAGAAGATGCAAAAACCATGGAAACCACATAAACATATTTGTACATTAACATAAAGCTGTTGTACACACACACACACACACATATGAAGAGAGAGAGAGAGTATGCATAGTATGCAAACGGCTACCAAACAGCCATCATAATTCGTCATACAATGAGAACAGAACAAATCAACAATTGTTATAAACACTGTTATAAACACTGAAAAGAGTAAAACAGAAATAGAAACAATGTCCTAGTCAAGAAATAACAAAAGGATTCAAAATTACCGTCATTATTTCTGATCTCGCTTTAATCTCGGTGCACATCACTAAATAAACAGACAGAAATAAAACTTTGTTTTGTTGTCACAAAAATCAGGTCTGTGTGAATGATTAATTGTCACTGCCATTACGCATATTTTATAGAATTTATATGCAAAGTAAACAAGCTGTGAAAAAGAGACCTAACTGGAAAGATTTCAGAAACTGTGAAACTTGTAAAATATGTGTACACACACACACACACACACACACACACACACACACACACACACACACACACACACGTAGGAAAATATTTAGTATACACATCCAGAAATGCATATACTATTATATATTGTACATATATTTATTAGTTTCAGATGTAGCCATTCTTGTGTTTTGCTTGTTTACATTATTGTATTTTGCACAACTCTGTTGCTTGTGAAGCTCGCACACAAGAATTTCACTCACATGTGCTGTACCAATGTACCTGCACATGTGATGTGACAATAAAAGTGATTTGATTTGATTTGATTTGATTTGATTTAACTGGAATCACTCCAAAGTAGTGGGTTAAAAAAGGGGAACAAGAGTCAACAGTCTACATTTCACCCTTTTTAGGATTCCTCCTCTACCCGGACACACCTGCTAAGATGGAGACCACATCACGTGAGGCTTTCTGCTTCAGGCCTATCCCAGACCAAGATCCAGGCAAAGGTCAACAGACTTGGCTCACCCTAGAGAGTAAACTCATCATGTCTGTATAAAGATAAGACTCATTTATGATGGCACAGTGCACGCAAGGCTGTGGCTTTCTGTTCAGTGCATGTGTGTGTCTTGGAAATGGTTTGGGCAGTGTGCTATGAGTGAGAAGGCAGAGATGGTAGAGATTATAAAGGTGATTTTGTGATTAAAGCTTAGATTAAAAAAAACCCTACACTGCCATTAAACTGAAAAACACTGTAATAAAGTATTTAATACCTCAAATAGAACATAAGAAAGACCATATAAGGTTAAATGTGAAAATGCTGTTATAGACACAGAGCATCTGGAGGAGTGATATTGTTTTCTCTGCTGTGCAGTGAAATTCCTGCCACTCTTACTCACAGACACAGGATTGGATTGCCCTCAGCAGTAATTATTTGTGTATGTGTTCCCGTGTCCTTCACACAGCTCTGCGACATCCAAAGCAAATGATTTATATTCATAAGAACATTTCATCTCATTTATGTATAAAGTATTATTCTCTCAAGATTAAAATGAAAAAAGCAAATAGTGTAATACATGTAGTATGATCAAGAAAGTAAGAAAGTTTATTTATGGAAAGTGTGATTACTGTTGATGAAATTCTGCCTTTAGCAAAGTTCTGATTACCCTTCAGCAGGCTGTAACACACAACAGGAATCTCACCATTCTCCTCCTGCATCCTCATGATAAACAGGAAGAGGAAACAGACGCGAGGACAGAGAAGTGAGAGGGAATGAGCAAGAAGGCAACCGTGATCACATGTCAGCAGCAGCAAAAAACAAACAGGAAACAGCCCAGATGCAGTCTCAGTATCAGAAAGACTTCCCTCCCCCATCCTCCTGCCACAGGAGGCGGACACCTGCTTTCCCGCAGCCTGACAACATTGGCATCAACCCTGCGTTCAGGTGAGAGCAGGTTTATCATCATCACAGTGTCCTTCATGTAGGGAGCAGCTACTCTGTGTCTGCGTGCTCTGATTCTTCTGATTCACAGGATCAACTTCAGCACGGTCCAAAGAGAGACTTACCCAGGCTGGCCCATCGTGAATGTCGGGTACGGTGGAAGGCAAAGACCAGCTAAGCATGACTTCTAAGCGGCAGTGGAAATCATCTTGCATGTTTGCATACATGCATGATTAATATTAAATGTCAAAGTCATATTTAACAAATGCTTGAAATTTGTCTTGTCCCAGCATGTATTCCCAATAATCATACAGTAATAAACACAAACCAGTGGAAAAAAGCCTCAGTTTTCAGTGTGTTTGACGTATATGTGTTTGCACTAACTTCATTGTCTCTTCGTATAAATAACACTACAATTGACAGCTTACTACTCAGAACATACTTGGAAATAAAAGTCAGTTCTGCCTCTTGTTTTTTTCTGGTACATTAGAGAATTACCTTTTAATGAAATAAGAGATTCATTTCCCGTCATCTTTCATATTGATGACTTCAGAAATACTTGTGCACAGTTTAAGAATCCACCCAGTGACCCATAACCGAAAGCTGATTGACCTCACTGGGCAGGACCGAGGATCAGATGGCTGAGTAAGAGCTGAGTAAGCATTTGATTCAAATTCCTGAGTTGCATGTATATGGAAAAAGGAGTAAATGTGTTTGAATACTGAGTTTTCTTCCCTCAAGTATAAATCTTGCACAACACATCATTACCAACTCTGAAAACAGGGGTCACATGAGGCTACACTGGAAAACTACCCAACTTGGGAAATCTTAAACATGTTGCAACACTTTGACAAACAGTAACACCTTAGATTTCAAAACAATGACGAATTTTATTGTTTATGATATAATCTGATTTACATTTTTTAAAAAGAAATGGGGCTGACAATGTGCTCTTAAACTTATGCTTTTTTAAAAACAAAACAAAACTGCAAACTCATTTTACATTGTGAGTCACATATAGCCTTTGACCTTGAGTGGGCCGGACCAGCGAAACTTCCCTTTCTGTCAGTGAAAAGAAGTTTAACTACACATTTAATCCCTGGAATATCTTAATATCAGAAAAAGAAATGCAGTTTTGTTTGTCTCAGTTTATCTAAATGATAAACAACATTCTGTAGTAAATGGGGAAAAAGTCTGTTGGGACTTAAATTGCAAGAAATAAAATTTGAATTGTATATGTGGGGTAATAATATTTATGATAACTGTATAAAAGTACAGTTCCGATTTCCCAAAGCAATCCAATTGGACTCTTAAGCAGTGATTCTGGCTGCTGGCCCATGTTTTGATAGTGCTGGTGGAAAGTGCCTTAAAACTTTTACAGATGTTAGACTGAATCGGACATTGCTAGAAAAAATATTAGAGCCCAACCTGATTCCCTCACTGTGAGAGTCACAGCAGCCTGTCAGTGTATGTACTCCCTGATTAATATGGCAAGGAATGGCTTATTTGAATGCCGCTTTTTTCACATCTCTGTAGGTCAGTCTTTTTTAGCTACACCACAGAACTCTCAAATGTGCATTTATCTTGTACACAAAACCCTCACAGCTATACCATACCATCGACAGTCAGCTGTGGACACTCTCTTTCAGCATTTGGTTGCTGTGCACTACGTTTCATTTGGAGTCATGAGGGACATGTCTCTATTTCTATGTCCAGGACCAAAATATGTTGGTTGTAACAAGCGGTTATTTGAGTTACTGTTGCCTAATAAAATGGGTGGTAAGTGTATAAAATTATCTAAAAAGACTGAATGTCAAATGCTATCCAAGATCCAGGTGCCTGAACACTCTTGGGACAATGCATTACAAAAACATTCTTTAATAAAACACTGAAACCACAACAGCTTCTGCTCCACGGTGAATAACTTCTTACAAAAATTGTGAACATGCTTCACTTCATTTTTCTGTACAGTTCCATCTGATACACATGGTACAGTATCAAAAGGGTTTGGAAAGGTGAAACAAATTCTTCTATGTAGTTTATTTAAAAAAGAACTTTTGCTGCGTAGATGCATCTAGTCTTGTTGTTCTAACAGCATAACAATTATACATAAAGGTTGAGAAGGTGTGCTCTTTAGCTCTGCTCCAGATTCATCATTTTCTGAAAGCCTTTACATATCCTCCACACTCCATTTATAGGCCGCTTCCTGCACAGCCTTTTTATCTGCCATCCTCTGGTAGCGTTTCTGTTCAAAACCATTTGACCTGCAAGACACAAATAAAATAACCCTATTAATTATGATACGACAAGCTAAAAGGCCAAAGACAATCCATTCAATTAGGCGCAAATTTAATATAGACGTGGAAAAAAATGATCACAATTTCTTTACCATTAATGTGCAAAATGACAAACTGATGTGTGTATTAAAAACATTCAATATTAAACTACAGTTCTGTCCTCAACAGTTTTCCTCTGTCACCGATGCACAAACTCTACCTGTCAACTCCGTCCCAGCGGTACCCCGGTGGAATATTGAACCGGTTTGGAGGTGGAGCAGGGCCTTTATATCGAGGTTTCTCTACAAAAAATCAAAACAAACATACAAATAAATAAAAATACAAACAGTAGCAAAAACAAAACTGCTGCTATTTAAAAGCTTCTTACAAGGATTGACCTGGTGAAATAAAATAAAGTCATAAATAAAATAAAACATATATAATGTTAAACACCTTGTGTTTTTGTGCCACGGTCCTTTTTACGCCTGAGCATTGCAGCCATAGGATCGCCTTCTCTTTCCTGTTCTCTCAACATGCGGTCAAGATCCTCATCGTCACGGTGACGTGCCAGTGGCTTCTGGGCTTCGTGCAGCGCGTCCTCAAGTTTCTGCTGATGCATCTGGCTCTGTGCCAACCTATACATACATTTTAACATAAACCATTGAACCACTTTTATAATTTTTTATGTGGATATAATCACATAAACTGTGATATTTGAAATGATCATGCACATTTACCCTTTTCCCCACTGAGCGTATTTCTCGTCTCTTGCCGCTTTTTCACCAGCTTTCTTTTTCTGTTCATTTCTCTCTGAATCCAGATCCCTCCTTTTGCCACTTTTGTCTCTGAAAATCGTCTGAGCCTTACGCGATTCATCTGGTCAAAGGGGATGAATGGGTAAGTATGTAGAAACTTCATTATTTAATTTTAGGACTAAATAAAATACGACAATATAGATGATAAGCTGAAATGAGATGCAAAGCTGTATGAAGCTCTTCAATCAATGGGTGTAAAAATATCTTAAGAGAGAAAAGTTGATGAAACCTTCAAGTGGCTGATTGTGTTTTTCTCTGCGTCTGTTCTCCTCTTGCTCTTTCCTTAGAATGTCCACAGAAACCAGGCCTGCCTTTCCACCAGATAGCATCCTTTGGCCCTGGTTATAAAAAAAAAAAAAGACAATTGAAAAATATAACATTTGAGTGAAATCAGATTTGACATTAATCTTTGTTCCAACACAGTCTGCTTACCTGTGACTGGCCTGGCCTACGAGGTGGTGACAAATCTCCATCCGAGTCCCTTCCACTCGGTGGCTGCCCCCTGGGTGGAGACTGGTCAGAGTCTGAGCCCCGTTTAGTTTTTGAGGGCCTCCTTGGGGGAGATTGGTCGGAGTCTGAGGCGTTTCCCTTCAGGGGCCTTTTCCTCGGGGGAGACGGATCCGAGTCTGAATCATGTCTATTCTGACCCTTCTTAGCCACCGCTGACCGATGAGGATCCGGTGAGCGTTTTTTACTTAACAAGGATGAGCTGAGCTTGCTTTTGTTGGAGGCTGAATCTGACAAAGACACAGTTAATTTGTTAATTTTCATTTTGTAATGCCTTTTAAACAAAAATTAAAGATTTATTATTAGATCAAGCTATGTCTTTAAAATAAATTTCAATTCAAAACTCATGTTAAATGGGTCTCTGCTTTTTACTTTTATTCATATGCCACACCAGATTCCACTTTACAATTTAAATGGATCACTCACCTTTACTTTGCATTTTTTCTGACTTTCCTGAACACTGTCTTGGTGGTGACAAGTCTGGGGAGTCATGGCGTCTTCTCCTGGGAGGAGAGACATCTGGAGAGTCGTGACGTCTTCTCTTGGGAGGAGAGACATCTGGAGAGTCATGATGTCTTCTCCTGGGATGAGAGACATCAGGAGAGTCGTGATGTCTTGTCCTGTGAGGAGAGACATCCGGAGAGTACTTCCGACTTCTCTTTGGTGGAGAGATGTCTGGAGAGTCATGCCGGCGTCTCCTCAGAGGTGAGACATCTGGAGAGTCATGCCGGGTCTTTTTGACAGGAGAATCCTGTCCTCTTCTCTTTGAAGACAACTCGGGTGAGTCATGTAGACCTCTGCTTAATGAGCCAGCCTCTGTACTTTGATGTTCTTTTCCATTTCCTTCCTCTGTGTCATCATTTTGGTCCACTTTTAGGAGAGGAAGTAAAACTATAGTAAACAACAGTCTTAACTTAATATTGCACAAATCCCCTCCTACTTCTGTGACTTCTTATTTACCTCCAATTACTTTCCATCTGTTGCTGGTCCTAAAAACTTCCATCTGTTTCACTTCCTCAGGTCGATCATCAATCACCTCAGCAATCTGAACAGTTAACAAAAGATTAAGTTTTAAAACAGAACTTGTTGACATAACAAAATTACCCAAACTACAAGCATACCCATTTAATACAATAGATTAGATTTCAGCATTAAGTAAACGGCCTGTATTTGTATAGCGCTTTACTTAGTCCCTAAGGACCCCAAAGCGCTTTACACGTTCAGTCATCCACCCATTCACACACACTGGTGATGACAAGCTAAATTGTAGCCACAGCCGCCCTGAGGCGCACTGACAGAGGCGAGGCTGCCGGACACTGGCGCCACCGGGCCCTCTGACCAGTGGTGTCCCAAATCATCAGGCGCATTTTTATTGTTTAAAAGAACCCCTCATATACAGGAGCGTATATAGCATATGTTTCCGTAATCATTTCAACTGAATGAATGGACAGGTTAGCCAGGTAGCTAGCTAACGTCATCTTACCACCGGAGCTTCTTCTTCATCCTCTTCCTCAATCTCCGTCTGCTGTGTGACCATCTGTTTCCAATCTATGTCATCGTCCACTATTTTAAGTCTTGAATCAAAGAAGTAAACACGAGTAAGTTATTACATTAGGCAGTGAGGAAAACAGCGCTGCACAACAACAGAGTCGTTAACTAGCTTAACGGCTAACAAATACAGCTAAATCTGCGGCAAAAGTCGACTAAACCGTCGCCACCGGCTCACCCCTTCTCGGGAACCTTGCGCCGCTTCTTTTTTGCCTTTCCTTTAGATTTCAGGGAATCATCGTCGGCTGATAAATAACGTTTTAGGTACTCAGCCTTGGAGAGTTCCTGTCCTTTCTTACTGCATGTGGAAGCAGCCATCATTGTGTTGTTAGAAACTACGGGTGGCGCTGAGGTTCAAGAATGCCAGTTCGGATAGAGGATGCAAAGGATAGACTGAGATTGAGGCAGCCAAGCAAGCATGCCTAAATTGTAAACAATAATATTATTAATAAATTCGAAATAAGGGCAGTATAGTTAGCAAATATAATAATACAAATAAATTAATACAAATAAATCATGAAAGGGTTTTGAGGAATTTACCATTGTTAAATCCAATTTCACTCCAGGTGCAGTGCTGTGAAAGTATTTGTGTGATAAACCACATTTTTTGCTGAGGTGCAAAAGCGAGAGTGAAATAAGTGAACACCAACTGTGTAGTTATATAGTTTTAATTGATATCAGTAAGAGGAAGTTAAACTATCACCAAAAAATTGTCAGTCATGTGTTGGTATTGTTTCTATGTCATCAAAACAATGGTGGTCCAGGATTACTGACACTTACTGACACCATCACTTTATCAATGCTGGTCATCATGCCCTTTTGCTGCTAAAGTATTTAGTATTTAGTATTTAGTATTTAGTATTTATTTATTTATTGTCATTGTCAAGAACAATGAAATTGCGTTTGGGGCTTCCATACAACCCCCAAAAAAGAAGAAAATAATAAATACCCCTTAAAACCCAAGTGTACATATTTAACCCAGTGTGACTCCAATGCAATAAGACAATCCTTAGCAATAATGTTCGTAGAAATTCAGACAAAGACCTGAGAAACATGACAAAATACAACAATGCAACCCATTCAATATTATTGTACTGTGAGATATGATATCAGATATGATAGTTATCTATTTAAGAAAGAGGGGGGGGGGGGGGGGGGGGGCAGGAGGGGGAAGAGAATAAAGATATGATGCACCAATGGAGACCAGTTCATTGCTATTAAGAAGTTGGATATGGTTATTGTCCGTGAGAGGGGGGCAGAGAGTTCAGGAGCCTCACAGCCTGTGGATACAGGCTGTTGGCCAGTCTGGATGTTCTGGCCTGTATAGACCTGTACCTTCTCCCTGAGGGCAGCAGATGGAAAAGGTGGCGCGCAGGGTGATGTTGGTCCCGCAGGATACTGTGCACCCTCCTCAGACAGCGAGTGGGGAAGATATTACTGATCTCTGGCAGACTTGTTCCAATAATTCTGCCAGCTTCTTTCACCACCCGCTGGAGTGCTTGCTGATCGGCCTTGGTGCAGCTGGGGAACCACACTAGAAATCCATACGTCAGAACGCTGCTGATGGCACAGTTGTAGAAGTTCAACATCAGAGATCTGGGAATGTGTGCGCTCCGCAGTCTCCTCAGGTAGTAGAGGCGCTGTTGGGCCTTCCGTACAACTGAGGTGATATGGTTGCCCCAGGACAGGTCCTCGGTCACAGTTACCCCCAAGAATTTAAAACTGCTCACCCTCTCCACCGCCTCACTGCCAATGAAGAGAGGCAGATGGTTGTTATGACCCCTCTTCCGGAAATCTACAATGATCTCCTTGGTCTTTTTGGTGTTTAAGACCAAGTTATTGTCGTGGCACCATGACTCTAGTTGTTGCACCTCTGTCCTATAGTTTGTCTCATCATTGTTGGATATAAGTCCGAGCACCTACTTTTCTATACCTATACTCTAGGGGTGCAACGATACTCGTATCGATATTGAACCGTTCGATACAGTGCTTTTGGTTCGGTACGCATATAAGATAAGATAACTTTTATTAGTCCCACACGTGGGAAATTTGTTTTGTCACAGCAGGAAGTGGACAGTGCAAAAGTTGTGAGGCAAAAATTAGAATACAATAAGAATAAATACAGTACACAGCTGTACAGAATAGAATAAAATACTATATACAGTAGAATAAAATAAAATAAATATACAATAAGATAAAAATAGAATACAAATACAAATACTATATACAACTGAGTAAAAATACAACGATGACAGAAAGGATTATTGCACTTAGTATTATTGCATATGTATGGATGTGTGTGCTTAATCAGTTAAAGTCTTTATTATGGAGTCTGACAGCAGTGGGGAGGAAAGACCTGCGAAATCTCTCCGTCCCACACCGTGGGTGCCGCAGTCTCCCACTGAAGGAGCTGCTCAGTGCTGTCACAGTCTGCTGCATGGGGTGGGAGATGTTGTCCAACAGGGATGACAGCTTAGCCGCCGTTCTCCTGTCACTCACCACCTCCACTGGGTTCAGAGGGCATCCTAGAACAGAGCTGGCCCTTCGGATCACCCTGTTCAGTCTCTTCCTGTCCCCAGCAGAGATGCTGCCGCCCCAGCAGACCACACCATAAAAGATAGCAGAAGCCACAACAGAGTCATAGAAGGTCTTCAGGAGTGGGCCCTCCACTCCAAACGACCCGAGTCTCCGCAGCAGGTACAGCCTGCTCTGCCCTTTCCTGTAGAGGGCGTCTGAGTTATGAGTCCAGTCCAGTCTATTGTTCAGATGAACACCAAGGTACCTGTAGCTGTCCACAGCCTCAATGTCCATACCTTGGATGTTCAGTGGTTGCAGTGGAGAATGCTTGTGCCTGCGGAAGTCTACCACCAGTTCCTTGGTTTTACTGGCGTTGATCTGGAGGTAGTTCAGCTGGCACCAGTCCACAAAGTCTTGGGTCAGACCTCTGTACTCCTTGTCGTCCCCATCAGTGATGAGGCCGACTATTGCAGAGTCATCAGAGAACTTCTGCAGGAAGCACTGGGTGGAATTGTGGGAGAAGTCTGCAGTGTAGATGGTGAAGAGGAACGGAGCCAGAACCGTTCCCTGTGGGGCCCCCGTACTGCAGACGACCCTGTCCGACACACAGCCCTGAGTCCTCACATACTGTGGTCGGTCGGTGAGGTAGTCCAAAATCCAGGTAGTGAGGTGATGGTCCACTCCAGAGTTCTCCAGCTTGTCCTTTAGAACCGAGGGAAGAATAGTGTTGAAGGCACTGGAGAAATCAAAGAACATGATTCTCACAGTGCTTCCAGCGGTCTCCAGGTGAGCGAGGGAACGATGTAGGAGGTGAATGACGGCATCATCCGCTCCAATGCCAGGCTGGTAGGCAAACTGAAGTGGGTCCAGTGATGAGCTTATTAGGCGCCGAAGCTGAGCCAGGACCAACCGCTCCAGGGTCTTCATCAGGTGGGATGTCAGAGCCACCGGCCTGTAGCTGTTGAGGTCCTTGGGGTGTGAAGTCTTTGGCACTGGTACAACACAGGAGGTTTTCCAGAGCTGTGGGACTCTTCCCAACCTCAGGCTCAGGTTGAAGAGGTGCTCCATCACCCCACACAGTTGGTCCGCGCAGGACCTGACGACCCTCGAGCTGATGCCATCTGGACCCGCTGCCTTCTTGCCATTAATCCTCCTCAGTTCCCTCCTAACCTGGGTGGTTGAGAGAGACAGGCTGGAGCCTTGTGTTGAGTGTGTATTGGATGCTGCAGTTGGGGGTGGGGGGGAGTGAGCAGGGTGAATAGAGGAGGTGTGAAGTGTCTGAGGTGGAACAGCAGCAGTGGGGGTGGGTGAGTCTGCAGCCGATGTTGCAGACTGCCTCATGGCTGAATCAAATCTGTTGAAGAAATTATTCAGTTCATTTGCCCACCTCACATCCCTCCCAGGCAGTATCGAACAATACACAATTTTTAATTTATTTTATCAACTTTCCTTCTGACGATGCTGTCTGTGTTGAGCGCTCAGTGGATCTGCGCTCGACAGTGCAGCCTAGGCGGAGTAGTCGAACGCAGATTCACTGAGCGCAGGGCAAGCTAGCGAGACAGAAGTTAAACTCTCCTTGCAACATGGCAAATTGAACCTTCCCCACCCTAATTCAGAATCAGAATCAGAATCAGAAAGGGTTTTATTGCCAAATGTTGAGCGGGTTTACAACATTAGGAAATTGCTGCGGTGCTTCAGTGCAGACATATTGTTATAAATTAAGCTTAAATAGACATGAAAATAAAAATGGGAATAAGAATTAAAAGTGCTAAGTAGATAGATAGATATATACATGATATATACATGAGTGCAGGTGGTGATCAGTGCCAAACATGGAATGATGCAGTGAACACAGCGTAGGGTCATGTATTAGTGGTGGGAACAGTCATACGGTTATTGTTCATGTGTTCAACAGCAGAGGAGAAGAAACTGTTCTTTTGAGTTAAAATATATATATATATAATTTTAATAAATGACAAATTAAAAAGGCATGAACATTTTTTTTTGTATCGAAAAAATATCGAACCGTGACACCAAAGTATCAAACCGAACCGTGAATTTTGTGTATCGTTGCACCCCTACTATACTCCATACTGGTACCCAGGTTGTTGCACTGTATTTATTTGTATTACTTTATTACTTGTTATTCTGTTTTTTAAATCTGTTTTTTTTTTTTTTATTCTGTTTCTTCATTATTCTGTTTCTTTTCGCTTTTCGCTCTCTGTACGTAATTTTCATTCCACCTCATGTAAACTTGTGATGCAAATGACAATAAAGCTTCCTTGGATCCTTGAATCAGCATTGCGACTGACCTGTGATAATGTCTGAGCATCCAAGAAGTTGGCTAATTCAATTATCACTGGCAAACCAATGTGAGTAAACTGTAAACTAATCTGGCTAAACTAAATAGCAAACCTAACTTAAAAATGTATTTACTATATTCTATAAATTAATAAAGAAAAAACTTATACTGACTATTTGTTCTAGGAGAGAGTTTTATATAAACAAGCACATATTTGAGGACATTGCAACGTTATGACATTACAACAAAATGATTGGTCAGTACCAATGTTGATCCTGGATTAGCATTATTATACGGATGCAACACCAACACAAGGACATCAGATACACTGTCACTCATCATGAAAAACAGCATGCCAGAGTCATGCCATGGCCTCAACATAAAAGACAATACCTCTTACAAATACCTCTGTCATGAGAGTGATAAACACACAGTGCAACATTATAGATTACAGATTAAGTTACTAAACTGCTGATCTTTTGTCTTGATGCATGCTCAGTCATCCAGGTAATGAAATCCCAAAAAATGGATTCTGTTCATTTGGATGTAACATTTTGAGTGGGAGAAACACTTCGTAACTCATCCAAGTGACTTCTTCAGTCTCAACTGTCTGCAGGTTTCCTCAATCTCAAAAACCGTGCCTTTGCAGAATTACTAAAACTAGCACCACTGGCAAACAGTGGGTTGTGAGGTAGTTTCTTGATCATTAACCATTTATGACTGTCACTGCTCAGTGACAGAAATACTTATGAGCCCCTGAAACAAGCCCAGGAAGTGGTAACAGGAAGAGGGTGATAGATTGTCTGAAGCAGTTAGAACAACTGCTTCAGCCATTGTTATACACAGACACAAATTTTCAGAGGCTTAGAAGTAATTGAACAAATTAGCATTGTTTTAAATATAAGAAAAGTCAATGACTGAAGTCTCTCTCTGTCTTCATATTTCTCAGTAACTTCAGTAAACACATGTTCTGTTGGGCTGAGATCAGGTGAATGGCTTAGCTAGTGAAAAATATCTCATTTCTTTACCTCAAGAAACTCTTGGGTTGCTTTTACAGTAAGCTTTGGGTCATTATCCATTTGCACTGTGAGCCACCATTTGATCAATTTTACAGCATTTGGCTGAATATGAGCGCAGAGTATTGCGCTGTACAATTCACAGTTCATCCTGCTACTTCTATCAGCAGTCACATCATTAATAAACACTAGTGAACCGGTTCCACTGGCAGCCATATATTCTCATGCCATAACACTGACTCCACCATGTCTGACAGATGAAGTGGTGTGCTTTGTCACCTCGCAGTTTCAGACATGCAGATTTTCAGTAAGGTCAACAAGTTGTTGGACAATGACAGACCTTTTAAAATTTCCCCTCTCTGCACGATATATAATTAAAAAACAAAGCAAACAAAAAAAAACAACCGAGATATGATTGAAGTCCATACCACAGGCTATACCCAGGGACAGTCTATATTGTGTACCTTTAGGACCAATTGTCCTAAAACTCGGTCACCTATAACACCTTAAAGTTTCTGGCTTTGATCCTCAACCCGTTGGTAGGCAACTCTAAACATTACATCCAGAACAGTTAGTTTCGGTCATTGTGCAAGGGTACTGTTTATTCATGTTACAGCAACTCATGAGTGAATGAACATGGTGCAATAAAAGTACTTTTAAAAGTAAATTTTTCCAAACTCTTACATGTACTTAAATTTACTGGAGTAGGGTTAGGGGTTGCCACTTCAGCATGCAGTGAAATTCTATACTCTTGCTAATAACCTACTAATTTTATTCAGGCGTGTTGCAACAGGGACACATGGAAAAGTTTCCGGACACCGGTCCTCGAGGACTGGAGTTTGAGACCCCTGCTCTAGTCTAACCTCCCTGGTACCTGTCCTAGCCTGTGTAACACAGACTTCCTCCCACCCGTAGGGTTGCAGCAATATCTAATGCGTGCATCACCTTTTGCCCTTAAATGGTGTCAAATTTGTAAGGAAAATGTGAGTTGAGCACCAGAGTTGAGTATGTGGGTTGCGGCCATGAAAAATTTGCCAATAACAAACAGTTTATTTTGCTATTGACACTTGTTGGGTGTCATTTATAGAATTCTGAAAAAACAAGCCACATCCACAATTTAAGATTTTATTCTTTTAACAAATAGGGGCGTCAATAACATGTGGAAGAACAATACGCAGCCACAACAGCCTGGTATCTCAGCCTCATGCTGGTCACCAGGTTGGCCACACACTGCAACTCAGCCAGTGTGTGACCAAGTGCTGTGTTGGTCACTCTGTTAAATGGGGTTGTGTCCTTGTTTTATTTTGTTACATTTTTGGAAGAACCAAACTGCAGGTTCAGAGAGTGTTTCATTTTGCAACAACAGTATGTCATTGATATCTATGATCAACTACTTATTCCAAGACAAAACCAAGTTCCCAAAGGATGTACTAAAATATATTCTGTAGATACCATCCAAGATGTTGGGTCTAAATACCCCCTTTACGAAGTTCTACCAGAGTACTGCACTCAAGCTTGTATCTTTTTCCGACTTCTACAAGTTCATTTTTTTGTGATTAATATTTTATTGTGCTTTTAGAACACTACAGTCCACTGCAGAGACAGGTTACATCACATAAAAAAAACATCAGCATAGCAGCAGAACAGTAGAGAATACAAAACCAAAATGAGGGGGGACAAACAAAGCAAGAGAAACAAAAAAACAACAACAAACAAACCAAAAAAAACAAAAACAAAAACAACAACAAAAAAGAAACAAAAACAGCCAGCCTTTGACTATGTGGGTCTCACTGCATGCCACACTCTGACATCCCTGAGAGTGCTTTGTCAGAATTCCAATGTCTGTCCCACTCTAAGTTCTAGTCTGATCCTTTTATTCTGGACAGATATGGATCCCACTTCAGATGGAAACTCTCCACTTTGTTCAGAAGCCTGTATGAGAGTTGTTCTAGTGCAGCGAGTCTCCCTAGTTGAATATGCCATACAGAGACAGGTGGGGTGGAAGGGGCCTTCCACTGGGAGATAATGAGTTTACGCCCCAGCATCAATGCAGTCTGTACCCACTCAGCAGCTTTAGGCGGAGCATATTTAAGGAGTGATGGGTCCCCCAAAACAAATATAGTCTTGGTGAAAAAGGAATATCCCATCGTATGGTTGATTTGATAAAGTCATGTATCTCAGTCCAAAAGATTTGGGTTTTAGGAAAGGGCCAAATCATATGGGTCAATGTGCCCACCCCAGTCTAACATCTCCAGCATTCAGGGGACTGCATGAGGTTTGTCCTATACAGTCTATGTGGCGACCAGTAAATTCAGTGTAGTAATATGAATTGGATTAGTCTCGTTCTAAGTTCCCTGGACACCTTTTTACTATTCTGCAAAATTGTAGTCCATTCCTGATCTGTAAAAACCACATCAAGGTCAGATTCCCAAGCTAACCGGAGGGTGGGTAGCCCTTTACTCGTGCCCTTAACAAGCACTGAGTAATATTTAGAGACTTCACGACCTCCCCCAAAGATTTATTTTGATGTAGCTGAGATATTCAATAGTTGGAGGTGGTGTGGAGGAGGAACCAAAGGTTTTCAGCAATAAGTGCCGGAGCTGCAGGTACCTCCAAAACTGACTCTGTGGCAACTGAAACTGTTCTTTAAGGTCGTTGAAGGACTTGAGAGTTCTCCCCTGATTAGAGATGAGTATTGATAAGATTTTCACGATTCCGATTCCATTTTCGATTCTGTTTAACGATTCGATTCTTTATTCTTTTTAAAAAAAGAGAACACTAAGGTCGCTTAGCTTAGAACTTTGTTTTATATCTTCTCTTTGAACAAGATAGAAATTTAGGAGTAACATGGCCTTACAAACCCAACAGTGAGATCTTAAGAGATCCACAGCCTACGGCTCTTCAATGGGTCACAGGGTCCCCAGGAAAAAAAATTGTAAATGTAAAATAATATAATAAATATAAAGTGTAACATAAATTATTCTGTAGCAATTACACAAGAATATCCAGTAATGTCCCTGCCTACAATTAATCACATTCACTTACCGAAAATCGGGGCCATATGCTGTGGCAAATGGGTGCAAGCCTTTGACCACAAACTTAGTCACTGCTAATATGCTAATATGCACTGTTAGTTGATTATTTACCTGCCGCATTAACGGGAGAGGATGGGCAAACATTACCGCTGCTTCTGGGTTGAGATTCACGAGTCCGGAGCGGAATTAAAAACACGACATTCATTTAAGGTTATCACGTGTTTTGTGAGCAAATGCTTTTGCATATTCGTAGTGTTTCCTCCCTTAAATGAAATATCTACTTTTCAAGTATTGCAAGTCGCCCTGTTGTCATCCATTCTCGTAAAGTATAAACAAACTTTTGAGCGTTTGAGCCGCTTAGGCGCCGTGTTTCCTGCCAGGTAAATGACGCTCCGCAACATGGTGACATCATTCGGGGTGACTGGAATCGATAAGGGAATCGTTTGCAAAAATGGCAAACAATTCCAAGGAATTGAAACAGTGGAAACCGGTTCTCAACAAGAGCCGGTTTTCGATACCCATCCCTACCCCTGATACAGGTCTCCGAGAACAAGTATCCCTCTCTGGACCCACAGTCTCCAGAAAAATGGAATACAAGTTCATTTTTAGATAAAATTAAAATTTAACCTCAAGGCCCAAACACAGTCATTTTAACCTGTTTTCCTACCATCAAAATATTTATAAATACATTACACAGCACATTTCGACACCCAGACTGTTGAATGCTTTTATTTTCAAACTTTTCAATCCAGGAAAGCCAAATGGAAAATACAAAGTATAGATTTTATTTGAACAACAGAGTCTGCGTCTAACTAATCAAAAGGTTTTTAACCCATGAAGCAGTTCAGCAAACATGTAACGCAGCAAAAATACACTAAAGGTAGAAAAGTGTTTTAAATAATTAATTAATGACGGAAGACTCACTCTAGTTTACCTGAGTTAATTTATTTAAATTCAGCAAGAAAGGGAAAAAAATTCACTGTGGTGTGAACATAAACCAAAAAGCCAACAAATGGTGTCCACAACCTGAAAAATGGCGCCATCTTGTGGCCTCTATCTGTCCCCGTAATTCCTTCAAAGCTTTGTGAACAAAACTGTCCCCGCTGACAGTTTTGTTCACCTGCAGAACGTTGAGCGGCTTCAGTCGATGACGTCACACGAGAGTCAGAACGCAAAACTAGCAAGGAAACCTATAACGTTCATCTCTGCATCATTATATTTGGATGTAATTGGTGGAGAAATATCAGTTAACACTTAGCAGCGTTCCTCACAGCATTCACTTGGCTTACTCTACATTTACATCGTGTTTTTAAAAAGCTTGCTAAAACGTTTTCAGACAATTTTAAACGACTTTCGACAGTCTGAAAGTTTTAAACCAGTCAGCTTAAAAGTTGGACAACTGTACCGACCAGTTTCCTTCAGACTGTTTTCATAAATCAAATGGAGACAGGAGACGGAGAGCATAACGACCCCATTCGAAGTAAGAGCGTGATTTCTCTTTTCAGTTTTCAGATGGATTATCTGACAGTTTGTTAGGGTTGCAATTGCAATTCGCCCGATGATCCGCTGGCTGCAAGTCGGTCTTTCACGTGGTGTCTTGACTGAAGAAAGCCTCGTTGTTTTGAGTCAAGTGATTCTTCAAGTGTCGCAAGATGAAATTGACGACAATCTTTCTAACAATGAAGAAGAGGCTGATATTCTTGCAGGAGGAATTGAAATTAATCCACCTCAGGAAGAAGAAGGACCCTGGGAAAATATCATAGCAGAGATCCCAGCAGAAGAAATTGAATTAAACCTGGCCCAGCAAGCAGTAGATCCGATAGTGGAAGAAATGAGATGGTTCTGGGAAGACGAAGGGTCTGATAGTGACAACGAAAGTGTCCCTGAAAATGACAATGATGACAGTGACCCTGATAACAGTGACAATGAAGACTCAGACAGTGGACAGGCTGCCCCTGTGTTATTGCCCCCCAGCCCAGTACCGGGGGGTTCCAGGAGGAGACCAAGAGAAGAGGAGGACGATGAAGAGGAAGATGGGAGAGACAGAAAACATTTCAAATGCTGAATTTTGCTGCTGGACACTCAGCATTGCACCCCATCTTCCAATCCCATTGTCCGTCTTGTAACTCCTAAGAGACTGAATCTTGGCTGGCCTCCTCTGACCCACTGATTTAATTCCCTGCCACCAGGGACCTTTTTACCCGTGGCACAATATGATTGTGCATACAAATGGATTAGCTTTTCAATACTACCCAAGAACGAGGACGGCTCACACTGGAGCCGACACTGAACTCATCAGTGTCAATCAAACTCATCAGCAACCAGCTTCAGGTATGTTGCTTTGACTGATCATTATACCTTACAGTGATATCACCTATGATTGTAATAACTTGTTTCAGACTGATTCACTGTTTATTAGAATATAATATACATTCTGTTTCTTTCTCCAGAGGAGCTTGCATCTGATAAAAGCAGCAAGGACAAATCCAGGAAACAAATGGTTAGACGGAAAGAGTGAAAAGGTACACCGTGCACAAAGTTTTGAACCTCATTACAGCGCCAGTTTAAGATGGGGTTTTGGTCCACTGATCTGGTCTGGATTCTGCTGACTTCAATGAAGGGATAGATCCTTGCCATGAAATGCAGGAATGTATTCATAAAATATAGTTTGAGTTAGAGTTAATGGCACCAAATGTGATTTAATAGAATGAATGAAAAACTGATGTGTGTATTAAAAACATTGAATATTAAACTGCAAATCTGTCCTCAGTAGTTTTCCTCTGACACCGATGCATAAACTCTACCGGTCAACTCCGTCCCAGTGGTACCCCAGTGGAATATTGAACCGTTTTGGAGCTGGAGCTGGGCCTTTATATCGAGGTATATTGTGGGAGTAGAAGTGTGTTTCCCTAGATCAGGGGTGTCCAACTCCAGGCCTCAAGGACCGGCACTCGAGGCCTAGAGTTGCCTACACCATCCCTGAGCATCTAGAGCAGGGGTGTCAACACACTTGAGTCAGATGATTAGTTCATTCCCAGGCCTCTGGAGAACTTCAAGACATGTTGGAGAGGTAATTTAGCCATTTGAATCAGCTGTGTTGGATCAAGGACACATCTAAAACCTGCAGGACACCGGCACTCGAGGCCTGGAGTTGCCTATCCTGACATAAACCAAACAGCCAACAAATGGTATCCACTACCTCAGGGGTGCCCAATCCCGGTCCTCGAGAGCTACCGTCCTGTAGCTTTTAGATGCATCCCTACCCCAACACAGCTGAATCAAATGGTTTGATTACCTCTTCAGCATGCCATCGTGTTTGGCAAAGGCCTGATAACAAGCCATTCATTTGATTCAGCTGTGTTGGAGTAGGGATGCATCTAAAAGCTGCAGGATAGTAGCTCTCGAGGACTGGGATTGGGCACCCCTGCACTACCTGAACAAACGCGCCATCTTGTGGCCTCTTTCTGTCACTATATCTCCTTCAAAGCTTTGAAGTCTGATTTAGGAAAAAGCCCAATTTTATCTGCTTTGCTTTGGTGTAGAAAGCAATGAAACATTTTCCAAAGTCATGCCCTTTAATTCAGAAAAGCGCATTACAAACATAAAGTTACTAAAAATGTGACTCAGAAAATTCACAAAAAATAGAAACAAACAAACAAAGCCCCAACATAACAATAACAGGATCGCCAAATGTATACTGCAGTTGAAGCACAGTACTGAACACCAATAAATAGTATCAATAAATAAATAGTAACAGCTTAGAATAACAGTGGCAAAACAGATCAAGCAGAAAGGTTCTGTTCTGTTTATTTTAAATCACTACAGTATGAAGCAGAGCTCACATTACCTGGAAGGGCGTTGCAGAAAAGTGGAGCATAAAATTCAAATGTAACTTCTGTATGTTTAGTCTTGACTCTTGGAGCAGAAAGTAAACCTTTTGCAAGTGATCTGAGAACAGTTCAGGGTAGCAGCTATTGTTAAGAGATTGGTGGTTGAAAGAGGAGTTAAAGAAGCCATGTATGTCCACTGTGAGCGACCATTTTTTAATAGAGGCGGTGGTTTACGACACCGTCTGCCATCTATAATCCAGTTTTGATATCCCTTCCCAGACGCCTTAACGCCCACTCACATCCTGGGCCATCTGACCTCAGGAAATCACATGATAGGGTGGGGCTAGGTTTCACAATGAGCTCACCCGAAACCTTGGCTGATTGTGACCTACACCCATTTTCACACCTTGGCTCATGTGATTAGGTAGAGGATCATTAGGGGGTCCATTGTCCCTCTCGGTGGGTTACTCCCACAGATCTTAAATCTGGGACTCTCCACCATTGGACCCTAGAACTGAAGAAGCTTCTCGGATGAGAGGTGAAACGTCTTCGAGGAACTTAAAGAAGTCCAGACGCTTTTCTTTCCAAGCTCCTTAGAGTAAAAAGACAAGCTTCTTATGAATCCTTAGCTTTTTCTTTTAGGAGTCTTTAAAGACACCACTTGAGGTTTTTTTCTC
The DNA here is from genome assembly GCF_057382095.1 of Aulonocara sp. 'chitande type north' Nkhata Bay. NCBI lineage: Eukaryota > Metazoa > Chordata > Actinopteri > Cichliformes > Cichlidae > Aulonocara > Aulonocara sp. 'chitande type north' Nkhata Bay. Next base: position 16,869,289 of record NC_141353.1, on the reverse strand, counting down.
TTTTTAAATCATGCCAAGACATGACCCCTTTAAATCATTATTTAGTGTCAAGATGAAGGTAAGACTGATTTTATAATTAGAACCCCCCCCCACACACACACACATGTTCCATTTTCTTCATCTCAAACTCTATCTCAGTCCAGTGAGCTCTGACTTCACAGTAAATTAGAATCAGGTTTTAAGTTGTATCTTTATTGAAAACACAGGAAACAAATGCAGCATCTTCCAAAGTAATATTTACAATAATATTAATATTTACCCAGAGTACAGTTGTGTTTATGCATACAAATAGCAAATCGCTAAATATTTATGTTGAACCATATCTGAGTCATCATTATTACCGGAAACATTCCAATATTGTTTCAGTGCTTCTTGGAAGAAAAGATTAGACAGAGAGAGACGGTTACATCTGTGCAGCATGTTGTTCAGCGTTTTTTATGCAAGGGGTGTTTGTGGACGTAGACAAAAAGCAGAGATGGGTTAGATGTGTGTGCTCGTGCACTAGCCTGTATGTTTTCTGTAAAATAGCTTTCTTAGCTGTGTGTATGATAGAAGAAAAGCAGCAGGTAGACCATCCATGACCAGGAGTTCTTCAGAAGCAGGCTTACAGCTGAGCAGCTGAGAATATTATCTGCCAAAGAAGAAAAGTGGGTTCACACAGACCTCTTAATATTTGTCTTCCCCTCATGCCCACTGCTTCAGATCCACCCATACATGCGCACTTGCCAGTACACTTACCCTTCTGAACAGTGATGTTTTCACCCTGCCCAGATATTTTGCACAGGAAGGTGGTGTTGTCTGAGAGTTTATCTCTGAAGTCGGACAGCGTCATTCTGTAGCCGACGGGCTCCAGCTCCTCCACTCTGCTTTTGTCTTTGAACAAGTTATTTGCTGATTCACCGGACACATTGGTGTTAATGGTCTCCTGCCTGGGTCCGATAGACCACGAGAACTGATAGGTGTTGATTTTATTAGGCTTGGGCTCGATCAGACAGTCTACTCTCAGTTCCTCATCATCTTCCACGCACACGGTCATACGCTTAGATTTTACTGGAATGAGCATCACTGGGACAAAAAACACAAAATTACATACTTTGTGAAGCAGTTTCAAACCTAAGCATTCAAGTGCTTTTTTCCCTCCTCGACAGTAATATTTCCTAAAAATGTTTCTCACCTCCCAACACTCCATATACAAATAGAGACTTAAGCATGTTGAAAAAGTCCCATCCACCTTTAAACAAAAAAAAAGAAGAAAGAGGAAACCTGAGGACAAAGAAAGAAAGAGCAACACATAAATTGTAAACAAGCTTGCAGTGACGCATCAAATTGTATTATGATCTCTGTGGGTTGGGCTCTCTGGGTACATATGAGGTCAGGTTGGGTGAGGTCATAACAATATTTCTAGTATGGATTTTGATTTAAAAAACAAAAACAAAACAAGGTTAAAATGCTCTGTCCTCTGCCTACATCCACAACTTGATCCACCTGTGGCAAAATCTAATGATGATGCAGAATAAAAAGAGAATGACACGGTTCTGGTTTTCCCTTGTTTGTTTAGCTAAACTGTTTCTCATGCCTTTCCAATTACATTGAAACACTTCATATTTATCATTATCACAAGCATTATCATTTTAATCTTAAAGGTTAAAGCCTGTTTATCTCTGCTCGCAGCTTTTGCCTCCTATCATAATCTGGGTATTTCCACAGTCTTGCTCATCTAGTACCATCCAGTGACCCAGTCCTCACATATAGTCCCTGAAGGTGCAGATGAACATCTTCTTGGGGTCTTACCTCCTGCCAAGGCTGAATGATGCAGCAGCTTCTTCCTGCGTGGTCTCGTCTGGCTGTGGAGCTGCAGGAGGTCACCTCAATGTGCTGCACCGCAAAGCCCGACAAGTCTGAGAAGAGATGGAGCAGCACAGAAATGTGGAGGGAGAGTGGGAGGGATGATGGTTGAAGAGAGAGTGCTGATTCGTCTTTCTCCTCTGCAGTGCCTGACGAAGGACATCAGTGGGCAGGCTGTCTATGCATGGAAAGGAAAAACTCAGTCATCATTTTTACCAGCACAGTGTGAGGACAGTGAGTCTCCTCCTCTGGTCATCTCACTTTTCTCGTACATTCTGAGTCCTCTCCTCCTAATTTGTCCTTCATTTTGTTATCTTGTACTCTCTGTCTGATTTACTCTTCTGCAACATTAATGACTTTCAACATGATGAATAATTCTTTTAATGCGTTTTATGTAACAAGAATATGACTATAACCTTACCGTACTGATCAGAGGTATGACACAAATTATTTTGCAGTATAGAGAGAACACACACACACACACACACACACACACAGGCTAGAAATTTCTAGCACCAGTTACAGTGACTCAGGGTCTCCATCCAGAGGCCAATTCAAGGAATTGCACAGACTGATGCAGATTTTATATAGTGCGCTTCTAACGTGACTGTGCTGGGTTTCCTGTATATGGACTGATATAGAGACTGATTTGTGAAGGGCCCTGCTGGGCACGCTATATTAAATTGCCACAAAGTAGCTACAAAGAAATGTAAAACAACTGATATTAGACACATAATGTCATACAAAACACTGGCAAAACACACAAAACAACAAAGAAAAGAGTAAAAATGATCCAAATGAAACAAAAAGTGATAAAAGTGGGACAAAAAATAGGTGCAAATGACCACAAAGCTACAAAGATTTGTTACAGATGCAGAATAACCGAAGTGAGACAAAAACTGTGATGCAAAATGAGCAGAGATGGAAAGCAATTAAAAGCAAGTAACAAAGTAACTACGAAGACTACTAATATTAGAGTACAAAAATAAGTTTAAAGAGATGTAAAATGATCCCAAGGTTACACAAAACGTGAACAAATACACAATGTGAAACATAACTCTTTAAGTATGGGTGTCCTCAGTCGTTTACATGTTGGTTCCCATGTTCATTTAATCATCTGTGTACATATCAAATATCAAAAGTACTGTGTAAAAATGACAATATGGAAACCATCTGCATCATCCACAGTCTGATATTCAGAGAGTAAAAACATAAGGAAACTTCTAATCAAACTTCTAACATGAACATTTTTTTTTTCGATACTTTTTTACTCTCTTCGCCTGTTTTCATGATCACATGGGATTGTGCAGTTCCCAGGCTGTAAGAACACATCTGGACAGGTTGCTTGTTGCTCAGATGATAACACTGGCAGATTATTAAAATTCATACTATAGCTATAGTCCACTTACAGCTGCATGAGCTGAAAGCATTGACCTCACAGGACAGTGCTGCCTCTTTCCCTTAAATTTTCAATTGCATTCTCAGTCTTGCTTCCTTATATGCTGTAATGTTGTAGATTCAATTTCGGGTGCCTTTCTGGAGCTGCCCTCTGCAGCAGTCACCCTGGACATACAGGCAAGGGTTTAATACTTCATTTTGTAATCATTTCACCGTGATGCAGACTCGTTCATACAATTAATGTTATCATTAAATAAAATTTGTTAAAATTAGTTTATGTCATTTTCTATAATGCAGGGATGGGTATTTCAGCATATTCACATATGACAGGAAACTATTGAGTCATTTAGTCTTTCACATTCTCGCCATGAATTACTAGGATTTAAAGCAGTTTATTTTTTGATCTTGTCTGATATAATGCTGTGCAAAACTCTTAAGCCACCCATCATTTATTTATTATTGCACAGTTTTAAAAAACTTCTTGAAGGACATTCAAAGCTTCTTTGGATATTTGGTTCCTTTTGTCTTCTTCTCTGTCAAGATGATCCCACAAACTCTAGGAGTACTTTTGTACATGGATAATTCCACCAATTTTGACATGATATCCAACACTACATCCAGACTCAAACAATGACAGAGTCTCCACTATGCTTTACAGATGGCTGCAGACATTCACTGTTGTACCTCCCTCCTGACCTCCTCAGTAACTGATGATGATTTAAACTGAGAGTTTCAAATTTGGATTAATCACTCAATAAGACCTGCTACCACTGATTTTCAGATAAGTCCTTGTGGAACTTAGCACACCTGTTTTTTCTCCCTGTTTCCCTTCTTTAAGAATGATTTCTTGACAGTTGCCTTAAGATCATTTCTGACGAGGCTTCAGTGAACAGAAAATGGATCTGCTTAAGGTCCAGATGCATCCAATTTGTAAGGACACGTTGCATGTTGAGATGTACCAAGTTTTTGGCTAATAGCTCGTCTAAACTTATTGATGTGAAAATACAATTTTGTGTCTGTTAAACTATGATATCTTGGCATTTTTTTGTAGACTTGACTAAAGAAATGAGAAACAAATGATGTGTTTTTGACAGACAGTTAGTAACAAAATGCATAAAGTTGGTTCTTTGCTAAGTTGCCTGTTATGTGTGGACACAACGCTGGTTCATCCCCTGAGTTAGGTGCTTTTGTATGGTTGAACGATTCATTGTACAGTACACGGACTGGATTAAAATGGGTGAAAAAGAAGAAAGACTTTAGAAGAAGTCTGCCTTCTTAAAATATAAATATATATTTATATACATACAGGAAAATATAAAGTAAAATAAAGAGACAGCGCAAATCAGTTGGAACATTTTTTTCCTGCAAAACCTAGGCTCCATTATTATTAACTGATTGCTTAATTCAAAAGGTAGCATACAGTATAGACTACAAATGTAACTGTGGCTGTATCAATGTGTGCGGTTTCAGCTCACTGTTAAAGGAGGGTTGGCAGGGGTAAGTCCCCCCGGACCACAATTGCTGAAGCTCTGCTTCTGTCCGAGCGCTTAATTGCGTCAACTGAGAGTGCTCATTTAAAATAGGATGTACACACTAACAGTTTACGCTGCTCAGCCCTCACACAGTGGCAGATATCTGTCAGGCGGGACTGGGGGTAGGCTCTCTCGGAAATAATCTGCCCACGCGTTAAGCTGCTTTATCCCCGCCAAGCTTCGGTCGGACAGAGACGCCGCAGCTCCGCTCGCAGTCACAGCCTCAATTAGAAGAGGGGGGCAGAGAAAGGAAAAGTGACCAAAGGTGCGGAGCAAGTTTGAGAAATCGTTTTCTTTTTTCAGGATAACTGTGTGAATCAGAAGTGTGCGCTGCTGTTTGCTCGGATACATGACTGGACTCAGACAGACGCTCCTGAAGTCGAACCTACTGCTGTCTGGGAGGCAGGAGGCGTAAAACAAGTTAACAGAGGGAATTTAATAGCCACAGCCAGACGCTGGCAAGGGTGGCATGGGCATGGAAAAGGCTGGAGTGTGGATATTCCTGATAACAGCTTTTTTTAATCCAGGTGAGCTACTCTGCTTTTACAAAAGCCCGTTAATTAATGTTAATGTGAGCCCGGTTCTGCTCAACCAGGTGAAAGAAGTGCTGTGTGATCATGCGAATTTTGATGTCGATCCGCTACCTGTATTGCCGACACCAAAACCTATACTTTGAACCTGTAGAGGCAGCTGTAATTTAAGAGATGAATCAGTCAGTTTGCTAATTCTGAACACAATTTAATGACTACTAAATCACTGTGATTTTTACTTTCTACGATAATTAGTTAACAGCATAAAAGCACACATTTCAGGTTCATGTACATCACAGTCAACATAAAAGGGTTCATAAAGTACTGGACTGATCATGCTAATATCAATTCAGTACCAATACTAGCATTGGTTTCGATACTGCCGATTTTTGGATTGATCTGCCCAACTCGAGGTGAAAATCATGATTTCTCCGCTCTATGGCGATCCCAGTGAATGGGATGAAGTCAAAAAAACAAACTCATTTAATATAAACAGGTTAACCCAAAAGATAGAGAACTAACATGATTTTCAGAGCTTTATGATATTTATAAACCCTTTATAAAACAGAGAATTAACACATCTCTGTTGTTTTATTAATGCACTCTTATTTTGGGTTGCCAGGTTGTGGATGGTTATTACTTCTGCTAAATATTAGTGCATTTTTGTATGCGTATACACCAGGTGGATATATTAATACCCATTACCATTAATTCTAGCATCATAAAGAGTTTGCATGTTGCATTAAAGGCAGAAATAATCTAGACATATTTGTTGCACCCCGGATCTTTTTTTCCCCACTGTGATTGACACGTTCACAGCCTGAAACTCCACTCTCATCTGCCCGTTTAAGTCTTTTCATCTGTCAAACCACAATCAGCAGTGATCAACTCCACAGGAAGTTGTACACAATGTCAGCAGGTGCGCTGCTGCAATCACACTAAAAACACAGGTGCCAGCGGAGAAAGTGTGCCACATATAAATGTGTGTATGTGTTTGGATGAATGGAGTAACTCTTGCTTTACTGTAACAGGTGCAGCGGTGTAATCACACTAAGCCAGGGCCAAACATACAGCTGTCATAAGAGTTGTGGTCTTGTAATATTGAAGCAGAGGGTGGGTGGGTGGGACCGAGGTATATATATTGCGTAATGGCAAAAGCTATTGTGGCTGCATATGGACGCTGAGCTGCTTGGACATCTACTGTGATTGCTTTTTTCGCTCGTTCAGTGATAAGCCCCCCAACTCCTGTGTGAGCTAAGCAGTAGTTTGCCTGTGTGCATACATGTGTTATTAGTGAGTATGAGGCTGGTGCATGTGTGCAGGATTGTCATGCTGAAGGCCAGAGCTGTGGATTAGAGCAGGGAGCAGAAGGGTGTAACAAGTTGATTGCTGCCAAGTCCCAGCCGGCTGACTGTTGCTGCAGTGTATCTGTCTTTTCTCTGGGCTCATGCAGACTCAGAGCACCTCTGCAGGTCTGTCAGATGGTGTAGGGTGTCACCAGGCTGATGTGAGTGCTGTCGCCACACTGTCCCCCCCTTTTGGAATATAAAAGTTTGAAATCCGTGTCTGCGGACTGACACAAAAAAAGGCTGAGTGAGACCAACAAATAGACATCCTCATGAATTCTAGCATAATCCACTGTCCACAGCTGGAACACACAGACGCTACCCCACAAAAATAATCCATCACAAACACACAGCCCGTCTGTTCCCTCCAGTTTTTTTTCCTTTCTCTTCTGTGTACCCCTTTCTCATTAGAGTCTGCAAATATTACGGCTCCCCCCCGCCGTCCCCCATTGTCTCTCAAACATTTGCTCTTCCTTCACAGATATTTTCCTCATTTCTCAGCATCTACCTCCCCCTCTTGGCTCTGTGTTCTCCTTTCATGTCTCAAACACAGATGCAGCAGCCATCATAATCCTTCATGAACTGCCCGCTGAACACCGGCCAAGCGTACTCTCCACGTTCCTGCGCTGCCACAGGGATTACACACTCGCATAGACACAAACATGTGTGGGTGTGTATTACACGCGCACAAACACACGTGCACACAAATTCCAAACAAACACAATGAGAGCTTATAATCGATCTGGGGGGAAATTAAAGAGAAGTTGTTTTTTTCATTTCATATTAGACAGAAATGGGCTGGAGCTCACACAGTTTAGTAAATGGAGTAAATGGAGGTCTACAAGTCAGTTTGATGCTGTGCAACCTTTTTGTTGGTGCTGCTGTGTGAATTTACATATAGTGGCATATATCATATCATATATGTTACTGTCAGGCCACCTGTAGTATGCACAAGGCAGGCTTCGGTGTGAGTGTTGTGTGTTTTTGTGCATGAGCACTCTACCTTTTAAAGAGGGCCTCTTTAAAAGTCTCACTATATTAGTTTTTTAATATCTGATTGACTTGAAATTTTGAACTTTTTATAGTAAATTTTGGCATAAAAAATGGACTTAGTGTCAGTCAAACCCCCAAAAAGAGAGAGGGAAATAGTTTGGTTTTCCTCTTTTGCCAGTTTAATCAGTCAAATGATTTTACAATGTGAATATACAATAATAAAAAAGAGACACAAATAGAGTGTATAATCCCCGATCAATCACAGATTTGATGGCCTAAAGATTAAACTGCTAATCTGTCCTCTTCCTCTGTCACATCAGGTCAGTTTTTTTCTTCTGGGTAGCAAAACACTGCAGTTTACTGCAGAAATCTTTATTAACAGAACCACGGCAGGTGATGAGATCAGTCTGAGTTTTTTTTAAACTCTCAGACACATGTTTGTAGTTACTTTATCTCTTTGGTATTGAGTTTGATCTCTGTGAACCAGTCATTCACAGAGATCATTTCATGAGTTAACCATAAGTCAGAAAGTTGTTTAACTGCAATTGAATGTTTAACTTGACCAAAATTGTAAAATAATTTACTGCTACCATAACTACAGATTTATGGCTACTGGTTGCTGCAGAGGTACTTTAAATTTAATGTATTGTCACATTAGGTCATTGTTTTTCATTGGTTTTGTGGTTTCAGACAGACTTTAGGAGTTGTTTTAATTAGAGTTTCAATAATTAGCAATCTCTTTAGGGCTGTATTTTACTGGTTGCTTACAAAAGGTTGGTGGGTCACTTCCAGCCGGAGACACAAATCCCCTTTGGGGTTGTGTCAGGAAGGGCATCCGGTTTAAACTGCTGTCAGATCAAACATGGAGAGCGACCTGTTTGGGCGACCCCTTGTGACAAGGGAACAACGGGGAAAAAAGGCAGCTCTAAAGAAAACAGAGATCAGCATTTTTACAGGAACTTAAAGTAATTACAGCAACAACTTGTACAATAATAAAACTCATGCTTGAACTGTTAATTAAGAGATTGATCGTGATAATACTCTTCCTTTCTTCCTTATTTTTTAAAAGCCTTCTACAACACCTGCAGGCACCTCTATTTTGAATTGTCACACATACAAGAAAATGTTCAAATTAGACTCTCACGTAATGGCGCAGAAAGATGGGGATATCCACTCAGGATGCGAGGGAAAGGTCCAGCATGGTCTGGCTGCACGTTGCACATTCAAGTGTGAAACAATATTGGTATTGTTTTGTGCTTTTCCCATGCTCTTCTGTTGCCCATGCAGTGCTGTTTATGGAGTATTGCCATGTGGAGCTGTGAGGTCATTTCCCATACTCTAAACAATGGAAGAATGTGAATGGACGCAATAGGAAAGAGGAACGTGGGAGAGATGTAGGGCAAATGAGATATGAGTGTGGTGTGTGTGTGTGTGTGTGTGTGTGTGTGTGTGTGTGTGTGTGTCAAGTTGGTCTATCGGTTCTTACCTTAAGCCCATAATGAGCTCAGCTGCTCAGCTCAGTAGGGGGTGCTATCAATGGGAGGTGTGTGTGTTAAAAAAAAATCCCACATAAGTGAAAGTGGGTCACGCCATGGATGAAGTTACAATTACACTTTTCAGTGTTACTCGCCGTGTTGTCTCATATTAACCAGATCTGATTAACAGTGAAAGAAAATTGCCCGGTTAAGTGAACTGCAAGAGCAAATCTTAAGCGGTGGGATAAGCAGCAGGTTAAAACTCACTGCTCGACATCTTTGGGGTTAGAAGCAGGAATAATAGGTACATTAAGCAGATCTGTGGGGTCAGGAACCTTTTCTCTAAAAGGAGTCATTTTCATGCATGGAGCTGCAAACTATATGTCGGTTCGACCCAGTATTTTGAGTTTCTTATGTTTTGGTTTATTTTTGCATTATGGATTAGTTCTTATTCTCTGGTGATACTGTTTTGATTATAATTATATTCTGATTCTTTAGTTATCCGATGATGATGATGTTGATGATGACGATGATGATTATTTCTGGTTTAGGTTTTGTTATCTTGCCCTCATGTTTGGTTTAGGTTGCCTGTGCTTAGTCTTCTCTGCCCGTATGTCCCTCTGTCTGTCCATGACATCATTATGCCTGTTTACGAGTCTGTGTCTCTGTCTGTTGTGTGCTTCCTGTTTTATTTTGTAGGTCTGTGTCCTATGTCAGTGCGTTCAGCTTTGTGCTCTCCCTGTCTCGTCAGTGTAATCAGCGTCAGCCGTGTCTCCCAGCTGTTTCCTCTTCGCTTCGTTCACCTCTTGTATTTAGTGTCTGTCTTCCCCTACTCGGTGTCGCGTCGTTAACGTCTGTTCACCCTCGCTTCCTCTGTGTGTTCCGTTAGCCAGCCAGCCAGCCAGCCTACCTACCTACCTACCTACCTGCCTGCCTGCCTGCCTGCCTAGTTATTCTGTTCTTCCAGTTTAGTTAGTGTTTTTCTGTTCTGCTTCTTACCAGCAATAAAGCTGTGTTTTGAGTTACTTCCGCCTCAGTGAGTCCTGCATTTTGGGTCCTCTCTTCCTGCCTGCCTACACACAGACATGACACAGGCTTTTTCATGGCACCACCACCAGTGTATATGCCACAGGTTAACCTACCAGTATGCACAACCTCTTTAATCAAAATTATATTTTTAATGCTAAAATAGAATTACTGGGTAAAACTTTATAATAGTGTCACACCATTAAGTGCTATTAAGGTATTAGCAAGTGCTTTATTCATAATTCGGCTTTCTTAAAAGTCAAGTTTGTGACAGATTTCTAAAATATTTGTTTGTTTTTTTGACAGTTGGTCTAATAAATGTGTTAAGCAGTGTATAGTTAAGGCAAAGACTCCTTGTTATCTTTGGCATGAATAATTTCTTGTCACAGCTACTCGAAATGTGTTTCCGCTGCCACATTCGTTTCCAGTCCTAAATGTATTTAGCATACCTTAGCATAATGACTGGAAACAGGGTGCAAGAGTTTTCCTGGCTTATATAGCTGGCTTCCCAGCCCCTCTGGTAGTTATGGTACAGTATATTTCCTGAACTGTCTGGCTCACATAAATGTCACCACACATTTCATTCTTCATGATTTTGCAGGCTTTTTCAAAGTTTTAAGTGTGAGTTTAAAGCGCTAACATATGATTGAGCACACCAAAAGATAAATGCTGTGGCATTAGTGAGTCACTTTAGGATCCTTTTAAATGCCATTTACATATTTGTTTATAATTCTTTAGCCATTAGTGGCATTTTTTTTGCGACAAGCTGTTATTTGTTACTTTTAAAAAGCTTTGACTTGAAGTTGAAGACAAATGCTCCATTGTTACCTTTCTGAGGTGCTATATCATAGAATTACATGAAGTAAATGTACTCCATAACCTGTACTTATTCTTGTCGTGCTGTCAGGCCACAAAAAAAATTAAATAAAAATTAAGGGCTGTCGTAGACACATTCTTAATATTGTCATGATCAAATTCTTGTCAACAGTAAATCAAAGAAACAGCAGTTCTAATAATGATTTGTTTTTCATTTACCTAAAAACTGGACAGCCAGTGTTGTATCATAGTGATACAGATATTTCATTCTGCAAACACACAGCTTCTTTATTTCTGATGTTCATCTTCCACCAGCTGTGTTTCAATATGTTGATTACCTTGATTCAATATGTTTTCGGGGAAATAGCTTGCATTCACTGGCAACACTTTTGTTAAAATTGAATAGGAGGTGATGGCTGAAATATTACATATTTCCATATTTAGAACAAGAATCATGCTTCAGGTTAATAATTATATATATATATATGAGACTCCAGTTACTGTAAAACCATCCAGATAACTCTTGTCTTGACTAAATGGTTAGTTTAGAGCAGACTCTGAAAATAACTATGCATTACTTCAACCAAAGCAGGTTATAAAGATGAGCTGTCTATATGTACAGTAGTAAATGGGTCATAAATTATGTAATGCAAACGCACTTTAATATCCTGAATGCTGTAATCTGACATTGCTGGCCTTCCCCCCTCCTACAGACCCCCCACAAAAGCACACAATGCATTAATGAAAATGACCTTGCAAAGCGCAGTGAACCCCAGCATTAATACAAAACTTGCTAATATCATAAAACACACAGCTGTGTTTGACCATGGAAAGATTTTGTTCATATTGTGCAGTTGGGTCCTCCTAAGAGATCTGTCCAAGCTCTTGAGTGCATGTTTGCATGCAAATGCACAAAAGCCTATTAAATTCTCTGCGGATGTATATGATGAGACCAAACAAATCTATTCAAGTACTGAGTTTATACACTTTTTCATAATTGGTTTCTGTAACGTGACAGGAAAATGACAACAGCCTTTTCTCTGTAAATCTGTGTGATTTTGTGTCCCACAAATCAGTGTTCACAATCAAAATTCAGTCTGGCAAGGGCTGAAATTGAACATTTGAATGAGGTACTGATTAAATAGCTAAGAGAGGACGGTGAAATTAGACAGCAAATTACCTTTGCTTTATCAACTGTCTTAGTTCCTGATCGCACTGATTCAGCAAGGTGCTGGAAGATGGCTACACTGAGGTCATAAAGGGATGACATGGTCAGCAACATTACTCAAGCAGGCTGGGGTGTTTAAATGACTCATGTGGTGCTCATTTATGCAAAATTTTTGATGCTAATATCCAGATGTTGCAGATGAGATTGGGATTCATGAGACCAGACAACGTTTTTGTTCTATTATCCAAGTTTTGGTGAGCACACAAGAATTATGGCCTCATTTTCCTGTTCTTAGCTGTTAGGAGTGGCATCCCATGTGGTCTAAAGCTGCTGTAGCCCATCTGCATCAAGGCTTGATGTGCATTCAGGGGTGCTCTTCTGCATACTTTAGTTGTAACAAGTGCTTATTTGAGTTACTGTTGCCTGGTGAGCTCATCACTGGACCCACTTCAGTTTGCCTACCAACCTGACATTGGAGTGGATGATGCCATCATCCACCTCCTACATCGTTCCCTCGCTCACCTGGAGACTGCTGGGAGCACTGTGATTTTGGACTACCTCACCGACCGACCACAGTATGTGAGGACTCAGGGCTGTGTGTCGGACAGGGTCATCTGCAGTACGGGGGCCCCACAGGGAACGGTTCTGGCTCCGTTCCTCTTCACCATCTACACTGCAGATTTCTCCCACAACTCCACCCAGTGCTTCCTGCAGAAGTTCTCTGATGACTCTGCAATAGTCGGCCTCATCATTGATGGGGACGACAAGGAGTACAGAGGACTGACTCAGGACTTTGTGGACTGGTGCCAGCTGAACTACCTCCAGATCAACGCCAGTAAAACCAAGGAACTGGTGGTAGACTTCCGCAGGCACAAGCATCCTCCACTGCAACCACTGAACATCCAAGGTATGGACATTGAGGCTGTGGACAGCTACAGGTACCTTGGTGTTCATCTGAACAACAAACTGGACTGCACTCATAATTCAGAAGCCCTCTACAGGAAAGGGCAGAGCAGGCTGTACCTGCTGCGGAGACTCAGGTCGTTTGGAGTAGAGGGCCCACTCCTGAAGACCTTCTATGACTCTGTGGTGGCCTCAGCCATCTTCTATGGTGTGGTCTGCTGGGGCGGCAGCATCTCTGCTGGGGATAGGAAGAAACTGAACAGGCTGATCCGAAGGGCCAGCTCTGTTCTAGGATGCCCTCTGGACCCAGTGGAGGTGGTGAGTGACAGGAGAATGGCGGCTAAGCTGTCATCCCTGTTGGACGACATCTCCCACCCCATGCAGGAGACTCTGACAGCACTGAGCAGCTACTTCAGTGGGAGACTGTGGCACCCACGGTGTGGGACGGAGAGATTTCGCAGGTCTTTCCTCCCCACTGCTGTCAGACTCCACAACAAAGACTTTTTCAGCTGATCAAACCCTCACACGTGCAATAAGACTGCTATATGTGCAATTCTTGTACAATTCTTCTTCTGACGAAGTTGTACTTTTGTATTTTCTTACTCAGTTGTATATAGCATTTGTATTTCTATTTTATTCTATTGTATATATTATTCTATTCTATTCTATTCTATTTTATTCTATTGTATATAGTATTTTATTGCATTCCAGTGTTTTCTAATTTCTGCTACATAACTTTGCACTTTTGCTGTAACAAAACAAATTTCCCACCTGTGGGACTAATAAAGGTCATCTTATCTTATCTTTCTATCACCTCAAGTTAGTCTGGCTACTCTCCTGACCCATCTGACCTCTGACATCAACAACGCCTTTTCCCACTAGATATTTTCTTTTTTCTAGACCATTCTCTATAATCCTTAGAGATGGTGGCGTGGGAAAATCCCAATATATTTTTGAAATACTTAGACCAATCAAATTTCATTCCCATTCTGATGCTCGATTTGAACTTCGGGTGGTCTTAATCATACGTCAGTGTATTTAACTGCTGCAATTTCATTGGCTGTTAGATATTTGAGTTAACAAGCAGTACATAATAAAGTGACTTTTGTGTGCCACTAGGTGACAGTTGTTGTGAATTAGCATTAAATAAATAGAACAGAATTATTGAATTATTGCCCTTAATGTTACCATTTGATTTGCCAGAAACCAGATGTAGTAGAGATGCTACTATCTATTCTTTAATTACAAATTCTCCCCTTTGTATTGCATAATCATCTGTTAGACGAACAGGTGTGCCTAACAAAATCCAGTGAGTGCCTGTGGGATTGTAGCTGCTCAGTTTGTCTCCTTCGTTGTATTTTCTTGTTCATGATGCTCCAAATGTTTTCACTGGATGACAGTGAGCCAACAAACAACCATGTTCCTCCATACCATCGCGTTTGCTGGCTTTTGAACTGTGAGCCGTTAAAGAGTCTGTGCAGTGATTTCCATTGCAGACTCTGGTGATCTCTGGATTTTCTGAGTCCTTTGATGATTTTATGCACAGTAAAATGAAATTCCCAAACCAGCTCTGATGTTATGTTGAGAAATGCTATTCATCAGTCGTTGAAGCATTTGGTCGCAAACTCTTACCCAGAGTGGTAGAAACGCCTCCCCATCTTTACTTCAGAAAGACTCAGCTTCGCTCAGCTCTGATATTTTTTAGTCTTGTTACACACTTTATCATGCAACAGACTGGCGACCTGTCCAGGGTGTACCCTGTCTCTTGCCCTACGACAGCTGGGATAGGCTCCAGCGCCCCCAGCATCCCTGAAAAGGATAAGTGGAAGCGAATAGATGGATAATGTAACAGCCTATGAAAAAACAAACAAACTGTGAGGTTTATACCAGCAACTTTTTCCATATCCCATTTTTTTAAAAATCAGTCCTTAGTATGTGCTTTTCAAAACCCAACAAACTCAGTTGCAGCATTTTAATACATATGAAGATATGTCCAACAAATTATAGGGGTTAAAAGTTTTGCAAATCAGTTTTCTGGTTATCTTGGTCTTAGGCCTTAAATCTGAGCCCTTGCAATTTTGCTTTGCTGGAGATTTTCAGTGCTAAGTGAGTGATTTCCCATGATGCTTAAAGTTCAGAGAGTGGTAAAACTATTTGAAAAGATTCTTAACAGTCCTGATTGAGGCAATTTAGTTTTGAACAATGCTCTGGAGTTCACTTTATGTTGGTAATGAACTGTGTCTACATCAGCAAGATCTCTGGAATTAAATTAGAGATACAGCTGTGTGTTGTTAGCACAGCAATGATAAAGCATGTAACAAGACAGTGCAGTCCAGGAGTAGTAATGCAGCAAATATCACCGGAGCACTATTCGAGCCCTCGGGAGAACCACAAAGCTGTATTCAGTCCTATCAGTTAGTATCTTTATCATAAACCCACTCTACTTCCTAATTCACAGCCACCTCTTTAATCATAAACAGACAGTTGAAATTAAACCTCAGTTCTACTACTTCAATAGATCCAAATGCACACACTCTGAGACTGGCAAGAATAGAACAAACAGAAAGTAAGCTTTTAATAAAACAATGATAGGAACTTACAAGCAAATACGAAAGTTATTAGATCCTATTCTGCGCTGCTCCCTTATTCAAAAGCTGGTAAATATGCAGCTGATAGCGCTGCATATTTATTTTGGATTTTTACACTGCACGCCTATTTTTGCATGCCTGGGGATGTTTCACTTATTAGGTGAATTTGTAAATGGTTATTCTTAAGGAGTCACCAAGCTAAGCTGATAATACGTCCAAATTCCTGCCTGTGGCCATCTCCCTGTACAACGCATCCACTTAACACACTGTTTGCTGCTACAACTACACATGTTTCTTTTCCAACTATTTATTTATGAGTGACTTATGTATGTATGTATGTATATATATGTATATATTGTACTATTCTTAGTTAGTGTATTGTCTGTCTTGTCTTAATGTTGGTTTAAAATGGAGCACTGTAACAAAAAATAATTTCCCCCAGGGATCAATAAAGTATTCTGATTCTGATTCTGATTCTGAAAGTAAATAAGGAAACCAAAACTAACTAGACTAAGATAACCAAAGGCAGGGAACTGATGAAGATAGATTTTATTTAAAGTTCTAATTATTTTTCTAATGATACTACTCAAAGTGCTTTAGACTACAAGTCCATAACCATATATTCATACAGTACTGTATACACTCCAAGAACTGATTTATTAATTAATTTATTTTCTATGGTAAAAAGTAAACTAAAGCATCTAATGGGCTCTATTCATAACATGAAAATAATGGCCTGCAGAATGAAATATGGCACCTCGTGATCTTGTTTGTTTTCTTCTTCTTTTAATTATTTCAAACACGGAAACCCCTCCATGTGCAAATTATGTCTACGGTGTCTAATGTACAATGATGGTTTGGTTAGTTAGTAAGTTCCACTAACTAACTTGTACTTGTGTATGTGGTGGGTGTGGCTCTGTGTTGGATTTGTTGAAGGAGATCAGTAAGTCAGTGGGAAAAGTAACAAATCACGCTTATTTTTATCTCTCTCTAATCCACAACCTTCGACCTCAGCTGACCCGTTACGCTGCTGAAATCACCTCTCACAGCTCAGCTCACTTTATGAGCTCAGCATATTTTCTGAGTGTGAACAACTTAAAGCACACCAGTCTAACGCTGTCAGCGTGTATGTTTGTGTGTTTGTTCATGGGAGTGTTTGTGTGTCTTTAACCTCTTCTGCTTCTCCTCTAGGAATAAATGGACAGACTGTGGAAATGGATGATGGGAAGTCAGGGTATGTTGGCTCAAGGGTGGATCTGCTGTGCCGGTTCATTAACAGCTCTCCGCCTGTCAAAATCTCCCAGGTATTAATTGCTCACCTAAATGAATGTACTATGCCAAGTGTATATGGTCCAAAACGTACTAAATCACAAAAACACAGTATATCTGGTCCAGGGGGTGCCTCATTTGTCACCCTCCCATCAAGGATGGCAGATGGCTGCCTCTACTTGGGCTTGGTTCTACTGCAGGTTTCTTCCGGTGAAAAGCTACTTTTTCCTTCCAGCTGTCACTAAATGCTTACTCAGTGTTGATCGTCTGGTTGTTAGCGTTTTCCTTCTATTATTGGAGGGTGTTTACCTTCCAAATAGAGCACCTTTAAATGACTATTAAATGACTATTATTGGCAGTCTTCAAAATTGAATTAAAGACTTTGACAGGTGGGATTGGCTCCAGTCCCCCCTGTGACACTAAAAATGGATCGATAAATGGATGGATGGATATAACAGACAAATAATAATTATCACTGAGATGACAAAACCACAACTATATTCGCAAAACTAAGGCTAAAAGTAGAGTTAGCAGAGGTATAATAAACTCTTAAAATAAGGTTTTTAGAAACAGCCTCTTAAACATTTTAGTAAATGGGACACAAATCCAGTAAAACCTGGAGTAATTCGCCTTTGCATGCAAGCGTGGTGGATATAATAATAATAGTAAACCTCGATCTATTTTCTAAACCGGTTATCCAACCAGGGTCATGAGAGGCTGGAGTCTATTCCAGCTGACATTAAGCAAGCACCAAAGTAACACCCTCGTCAGCCACTTACTCTCACATCCTCACCTATAGCTAATTTAAACTCACCAGTACAAGTATTTATTACGACACAGAACAGGTTCTTACATGGATTTCTCAGTGGTGGTTTTCACAAATAGTAGAAATGCACTAACATTTAACAATAAGATAAGATGTCAGTTTTGTAAACTGCTTTTTATCCTTACAACATTGTCTCTGTAGTAAGAAGTCAATCTAAATCTGTATTTGAAATCTGTATTTGGTTGAATAAAACAAATAAATAAACACTGCTAAATGCAGTCTGTTCCATAGGTATTTGGAAAGTGGTGGAGTTTTCACAACTTTCCGTCTCTTCTCCATCATAGTTATATTTAAATGAATAAGTCAAGATGCATTTGAGGTACAGTTAAGAATTACAGACATTTTTTTAACCCCACGTTCAAAGTTAACTGAGCAAACTGTCATAATTACGCTCATGGATTTTTGTAATCAAGGCAGCACGGTGGCACGGTGGTTAGCACTGTTGCCGCACAGCAAGAAGGTCCTGAGTTCAATTCCACCATCAGGCTGGGGTCTTTCTGTGTAGAGTTTGCATGTTCTCCCCGTGTTTGCGCGGCTTCCTCCCACCGTCCAAAGACATGCAGCTTGTGGGGATAGGTTAATTGGATAATCCAAATTGCCACTAGGTGGGAGTGTGAATGGTTGTCTGTCCCTATGTGTTAGCCCTGCGACAGACTGGCGACCTGTCCAGGATGTACCCTGCCTTTTGCCCTATGACAGCTGGGATAGGCTCCAGTGCCCCCCGTGACCCTGAAAAGGATAAGCGGATGGATGGATGGATTTTTGTAATCACGTGAAGGTAAATCATTTGCAGCCCATGACTGAAACCAAATGCTGATTTTCTTCCTCTGAGATGCTTTATCAAGTTGCTGCTTGTTTATGTGTATTTCTAAATTCAGTTTTATTGCTAGTAAGTGACAGACATGCTTAGTGGAGCGTATCTTGGTTAAAAACAATATATCTTTTCTCCCATATGGAAAAGATATATATAAATCTTATAAAGTTTTTATCTGTCTTGTATGAAACTTGTATGAAAAGCATACAAGAGTGAAAACACATATAAGATCCCTTGAAAAATTATATAATGAAACTTGTATGTTTTGTATACTTACTAAAAAATATATGAAAGTAATGAGAAAGTGGCCACTTTCATGAGTAAATCATGTAAGCCTTAAATGATTTATATATGATTTGCTCATGAAAGTGGCCACTTTCATGAGCAAATCATATATGTTTTTACTATTTCTTTTCCATATGGGCTAATTGGCTCAGTCATTTTGGGGTCATTATCTTTTTGCACTGCATTTGATTAAATCAGAAAGTGTCATTTCGAAATTCATCCTGCTACTTCTGCCAGCAGTCACATTATAAATAAACACCAGTGAAGCTGTCCGTTTGGCAGCCATACCTGCCCACAACCTCACACACTGACCTAGCAGGTGTGTGAGAATCTCGTGTGCTTCGGATAATGAGCTCTTTCTTTCCTTCTCCCTGCTTTTCTTTTCCCATTATTCTGGTTAAAGCCAGTCTTAGTTTAATCTGTCCAATGAGCGTTGCAGACATCCTGAAAGGTGACTCTAGTTCATAGAGTTTGACTGTAATAAGCATACCACCTTGAGATTGTTCTTGACTTTGTAATAAACAGGAAAACAACTCTACAGTCATCCAGGTCACTTGTGTTCCTGTTTGGTGTTACTGAATTGGCCAGTGTCTTTCAAATAGCTAATTTTAGACACTTCTTAAGTTTCTCTCCTGTCTTTTGTCTTTCCTGCCTAATTTCACCCCATTAGCGTCTCTTTGGACCTCATATTGAGAGCATATTGAAATTAACTTCAGACCTTTAGTCTCCTGAATTTATTAGTACTTCTTAGTAGGGCTGGGAGTTGTTTAAAAATATCGATATATTTTTATACGAGATAAGATGTGACAATATCCTTTATATCGATATAGTCTATGTTACGTTATAATTATAGCTGTGGAGCCACAAGTTTGCCTCTCTTTCGTCAACTTTTGTCTTTACGCAACGTTACTCGGCCTCGCCTCTCCTTCACTGAACACAACTCCCCCTCCTTCCCCATCGCTTCACCTGCAGGCAGCGACAAAATGGACACGGCAAATCTCCGTTTGGAGATCCTTAAAAAATGCATCCACCTTGGTCCCTAATGGACATAAATGTCCATTCCCCAAAAAGTGCAATAAAAATATTATGTATTAATATTTTTTTCCACTTTAAATTGGTCAGTCTTTTAAAACTACTTCTCCCTGAAATATTCATATAAAGTTTTAATTATATTTTCGTTGTTTTAACCCTTTAAATCCCAGTTGTATTACATGAGCGCCCTGTTTTTTTAGCCCCAAAAAACAAAAAAACTAAATATTTTCCAAAAAAAACATTTGAAGTAATATTTGATTGTTATTATAATTAGGCCTTTAGATGGGTCAAAGATTGGCACCAAAATTCATTTTGACCTGCCATTATTTTTTTTGCAGGAGCACATTAAAAAATGCATGCCTAAGGACAATTCCCCAAAAAGTGCAATAAAAATATTAAATATTAATTTTTTTTTCACTTTAAATTGGTCAGTCTTTTAAAACTACTTCTCCCTGAAATATTCATATAAAGTTTTAATTATATTTTCGTTGTTTTAACCCTTTAAATTACAAAAAAACTAAACAAAAAACTAAAAAACTAAATATTTTCCCAAAAAAACATTTGAAGTAATATTTGATTGTTATTATAATTAGGCCTTTAGATGGTCCAAAGATTGGCACCAAAATTAATTTCGATCTACTTTTAATTTTTTTTTCCGGAGCCCAAAACGGTCTCCAGGCGGTCAATGCTGCTCTTCTAGGCCGAAAATAGTGCTTCTTCCCAGGGTAAGTCGCGACGAAGAACCGGGGCATGTTGCGTGGGACTCCTTTCTCCAGCAGACACGTGCGATACCACGTGACAACAAATACGTCATTTCCTGTTGACTAAAAAAAAAAATGCACCCTCTCATGGTCCTAGGGACCAAAAAATGGTCCCGCCCGATCAGCGGGCGAAGCCGCTGCTGCATGCCGGAGATGAGGCTTCATTTCCGGCAGGTCTGTCCAAGCAGCCCGCTGTTTTCCAGCAGAGGTCAAATGTGAAGCAAGGGCGCCACCCGGTGGACAAATAAAAAAAATTACAACTCTAAGGCCTGTAGTCCAAAACGAAACCTAAGCTGGAGACCTGACGATCCCTTTGACCGTAATTTTTCTGGCATGAAAAATAGCGTTTATAATGGGTTTCAATGTGGACATTTTTGTCCAAAGGGACTAAGGTGGATGCATTTCTGTAGCTTAGCCATTTTAGGCTAATTCAATGAATTTACACCACAATTATAAAATATAATTAAAAAGAAAATTCTTTGACAAATTTGGCTATATTCCACTCAACACAGTGAAAATGGTTTAAAATTAAAAATGCAAAAAACAATAAATGTCCCCTAAGGACCTCTGAGGGTTTTAACGAGTTACTGCGCATCGCTCCGTGCGTGGGGCTGGACGGCGTCAACGTGTTAACGAGCTAACCACGCTAACGCCATGAAGCCCACAGGGGCTGCACGGCCTAAAATCCTTTCATTCTCTTTAAAAGTTGACAGTGCGCCTTTTGTATGAATTCTGGTTGTGCTTGATGACCGCGAACCGATTTTATGTGGTACACAGCGCTCAGCAATCTGTCAAAAAATGTTTTAGTATGACTTTGGTAAGCTACGAAGCTGCACCGCTTGATGGATTGTCGGAGCATTATGGCTACCGAGGAGCCTCGCGTAGTAATACGAACTAGTGATGTGCGGATCGATCCTGAAATATCGATTCCTCCGATACCAGTTTTAGAATCGATTCTCACATTAAAATATCGATATTTTAGTAATTTAGGGTAAATTTGTAGTTTACCATTAACATGAACACAGTGGAAAGTAACTATATCATTCAGATTGTCTACATTCGAAGGAACTACTTCCTCTTCCACCTTTCATAGTCATGTGCAAAATACGGGTGCATAAATGTCTGCAGCCCCTTGGCGTGCGCACTCACAACAATGGCTGAGCGTAATTGGAGTCATGTGCGGACTATTTTACCTCCACAAACAGCTGAGCTGGTTTGCGATACATGTGGCAAAAAAGTGAGGTGTTGTGGCAACACCACTAACCTTGTCAAACACCTCAGAGTAAATCATATCACAGAATATGACAAGCGTATGTTGAGGCGAACTGAAGAGGAGGAGAGGGACAGGTGCTGCTAGGGCGAGACAGACGTCTCATGGAGTCCTTTAGTGCTGCAGGCAGGCAAGGTGTTCAAATAGCGCATAACTTCAGTTTTTTTATTTCTATATGATTAACTCTGCATTATTAAGTGATAAGAACAAGTAATCTGTTGTCCTTTAATCATTATGACACTTAAATTTGAGATACAGTAAATAAAATAAGTTTTTGTACAAAGTATCGGTATCGGATCAGTATCGTCGATACCCTGAATTCTACTTCGTATCGGATCGGAAAGGAAATCAGTGGTATCGCACATCACTAATACGTACTCTGCTTCAACGTAATATTACCGTATTGTGTGTGTATAAGGACCATAAATGGCACCTGTTAAGAGACATGCTTACGAAGCGGATTTCAAACTCCAGGCTGTCAGTCATGCAGTAGAAGTTGGGAACAGAGCAGCTGTGAAATCTGTCTCTTTGTTATTATGCTCAGCGTCTTTTAGTTTATATTTTGACTGCACAATTGTGAGCTCTTTGTTATACACAAAACCAACATAGTTTTCTTTTATTTATGGAGCCTTATTATTTAATAAATGCTCACAATTGATTTTTGAGTAATTCTTTTCATGCACATCTATGCTGTATGTTAATAAAAGTGCCCGTGTGACATCTGGGACACAGCTTTGACTAAGAACTCTCTTTTTGTTCTTACTTTATGGCTTTAAAAAAATATCAAGATATGAATTTTGGGTCATATCGCCCAGCCCTACTTCTTACCGCTAAGTTGTTCAGTGGGTGTTGTTCCTGGAAAAATGGGGCACTATGTAAAATGGGTTTAGTTAACAGTTAATGTAATGTTATTGAATATTTTGATCACATCCTGATTATTTGGATCCAGATTATTAACTGGATTTTGGACCTCCTAACAGACTGACCACGTGGTGAGGATGGGGAGCAGAGTCTCCTCTGAGCTAACAATCAGCACAGGATCACCACAGGGCTGTTGTCTCAGCACTAAACTCTTCACAACACTGTCATCATCAAGTACGCTAATGGCATCACCATCCTCGGGCTCATAAAAGGTGGGGGATGAGTCTGCATATAGGGACTTGGTTAAAAACAATGTCTACAGAGAGGAGAATAACCTCCTCCTCCTTAACATAAAAAAAACATCAAATAATTGCAGACTTCAGAAAACACCCCCCGCTTCTATAGCCATCAATAGGACTGAGGTAATGAGAGCCGACAGCCACAAGTTCTTTGGTTTTCATGTGACATTGACTATGACTGTAAACATCACAGCAACAGTGAAAAAGCTCCAGCAGCAGCAGCTTTATTTCATCATGCTGCTCAGGAAGGCAGAAGTGAGCATTCATGCCCTCACTCAAGCTTACAGAGAACTGATGGACAGCATCCTGACTCCTGGCATTACTGTCTGGTACAGAAACACCACCCAGGCCGAGAGGAAGGCTCTCCAGAGAGTCATAAAGACTGCAGAGGGATTATAAGGCTTCATCTTCCATCAATGAAACAAACCACTGTAAGATAAGAGCACTTCATATCATCAGAGACATCCCCATCCTTAATAACAATAAAAAAACAATCAGCACACAGCCTGAGACGCAGCACAGCAGACACAGCACACTTCCACTACAGCTTCGCTCCTGCCACAATCAGAATGATGGCAAGAAACAAAATAAGGACTGACTAAAATACACACAAGTGTAATAAACATTTCCATAGCATGCAATATGTTTTCATACTATAGTTATTTAAGTGTTTATAGTAATTTACAGTGACTTGCTGTTCCTTAAACTTGGAATAACTTGAAATATTGCCCCTTAATTGATCTTTGTTTTATTTAGCTTTGACTCTAATCGCTGCTCAATGTCTCTAGTATGTGGCAAATAAAGATTTTTTAATCTATCTTTTCTGATTTGATTTAATTTTAAATACGTTATGATGTACAGGGATACAATTACAAAACTTGTGCCACTGTCTAAAAAATGATGGGCCTGACCCAAGTGGGATAAACTCATTTCCTACAATAGGAATGTTGCCTCAAATCATATTTGTTGTGTGACATCTGTGGCTCATCTAAGATCTTTCAAACTTGAGCAGTATGATGTTCTCCGTCATGTCAGGCATCTTTTCTCCATCGTGAATCATCCTTCTTTCTTTAGGTAACATGGCAGAAACTGGTGAACGGCACAAAGCAGAACGTGGCAATAGCAAATCCATCCCTGGGTGTGTCTGTGGCCCCGCCCTACAGGGACCGCGTTACCTTCAAGAACGCAGCGGTGAGGCGACGAACTCCCACTCTTGAAGACACCACCATCACTTTCTCTTCACTTCGCCTCTCTGATGAGGCCACCTACATCTGCGAATACACCACCTTCCCCGCAGGAAACCGAGAGAACACAGTGAACCTGACTGTCTACGGTAAGGCAGACCTTTGATGGATGATCTGTCGGTGTAGCACAGGTGGATTGCCATCCTCCATCCTTGACAGGAGATGCTGGACGTAAAATTGTTAGAGTTATGATAAGCATAAAAGGTTCAGGACTTTAGAAACTGTAGACTCATGAACAAAAACTTGTAACGTGAGGTCCATATTCAAATGCATCTACTCCTCATATTTCTCTAATTTTAACAGACAACATCAATCGCTGTCATCATGTATCTGCCAGCAGGAAAACCAATATGAATGTCAGAGATGATGTGTTTGGTTATTTGAATATTTAGAGTGCCAGTGTATTGCTCTCTTAAAAATATCAACAGTCCCACCGTCCTTTAAGCTGCTTATTACAGAGTTTTTTGATTATCTGAACACTCACAGTCAGACATGCCAGGACATTTGAAGACATCATATTCAAATCAAGAAACAACCCAACTATTTCATAATTTTGTTTGGCCTAAATAAAATAAAAAAAGTATCATCAGTGCACCGTTTAAAAAAAAAAAATCCTGTTTTACTAGGCGGTTCTTTATTCATCTGTAACAAGTTTAGTTTTTTTCAAGGTCGAGAATGCACTGTCGCACTCATTTCTTCATTCATATAACAGAAGTTTTCTTGATTGATTTTGTTACTTTCCTAAATATACAGTGTAAACCAGCTTTCAGGTGACTGCTGTCGATACGCTATATGAACGAAAGCTTTCGCTTAATCGTTAAATTCAGGTGTTTTCATCCATACACTTAGCCTCTGCAAACATTTGTGAAAGAATCGGTTGTTCTTAAGGTGTTAAGGAAACACAGCAACTCTGGAAAAAAAGAGCCAGACCACGTAAAGCAGGGGTGTCGAACTCCAGGCCTCGAGGGCCGGTGTCCTGCAGGTTTTAGATCTCACCCTGGGTCAACACACCTGAATCAAATGATTACTTCATTCATTAGCAGGCATCTGGAGAACTTCAAGACATGTTGAGGAGATCATTTAGCCATTTGAATCAGCTGTGTTGGATCAAGGACACATCTAAAACCTGCAGGACACCGGCCCTCGAGGCCTGGAGTTTGACACCTGTGACGTAAAGAATCACAAGTCGCTGAGTATTGAGCTCCATAGTGCATAAAAGTTGCTGACTCAGTAACTCCAGAGCTCCAAACCTCCTCTTACATTGACATCAGCACAAAAACTGTGTGCTGGGAGCTTCATGGCTCCTGTACATGTAACGTGTGGCCCGGTACTTTTGTCTATACAGTTTATATAAGGTCAAAGCCATAGTTTTACTTATCAGCACTTTCATCAAACATTGTGTTGTATTACATTTTCACAGTTCGCCCAACAACTCAGATGAGTCTGTCCACACCAACACTGGTGGCTCGTTCATCCAACCTAAAAACTCCAGTGGCTACCTGCGTCTCTTCCAATGGAAAGCCACCCGGTACAATCAGGTGTGTGGGAATTCACTTTTCCTTTTCACAGCGTGCTGTCCTCTGATTAAGGTTTGCCTTTGTCATCTTCAGATAATGGTAAATGGCCTGTATTTATATAGCGCTTTACTAGTCCCTAAGGACCCCAAAGCGCTTTACATATCCAGTCATCCACCCATTCACACACACATTCGCACACTGGTGATGGCAAGCTACATTGTAGCCACAGCCACCCTGGGGCGCACTGACAGAGGCGAGGCTGCCGGACACTGGCGCCACCGGGCCATCTGACCACCACCAGTAGGCAACGGGTGAAGTGTCTTGCCCAAGGACACAACGACCGAGACTGTCCAAGCCGGGGCTCAAACCGGCAACCTTCCGATTGCAAGGCGAACTCCCAACTCTTGAGCCACGATCGCCCCAGATAATGAGAGTGTTACTGCTAAATCTGTCTCATCTCCATGCTTTCCTCTTTTTAAAAACTTCTACTTTTTGTCCACTAAAATAAACATTTAGGTTACATTTACTGCATACACATGTATTTGTGCATCTCCATTAAGTCCTCACTGATGTGAGCAGGTGGGAGACCAGGGTACCTGGAGAAGTGACCACCCGAGAGTACAGGAACTCAGACGGGACATTCACGGTTCAGAGCGACTACATTTTGGTGCCCAGCAAAGAAACGCACAAAGAGACACTCACCTGCGTCACCACCTACAACGAGGAAGTCTACACTGACAGCGTCACCCTCGATATTCAGTGTAGGCCTCTTTTAAACCTAACAACCACATGACAGTACAGGCACTGAGAGCTTTTGTTGTGATAGTATTGCCAGCTAAATGTTTGTGCATGTGTGCGACAGATGAGCCAGATGTTTTAGTGGATGGGTTTGATGGAAACTGGTACCTGAACCGAGACAATGTTCAGCTGAGCTGCATAGCTGATGCCAACCCGGCCGTCTCTCTGTATCAGTGGAGAGTGTGAGTATAGCTCTAACATTTATTTTCTTACTTTCAGCACTCATGCAGCAGAGAGCAGATCATTTTCACTGGCTTCACCAGCGTGGTGTCTGAGTGTGATTCCAGCTTCTGCTTATGCATTATATTAAACTGCCATTTGACTGATTAATAGTCACAAACACCATGTAAACTCTTTATACTATTGACCAAATTACAATAGTGTCAATTTAATTCAGTTTAGCTCATTTTTATGCCATCTTGGGTGTAATGGCCGACCTAACAGCTCATTCAAGAGCTATATTTTTAGTTGTCACAGAAACCCTGTCCCACAGCGATGTAAGCAGGCTTTTATATAAAGAACCAGTTCAAATAATATAGACTGAATGTAACTTTTAAACTCTTGCGAGCCCTGAAGTGAGGTTCCCTCTTGGTTTTATTTCTTTCCCTTTTAGCTTCCTACGATAAAAGCATTCTTTCTTCCTTTTCTGGGGAGAGTTTACGTAGTGGTCTCTGTTGTCCTACTAGTCACCGTTTTAGCTCCAGATAGCTCCAGGAGAAACCTGTTTTGATTCAACAAGTCTTCATTTTCCTGGGAGATTTCATATCCAGTGGCAAATAGTGGTAGTGAGGCTTATAAGAACAGAAGGTGTTTTTATAATTTAGCTTCCACATAGGGAGATCAGAATCCGCTTCATAATTAAAAAGTTAAAGCCTAACAGCTGCTGCTGAGTGTCTAAGAAACATTGTAATATCTGGTCGTACTTTATCAGTTACACAGGAGTCTATTATTCCTAACGGCTTTATATATTTTTGTAGCTTCTGTTTTGTGGTGTACTCCTGGGTTTGTAAACTTTGATTTCACACCACTGTGTACTGTTCAGGATTAATGGCACCATCCCGAGCAATGCTGAGATCCGAGACAACGTCCTTACCTTTAAAGGGCCGGTCACATATGACCTGCAGGGAATCTACGTGTGCGATGCAACGAACAGCATCGGGACAAGATCGGGCTCCGTGGAGGTCAGTGTTTTAGGTAAGATTACATGAATTTGTCTGAAATTCAACATTACTACTTCTGATATTGTTAATGCTTTACTATTAATAATAGTAATATATAACACTCCTTCAGAAACAAGGTTTTGCTTACTGCTTTACACTCAAATTTTCCGTGCTGCACAGTTTTTGGAGCTTTTCCTTAAAAGTGTGTTGTTGGGTTTTTTTTTCTGCAGAAAAACCATTACCGCAGATCGCAACGAGTGATGTCATCAGCGTAATCGCCTTATTATTGGCTGCTGGAGTGCTCCTGGGCATTACTATCACAGTCCTGGTGCTTAAAATAAGAAGTAGAAAGTACGACGCCTCGTACGTAAACAGCTCTCCATCTTTTTGCTTCACACGTGCCTGTTTTTTACGACACGGTTTAAAACCTTTAATACATCACTTATTTTGTTTTCTGCTTGATCAGTGACTCTCCATCCAGAAAATTGTCCCAGCCAATAAGAAAAAGGCCAGCAGATGACGTCCAGGTAACGTTTGCACTGAGTGGAATTTAGATAGCACATATTTAAAAAGTTTGTAAAATGTCCACAGGGATTTGGCTAATCCACTAATAAAATAGAAATAAAAATAAAATTGTTCCGGGCCACTACTGAGAGGACAGAAACTTCAGTGAGGACTTTTATGTCGTAAAGTATGTACCTATAGTTCAGGATTTGTACTAGCTTAGATACAATTACCCCTTATTTCTTCATGTTTTCCTTCCAAGAAGACAGACTTACTTACTTAAGTAAGTAAGTAAGTAAGTAAGTAAGTAAGTAAGTAAGTAAACTTTATTTATTAAGCGCTTTTCACAGACAGACAATCACAAAGCGCTGTACACAAATATTAAAATAAACAATAAATTCAATAGACATTATATACAATGTAAAAGATCAAATGTAAAAAATGTAAAAAATATAAAATATGTAGATCAACAAAAGGCTTGTTTGAACAGAAGAGTTTTTAACTGTTTTTTAAAAGAATCCACAGAGTCAAGCAAACGTAATTGTAGTGGTAAACTGTTCCACAGCCAGTGGGCTTGAGCAAGTTTTCCAGGTTCATAAAGGCCTTTTAAAGCTTTTCTTTGCTGCTTTTTCCACTGTTCATGACCATTTTTAGAGGAATTATTTGTTTGTTTGTTAAACCACTTAACACCGACTGAGTCATTCAAGCTTAAAAAAAGTCACTTAACTCAAGGGATAAACCAGTGTTGAGTGTACACACTGGTTCAAAAGAAAGAACCAATTTTAAATTGTACTGTTAGACACTTTATTACCAGCAGCCCCCCCTCAATTTAGTTATTTGAATGTCAACCTTAACACAGTTTGACAGGCATAAAATAGTAATTTGGCATCTAGATGATCCCCAAATAGGTTTTAGCCAAAAACTTTGATTGGTGTGCAGTATGTTCTCAGGAAATTTCAAGTAACTGGACAAGTGGAAGACAACAGAAGACCTGAAAACTATTTACAGCAGATAAACAGTATCTGACGCCGCTTTCTTAAGAAACAGGAAGAAAAATCCAGCAAAAACATGACACAGGAGCTGGGAGATGCATCTGGCCCCTCTCTTGAATAGTTTTCTGTTCACTGACGCCTCATCAGGATTGGTCTCAGTGGAAGTGTGGATGTTAAGAAGCTATTCTTAATGAAGGGAAACAGGGAGAAAAGGGTGGCGGTATGCCACATTACACAAGAACTGGCCTGAAAATCAGTGTCAAATTTAAAAATGTCATTAGATATCAGGTCAGGATAGAGGTACAGTGACTGTCTTCAGCCATCTGTAAAACATTGTGGAGGTTCTGTCACGGTTCAAAGCTGCATTTCAGCCAGTGGTGAACATAGATTATAGTAGATAGAAAAACATGAACATAGCAAATGACCACAAACACACTTCCAATTCTATCAAAAGCATACCTGGATAGAAAAACACAGCGGAGCACTATCAGTCATGGATTGTCCTCCCCAGACCCTGGACATCAGCATTAGCCGCGTGGGGTCATCCTGACAGAGAACGGAGGAAAAGCCAGCCGACATCCAAAGAAGAGCTTTGAGTACCCTTCAAGAAGCTTAAAGAATTATTCCTGAAGACTAATTAAGGAAATTACAATAAAGTTTGACTGAGAGTGTTCAGGCTATGTTGAAGAGTAAAGGCAGTCATACTAAATACTGACTGTAAATCTTATTAGAATTGTACAAACTCTGTTTTTGCCTTATATGCCTTATTTATGTATTTCCATGTAAGTTTGTACCTGTTTCCCATCTTCCTTCACTGAAAAAAAGACCATGTTGGATTTACTTAATTCAATAGTGGACATTGGTGGCACACAGTTGTTTTGCTTTGGCAGAAACTTAAACAACTTAGTTAAATCAACATAACTTATTCATATTCAATAAACCTGTGCATTTTGTGTTGATTAAACAGGATTGAAACATGTGTAGATGAAGTAAGTTGAACTCCTGGAATATTTTAATCGTTCACAATTTTGTCATTTTATTCCAAAACTATTCAATAGCTTTTACCCCAGTACTATGTGGTCACTTAAATACTACATGTTATCTTCATATTATATAATGTTCAACAAAGTCTAGAGTCTGGTTAACATAAACATTAAATGGATTTAATGTGTGTTAGCCCTGCGACAGACTGGCGACCTGTCCAGGGTGTACCCTGCCTCTCGCCCTATGACAGCTGGGATAGGCTCCAGCGCCCCCCGCGACCCTGAAAAGGATAAGCGGAAGCGAATGGATGGATGGATGGATGGATGGATTTACAGCAATTACCTTCCTCCTATCTTTATACAAGTTGGAGGGGTGGCTGGGGCATAACTCTGAAGTGATAGATTAAGAGGCAGGGTACACCTTGGACAGCTCACCAGTCTATCAAGTAGAGACAAACAACCATTCATGGGCAATTTGGAATTAACCTAACTCTAATAATTGCATGATTTTTAACTGTGGGAGGAAACCAGAATACCCAGAGAGAACCCAGTGCAAACTAGCCAGATTGCAGATTTGAACCCAGGACCTTCTTGCTGTGAGACAACAAAATTGACAAAAGTTTGAAATCTCATGTGATCTTGTGAATTTCATAAGTCCAGCAACTAGCCACTCTTACTAGATTGTATCATGTCATCTCAACAAGAACAAATTAAGGTGTTGAATTTCATACAAATCCTACATGATTTAATTACGTTCACCATAGAAACATGAAATTATTTTGTTCAAATTACAAGTTAGACTTTTGTAAATGTAACAATCACCCAGCCTTCAGCGGCTGCTCGACTTGACTGAGATGGATGCCTTCCTCAAACCACGATCCAAAGCCGTCGAGATGAAATCACAT
Organism: Aulonocara sp. 'chitande type north' Nkhata Bay; assembly: GCF_057382095.1. Lineage (NCBI taxonomy): Eukaryota > Metazoa > Chordata > Actinopteri > Cichliformes > Cichlidae > Aulonocara > Aulonocara sp. 'chitande type north' Nkhata Bay. Next base: position 16,838,149 of record NC_141353.1, on the reverse strand, counting down.
GCAGTGTCGCGAGATTTAACATTGCTATATTATTGACTTACTTACTCACTCGAACATGATATGTGTTGTAGAGACCCACCTTTTAGCACATCCCAGCACACCCACTCACTTCACCAGATGCACCTTGTTTAGTTCTCTCACCTTTGAGTGGGTGTGGTGCTTGTCCTTGATTGCACTCACCTGTCACACATTATATGTCACACAGTACATAAGGACTGCATTCACTTTTGGCTCACTCTTTCCTCACTTCCACACGGGGCGGCAGCTGAGGTGAGGTTCTGTTTGGGTTTTTATTTTATGTAATGTTAAGGTAATGAGTAACTTGAATCTCTGTTTTCTTTCAGCATTGGCAGTCCATGTGTGTCTTTGTTTCCTTCCTTTTTTGCCTTATTTATTTGAGAATAAAAGGAGTACCCTGAAAATAATTCTGCATTAGATGGCTGCTTTTCTTATTCTAACCGGATGAGCCCATGAAGCTGATTGCTTCAGCCCTGAACCTTCCTCCCTTCAAAACAATATGAACAATTTAATATACCATCTCTGCATATAATGCAGTTTCTACACTATACTGTATCTACACTTCACTTTAAAGCATCAGGCAATTGTGTTGAATACACGCAAGATGCTTACATAAATCCAAGAGATGGGCAATCCCTTTTTTTTTCAGTGTAGTGAAATTTAAACCCCCCCCCCCCCCCCCCCCCCCCCCACAGATGATTCACGACTCACAATACTGTAGATCTTTAATAAACACGCCTCCTTTCTTCACAGCATTCAGCACGGTTTTACGAAGAGCTTCCAAGCACAGCTGACTATGTGAGCTACAGACTGGCCTGTAACAAAGAGGATTACCCAGAGCCCTACTCCCCTCCAATCAACCCTCCTCTTACATTTCTTCCCCAGCACCCCTACCACTCTACTCCTCCAAACCCTGCAACGACCATCAGCAGCACCGCCGCATCAGGAAACACCTTCTCTCCTCCTTCACACACCACTGCCATCTTTAAATACCCCTCTGTACCAGGTCTGTCCTCTCCTCCCCCAGGAGTAGCAGCGTACACTTTTCCCAAAGAGCAGTATGTCTGAAACGACATCAGCGAAACGACACGAATGAAAAAAAACAAAAAAAACCCCAAACATATTTAACCTGACTGGACTATGGGGCAGTGTCTCTGCACCACTGAGGATAAGGACAATAAAGGTTTGGCTATTGGACTTTGAATTAAGGCCAGTTTGGAAACATTTTCTCTCTTTGTCCTGATTTATTGTGCTCTACTTGTTCAATGAAAAAAGGAAGGCTGTGACCCTTAAAGGTGAATTGAATTTCTTTTGAAAAATGTCTATTTCATGGTTGTATTAGATTTTGATTATATCAAACTGAATGGATGGGGTTATCTCTTGATGTGGTTGATTACTTACTTTATCCTCTATAGCATCATTTTGTAAAAAAAAAAAAAAAAAAAAAAGAAAAAAAAAGGAAAAAAATAAAGAAAAGAAAAGAGGAAAAAGTAAATGGAAACAAAAAGAAAAAAGAAAATACAGTTTCCTACTTGATATTTGATTCCCATTGTCTTCATCCCGTGGAACAACAGATATTACCTTTTGATTTTACCTCTTGGTTTAATGTAATACTACTGCTGTGCTTGTATTTTGTATAATCTACCTTTTTTTCTATGTAAAGAAAAATGTTTTTATTTACTGAGGAGATTATGTGATGATTTGTAAAGTTGATGTTTTTATTTGTGGTATCTGTGGGTTTTAGCATTCATTGACACTGGTTGTTATTTTGTTAAATAAAAATGATCACATAAATGTGCTTCAACAGTCTAGTAGCTGGGTAAAACAAACTCACCGCAACATGGCTGTGATGGTAGGACCCTCTTTTGACATTCAGATCTGTTTGAGATCTTCGTGGCACAGATTCAACAAGGTGCTGGAAACACTCCTCAGAGATTTTGGTTAATACCGACATGGCAGCATCACACAGTTGCTGCAGATTTGCTGCAGGTCCAGGATGGGAATATCCGGTTCCAACCCATCCCAAAGCTGCTCTATTTAATTAATTAATCTAATAATGGTGTGTTATCCTGCTGGAATCAGGAGCCTCAAGACGATGGATACACTGTGGTTATAAAGACAACCTGCGGTGTTTCAAGGACGCTCAGTTGGCACTTAAGGGCCCAAAAAGAAAAATCCCCCACCATCACACCACCAGTCTGAGTCATTAATAAAATCCAGGATGGAGTCATGCTTTTACGTTATCTACACTAAACTCTGACCCTACCATCTGAGACCCTTCTGACCGGGCAACATCTTTCAAATTTTCAGTTGTCCAGTTTGGTGAGTCTGAGACGCTCTTCTGCATACCTTGGCTGTAACAAGTGGTTATTAAAGTTACTCTTGCCTACCTAACAGCTCAAACCAGTCAGGCCTTTCTCCTCTGACCTCTGGCGTCAATAAGGCATTTTCATTCGGAGAACAGCTGCTCACTGGATGTTTTCTCTTTTTCTAGTCATTCTCTGTAAAACAGAAAGATGGTTGTGCGGGAAGATCAGCAGTTTCTTAAAATATTTAGAACAGTCCATCTAGCCAATAAACGTGCCAAGTTCAAAGTCACTTTATTCACCCTACAACTCCATTGTAATGCAGGTCATCTCGACAGTGTCTACATGCCCAAATTCAGTGAGTTGCTGCCATGTGATTGGCTGATTAGATCTTTGAGTTAACCAATAGAACAGATCTACCTAATCAAGTTTCTATAAGTAGGCGGCCCATTTAAATAATTGTGTTACAAACACTGAAGTCTGCAATGGCTTTCTTTCATTTTGGATAAAAAAAAAAAATCTCTAACATTAGTGACCAATTTACTTTTTAACTAGTGAGACTGAATAAAAAGTTATTAAAATTTAACCTGTCAATGCTGAAAGGGTAACTGAATTTGTTTGTGTGTGATAGTTTCACACACAAACAAACTCTCCCATGTACACAACTATACACTTACTCTGTGATTTAAATCCCTCAGGGATTTAGCTAATTATTTCAAAGAAGCAGATTAACAGCGGGATCAAGAAGTGTCAGCCCCACTAATGACACTAATGACAACCAGAAATGACACTTTAGCTTCCTAATGCTGAAGTCCTGTTTATTTAAAATGTGGATTTGGGCCAACAAGGCTTAGCACTGAAAGGAAGAGGATATTAGCTTAGTAATAACATCAATGTTACAGCTTTAAACATGAATACTTAAATCACTTAAATCTTCACCATTATGACACTGGTATCATTAACTATCATTAACTGACTGACTACCTAAACCATGTTAATTAAAACATTTTTAATGCTTAATTTGTGTGTTTTGATTTAATGTTATTTCCCAGAAGATTATAATTGTCATTATATTTACAATCTAGATGTTTAAAAAAACAGATCTATTATGGATTCTATGTCTGGCTCATAGCTCCCTCTCTCTCCTTGTCAGCTGCTACTTTCAAATGTGCAGTTTTTATAGTGAAAGCGAGTGCATCGACTCACTCTTGAGTCTGCTGCTGCTGCCGCTGGGCTTTAAAGTTGATGAATATTGTAATCAGTTTCTGATTGTACCAAGGGAACGCCTTGTTCCTCTGCATAAATCTGATCAGATTTACTATTAAGCTCTCAGACAATAAGTATATAAATGCATACGTTGTACTTCCATAAAACAAAACTGCTCCGAGTGGCACCAGGCTCAGATTATTTTCTTTTGGATTCATTTTCTGATTTATTATGAACCTTAATATCTTGTTGGGATTTGATGAACTGAAGCTAAAACTGATCTCATCTCACATTACATGCTACCTAAAAGTCCCTCCTGCTCCTCTACAAAGATAAAAACTTTCTTTAAAAAGAAGGATTAGGAAAAATGGACCCCAAGACCGTGCATACATGCAGGATCCGTTTTTTATTAACTGGAAATATACATCTTAGTATGTGCAATGATAAAGACCATGCTACGAGGAAACACGGCAAATGACTGCAAGATGCCAGATATCTAAATCAATTTCAACACTAATCCCATCAGTACAGGTTAAGCTTCCCATTTGCTCCTCATATGATCTGATGAAGAAATCTGAAGCCTTTGATTTCACTGTTTACCTAACAAAACAAAGATACAATAAAAAAAACATTGTTTGATCATACTTTGACTATACAAATGAATATTTTTGCTGAGATCCTCACCTACTAAATCATTAAAACCTCTTGTTTTTTGCACAAGATATTTTTGTATTTAAGCTGACACTAAAAGAAAAACAAAGGACAAAAAGAAAACATAAGAAGATATTAATCTCTTTTAATCCCCCCCCCCCACCCCTTTTTTTTTTATTTATCCCTGAGCTTTGAGTGCATCCTCTGCGAGGCTATATGAAAATGACTGTTGATAACATTGATCAGCATTCCCACTTTGGTCACAGCTTGAAGAGGATGATGTAAGAAAATAAAAGAAAAACTGCACTCTATGAATATGAAAAAAAAGGATTTCATTACAGTAAAACCTTTGTGAGATTTTCACATGTGAAAGACGTGTAGAGGAATGTCAGCTTCATCCAGTGCAGCCTTGGCTGTATGAGTAGTTGCGTGAAAGGCTAACCCATCCACTCATGCATATATCTTGCATAATAGATGATTTTGGTATAACTGATATTCTAAACCAGCAGGAGAAACAAAGACGGACAGAGAGAAAGGAAAAACCCATTAATACTTCGGTCTAAATCAGTTTACCGATCCTCCGTCCCTTCCTGCTCTCAGTCTTGTGAAGTCAGTCTCTGCAACTGGATTCCCCGAGAAACTCGTGCATCAGAAAGACAGAACGACGAAAGCCTCAGGCACCTGAGGGCAGGCAATAACGTGCTATTTTCAGGGCCACGAAATATTCACCTTTCAATCTCAAACACATTTTTTTGGAGTAAAGAAGTTGTTGGACTCAAGATCATCATGATACCATGGTGGCACCACTGCTAGAACTGGCTGTTCTGTTTCTAACTACCAGTCTGGTCACTTTGGGGGCAAATGGTAAGAGTTTTCCAGTGTCCGTGGATTAATTTACACTTTTATTGTTATTGTCTACATAACATCAGACACTGATTATTATAACATCACCTAAGTAGGTACTTCAGTACCTGCAATTCTGTTGGAATTATTGCATAACAGACAAACTAGTAAAGACTTATTACAATTTCTATGGTATTTTTTACTCTCTGTCACATTTCAAAATTCGTTATGCTCAAAAAAATTTGAGATTTTGGAATGTTTTTTAAACAGAAAAACGGATAAATCTGTTTGTATTTGTCTCACATGGATCAAATGATGATATACAGAACCTTGCAGATGAAATTAAAAACAAAGAAGAAAGAAAATGTGTTTGAAAACTGAATCTGGCATTAAAAAAATATTAGAATTGCTTTTTATAACATTACACTGCCTCTGAAACTGACTGTGTAATCAATCCTGCAACTGAACACTGACCAGGCATTTGACACCACCGTCTCCTGTTGCTTAATAGACACTCACAAACAAAGTGTTTGTGTGTGGGTCCATTATTTTATGGACCCACACACATTGTACCCACACACATTGGCCATTGTATCCTCTGCCTCCTCCAGATGTGCAGATCAATCATAAAGGGGAGGTGGTGTACCAGGACACCAGTGTGTATGGGGTGGTGGACAACGCGGTGACCCTGGAGTGTGGTACCACCGTGCCTGACATGTATATATGGAGCTTCACCAAACCCGGCACTGAAGCAATAAAGGCTGTGGTGTATAATGTGGGTCAAGGAATAAAGACCCAGAAGTTGGCTGAGACACTCGGCCAACCAACAGTCATCTCAAACAGCTCAGCTTTAAAGATCGAGAAGCTCCCTCTGGCATCACATGGCTTATTCACCTGCCAGGCCTTCTATGACATAGCACAGGAGGCCAAAGTCTACTACTACTATGTCCATCTGACTGTTCGAGGTAAGAACTCCCCTCAGAAACAATGTTCTTCCTAAACACTCTCAGATCACGGCAAAAAAGAGCTAGTCTGCACAAGGTGAAAAACTTCAGCGGCTTTATAGAAACTAATATTTGAAGCAGTTGCGAAATAATCTTGGAGAAACAAAAAACCTTTGGGCCATCTTTCATCTTGGTGCCCTATGTGTTGACCAAACTTTAAAAACAATAGTTAATGGACATAATTTTAATTCTATAAATATGTACATATAAAGACAGCATTAACCAAGAGTCACGAAAGAGAGAATAGTACACCAAATGTGGAGGCCAAGAAAGTGAAGGCATAAAGTGACACCTTGATGTCCACACAGGTGTGGGCCCTTTTTTCATATCACCCTACACACAGTTTTGGAGCTCAGTTGGTCAACACAGCCTGCCATAAATTCCAAGATGCTTGTCAGTGTCACCTGCTGTGATCAGTGATTCTTGATTCAAGCTACTAGCCATCAATGGCAGTATTTCGCTTTGCTGCTCAACGTAGTGAAAGATGTTTTTCAAAGAAGTTTCCAAAGAGACTTGCAGTGGAAACGTGGTTTCCACTAAAGCGATACAAGAGGAGAGCTTATGTATTTGGTTGCTCAGAAAATTACCAAGAAAGTAACTGTGAGCCAGGCTGTTTGTCTTTGCAGGCAAAGACCAGATCCTCCTCCTTGTGCATGCAGCAGTTATCTTGTTTGTTGTACTTGTCTCAGGTCTCTACTACTACAAGCACAGATTAAACAGGAGTTGCTGTTGGCCTTGTGACTACATCGGAAGACACAAAAACAGGCCCAGGTCCCAGGCAGTGAAGTGCAGATGGAGACTCTGAAATATGTTAGAATCTGACACGTTCTCTTAAACATGCCATCAAGCATTCCTGACAGAAGAAAGACAACAGCCAGAGTGCATTAACAATCAAAAATGGTGTGATAAAGTATATAATGGAGTTGAAGGGTGTGATGTTTGTGACTGGGCTATAAGTGCAAAAATGAGGTCCTTGGTACTGAGGGGGAGGAGCCTTGGGAAGATTAACTGATATCAAAGCCTCTTCGAAGCTGAAGATTGTGTTATTTATTGAACACTGTGACTCATTTTCAGTGAAGACGGTAAACATACCTTCACGTGTGTAACTTTATCTTAACCACAGTGCCTGTCAGCAAGCCTTACCTCCTCGTGAACAATGCTCCTCCAGTGGAAGGATCTACAGTGTGGATGAACTGCAGTGTGGAAAATGGGACTGGACCGATCCTGTATGTGTGGCACTATGAAACCTACAATGGTAACGCCACAACCTTTGAAATGGGCAACAGCAGCATTATTAACATGAACAAAGTTAACCGCAATCACACCGGTTGGTACCGCTGTGTGGCCAGCAACGCCGTCAACAGCGAGAGCTCCAAACGTCTATGGCTGGACATCCTCTGTGAGTATAATTAGATCAGGCAGACCTATTTCTTCATTCGTTATTCATTTCTTCATTTAACAATTAAAAGAAAGCATCAGTATGTAAAAACTTAATGCACTGAAGGTGTTTTGAGCATTTTTCAGTTAAATTTATTTACTTCTGTATTGTTTCCATCTAAAAAAAAAAGTAATGCCCTGTTAAGAATTTGGCTTTTATCCCCAAATTCAAAAAATGCTGATCACAGTACAAAAATTATGCAATTATCTGAATTTTTAGGGAATTACACATATTAGGGTTAATTTAGCTGCTGTATGTCTCAACTGCTAATGTAAAACTAAGTAAGAGTCCTACTTTAAACTGGATTTCTTATTAGCTTTCTGTAATCTGCATTTAACACGCCTGTGTTATGTGGGCTTGGGCTTGAAGCTTTCCTTGTTGATAAAGCTTGTAGTTAATGATGGATCAAGTTAGAGTTAGTTTGCTTTCTGTCGCATAAAACAAAGATTTCTTTGTTTCACAGGCACATAACACGCCTGTGTCCCTTATTTCTTGATTTGCGTTCATATTCTTTCTCCTCAGTTGGACCAGACATTCCTCAGATAGACGTGACTCCGTACACTATGACCAGGCGGGGTTACACAGCTCTGGAGACGGAAGCTGTTTCCTTGCTGTGTCAGGCCCAGTCCAATCCAGCCAGTCAGTACGTCTGGTTCTACAACAGCTCCCAGGTCTATACTGGGCAGAAGTTCACCATCACCAAGATCCTCCGTATGCACACTGGTGACTACACCTGTTTGGCACAGAACACCTACCTCAACACCAGCTCCAATAACACCATCAGCCTGACTGTCTACTGTGAGTGTGACCTCTGACCTCGTGACCATGCTATTAATCATCTTACTCCTCTGTCAATCCTTGTATGCTGCACTGACCTGAGCTGTTCCATCGCTGTACTGCATTTACCAGGATTATAAAACACTACAATGTCATTAAAATCACAATTTCACATTTTTAATAAAACACTACAAACAACTTTTATTTTCATCTTTCTTGTTCATGAATATCCTACCAACTTCTAACTTCATATGTTCTCCCCCCACAGACCCCCCAGATGGCTCCCCGTCCTGTTCTGTGGAGCCGGCTCTGAATCACACCTCTCTGCGGCTGCTGTGTTCCTGGCCTGGTGGATTCCCCTCACCTTCCCTCCACTGGACTGGAGACCTGATACAAGATCAGTTCAACACACCCCAGCAAACAAGTTCAGCCTCCAGCACTACCATCCTCATCAGCACTGCAATCTCGCTGCCCTCTGGAGGCCCGACTTCTAATAACAGCTTGTTTACGTGCCTGGGCTCCCATCCTGCCTTGAAACAGTCGACACAGTGCAGCACACGCACATGTGGGTGCAGAAATGTCAACAAAGAACAACAGAAAGTTAAACAAATGAGAGAGTAAATGTGAAGATTATACACTTTCAACATCACTCATTTGATTTATCCTCCATCAGATATTCCCCCTGCAGAGCCAGTGTGTTTTGTTGACGTGACTAATGACAAACAGTACTTCATGATGTCCTGCTCCTGGGAAGGAGGGTTCCCTAAAGCCTTGGTGTGGTGGGAGGGACCTGCGGGCCAGAGCAGGGGTGGAAAAGAAAACTCCAACATCCTCATCCTCCCGTACGGGACAGCTCACAGCGGGAAACCTTACACCTGCTATGCCAGGCACCCACTTCTGGTTCAATCCAAGACCTGCAGCCTCACACTGGGTCGGTGCGAGTGATGTTCAGCTTACTTAATCTGAGAACCATGTTATCACTTCTACACAAACATTGCACAAAGATTTTAAAGGATCCTTAAATTTTTAAGCCTTTGAATTGTGACAACTTCATGTACAAATCCAGACATTTTTTAGACCTTTTTAATGGAAGGAATAAAACGTAAATGCCATTATTAATTTATTTGAATTTATATTTTCTAATTCAGGATGTTACATAGAATAAGTTAAAATATGTCACGTTTATCTGAGTGATGCTTCGTTATAACAAATGCTCATCATACGAATTTGCTCAACCACACGAATTCAATTTAGTTTTATTTATAAAGCACCATATCACAACAAGAGTTGCCTGAAAGTGCTTTACATTGTAAGATAGATACTACAATAATACAAAGAAAGCAGAGAAAACTCCAACAATCATATGACCCCCTATGAGCAAGCGCTTTGGCGACAGTGGGAAGGGAAAACTCCCATTTAACAGGAAGAAGCCTCAAGCAGAAACAGGGTTACTAAGGGTCGGGCATCTGCATCGACAGTTTGGGGTGAAGAGAGGAAGACAGGAAAACAGGAAAGCTGTCATGAATAGAGAAACTACTGCATCCATAGAGACCAAAAGAATTTATTTTACCAGTTTGTAAACATGCTTTATATTTCCTATTAAATCTGCATTTTAATATATGAGCAGGCCATTACAGATGTTGTCTGGTCAAACCAAGAACAAAATTATACTGGTTGAGAAAAACTTTGGGACAAATATTTTGAAGTCTTTGACCCCTTTCTTAGGTTTGAACCTGGATTTGACTAAAGCTTACATACCAGAGGTTAACATATAATCCATATTTTTAGTCAAAAATGTGACAATATTCTTCTTCAACAGACCTGCATGTATGATTTTGTCTTAAACACAGTGCCTGTCAGTAAGCCTTACATCCTGATGAGTAATGCTTCTCCAGTGGAAGGATCTTCAATGTGGATGCGCTGCAGTGTGGAAAATGGAACGGAACCGATCCAGTACACCTGGCACTATGAAACCTACAATGGTAACGCCACAACCTTCGCACTGGGCAACAGCAGCATCATCAACATGACCAATGTCAACCGCAACCACACTGGCTGGTACCGCTGTGTTGCCAGCAACGCCGTCAACAGCGAGAGATCTGACCGCCTGTGGCTGAACACTCTGTGTGAGTTTTAATATATAAACATTTTTAAAACAAGTTTTCAGTAAATACATTAAAAAACTACAAGCAATTAAAAGCACACAACTGTTACAGACCACAAGTAAGCGAAATTTTTGTTTTCTATACTTGGATTTTTTTAGTACCCAGCATGATTCAGTTTTTTCTTTGATATTTTATGTCTGATTAAATTTAAAGAGAATGTGCTGGTATCTGGCACCAAGATTTTAGCAACAGATCCTTTAATTCCCATACGTTGCAAGATAGGGCCTCCATAGATCTGACTTATATCGCCGACAAATCCCACAGATGCTTGAAAACACCTCAGACTTCTTGCTTTCTGTAATATCAGGAACCAAATTAAAAGTCCCTCTACTCACATATAGCCCTTAATTACACATTTACATAACATCCTCAAAACCTAACAGTAACATTTTGACCCGAAAGAGAGTGCTCTCAGAGTGCAGGCTTACTTGTTGTTCCTAGATTTTCCTAAAGTACACTGAGAAGCGGAGCCTTTAGCTATCAGGGTCTCTACTGTGCAGCTCCCTCTTTGGGTTTGGGAGACAGAGAGCTACTCTACTTTTAAGATTGGGCTTGAAGCTTTCCTTGTTGATAAAGCTTGTAGTTATGGCTGTATCAAGTAAGGGTTAATTTTCTTACTGTAGCATAAAACAAGATTTCTTATCAGACTAATATGAGTTTTTCACATAACACGCCTGTGTCCCTTATTTCTTGATTAAGGGAAAGAATTCATATTCTTTCTCCTCAGTTGGACCAGACATTCCTCAGATAGACGTGACTCCGTACACTATGACCAGGCGGGGTTACTCGGCTCTGGAGACGGAGGCTGTTTCCTTGCTGTGTCAGGCCCAGTCCAGTCCAGCCAGTCAGTACGTCTGGTTCTACAACAGCTCCCAGGTCTACACCGGGCAGAAGTTCACCATCACCAAGAGCCTCCGTATGCACACTGGCAACTACACCTGTTTGGCACAGAACACCTACCTCAACACCAGCTCCAATAACACCATCAGCCTGACTGTCTACTGTGAGTGTGACCTCTGACCTCTTGACCATGATTTCAACTCCTTTGTCGGCCCTGTACCACTACCGTGTGTTCTTCTTACTTGTGTACTCACAGACACACAAACAATTTCTCTTGGGAAGTGGAAATATCGAATGATGAAAACACTTATTTTATTCTGATATAATAATTTCTACCTAACGTCTTTAGTATCGCTGCCAAACAATAACTTTTTTCTGTGTCATATGCCCACAGACCCCCCTGATGGCTCCCCGTCCTGTTCTGTGGAGCCGGCTCTGAATCACACCTCTCTGCGGCTGCTGTGCTCCTGGCCTGGTGGATTCCCCTCACCTTCCCTCCACTGGACTGGAGACCTGATACAAGATCAGTCCAACACAGCCCAGCTAACAAGTTCAGCCTCCAGCACTACCATCATGCTGCCCTCTGGAGGACTGACTTCTAATAACAGTTTGTTTACATGCCTGGGCTCCCATCCTGCCCTGAAACAGTCGACACAGTGCAGCACACGCACATGTGAGTGCAGCAATGTCAACAAACAGTAAAAGAGAAGTTAGTGGCAGTTTTGTGATCATGTATCTGAATGTGTTTATATCGCTCCTCTCCTTCATCAGATATTCCTCCTGCAGAGCCACTGTGTTTTGCTTATGTGACTAATGACAAACAGTATCTGACGCTTTCCTGCTCCTGGGAGGGAGGGGCCCCGAAAGCTTTGGTGTGGTGGGAGGGCCCCGAAGGTCAGAGCAAAGGTGGAGAAGAAACCTCCAACAACTTTACCCTTCGCTATAGCACTGTACGGTTTGGGAGACCTTACACCTGCCATGCTAGACATCCACTTCTGGTCGAAACCAAGACCTGCAGACTCACGCTGGGTCAGTGCACATTTTCACTTCATTCTTTTTGATCGATGCTGATGCAGCGCAGAGTCACATTTGTATACACGGGAAATTATTTGGAGTGTTCCTTCCACCTGGAAACAAATTATCTATCTTTCAGTAAACTAACATGATTTTAAAATCAGCATCTGAGGTCCTTTGATACAACACATGCAATAACTGACCACCAGCTAAAAAATCTATATGTGATGTCTTACTACCCAAAATTATACAGCAGTACAAATATATTCAAAATGATCTTATCAGTGTTCATAAGCTGGGGTTTTTTTTTTTTTTTAATTTTTAAGGTTCATTGTGCCTCTAAAGCTGACCATTTAAGAGTTGTCTTTACTTGATCTATTAAAAAAAATCTCAGCGACAACAATTTGTCCTTTGAACTCTGCAAAACATGACTGGTTAAGTCTGAGCATAATGACAAATGGTATACACATGTCCCTTTATCTTCATAAAATAGTATCACTGCATCAGCATTTATTAGTCATTTTGTATTAACATGCCCACATCAGATTAAACCTATACTATTCGAGAAACTTTGAGCCTCTTTCTCAGTTTGGTGTCCTGATTGGCCAAAGGTTTACACATACTGGAAATGAAATTATAAGATCATCTTTTTAGTGTTTGTTTACTGCCCTTCAGTTCTACTACTGACTGTTAACATCCAGACACATCTGTGTTATTCATCTTCATTGTAGTCCCCGTCAATAAGCCTTACATCCTGATGAGTGATACTTCTCCAGTGGAAGGATCTTCAATGTGGATGCGCTGCAATGTGGAAAATGGGACTGAACCGATCCGGTATGTGTGGCAACGTGAAACCAGCAGTGAAGACGTCACAACATTTGCACAGGGCAACAACAGCATCATCAACGTCACCAACGTCAACCGCAACCACACCGGCTGGTACCTCTGTGTCGCCAGCAACAATATCAACAGCCAGACATCAGATCGCGTGTGGCTGGACACCATCTGTAAGTATTGAAGCTGAGGTAGGGAATCACTGGACAAAAGAAAAAACGACCAAAATCATGATATTTTGGTCAATGGCTTATTTTTTCTGATCAGACTGAGTGAGTCATTTTTGGCATTATAGCTGCTTTACAACAAATGACCGCCACAGTTGGTGACCTAATGGCAACAGGATGCAGTAATTTTGTGTGTGATCCTACATGGATCACATGATAAAACTTTTCATTGTACCCTGGTTTGAATTTTAGCTCTTAACAACATTTTCTTGCTCTGCTTTCAGCATAAGTTGTTTGTTTCTTGTATATCTTACATGCACTGCTACGTTTTCTCATCAGTTGGCCCAGATGTTCCTCAAATAGATGTGACTCCACCTCGTACAGTAAAGCAGGGCTACACAGCTCTGGAGACGGAGGCTGTTTCTTTGCTGTGTCAGGCCCAGTCCAATCCAGCCAGTCAGTACGTCTGGTTCTACAACAACTCGCAGGTCTACACCGGGCAGAAGTTCACCATCACCAAGATCCTCCGTGTGGATGCTGGCGACTACACCTGTTTGGCACAGAACACCTACCTCAACACGCGCACCAAAAAAACCATCAGCATGACTGTCTACTGTGAGTGTGACCTCTGACCTCTAACCATTATGATCATATCACTTTCAATTAAACCTCTCCTGTAATTAAACCTCTCCGCCTCTGTCAGTGCGCCCCAGGGTGGCTGTGGCTACAATGTAGCTTGCCATCACCAGTGTGTGAATGTGTGTGTGAATGGGTGAATGACTGGATATGTAAAGCGCTTTGGGGTCCTTAGGGACTAGTAAAGCGCTATATAAATACAGGCCATTTACCATTTACCATAATGCAGAAATCCTCATAGGTTCCTTTGTTTTAATTCATCCTTGGCTGTGGGGATGAACACAGTATGGGGATGACGTCTGACTCAGATACTAATTAAAGATGTCAATAAGAAATAACAAGAAGCAGAAGTGCCACACCTCAGTTTCTACAAAGACAGACCATGCTCCATGTTTATTGGACAAATATGGTAGAGAAATATAATGGCCATTTCATTGCTATAGCCCACTCCAAGGCGACTCCTAACCCATTTTAACGTGTTTTGTGATTGTCAAATGTGAGACAAGCTTTTGTGATCCTTTTTGGTCAGGAGTGGTTTTCTCCTTGGAGCATTTTTGCCTAGTCTCTTTGCTGTTGTTAAATCATGAAATCTGACCTTTACTGAGGAAAGTGAAGCCTCGATTTCTTTAGATGTTTTTCTGGGTTCTTTTGTGACTTTCTGGATGAGTTGTTGATGCACTACTGGAGTAATTTTGGTAGGCCTGCTACATCTGGGAAGTTTCATCACTGTTCCAAGTTTTGATTTGTTATTTGTGGATAACTCGCTGGAATCCGAAATACTTAGAAGTAGCTTTGTAACCCTTTCCAGACAGATAGATGTCAGTGACGTTGTTTCTCATCTGTTCTTGAGTTTCTTTAGAACTTTGATGTGTTGCTATCTGAGATTTTTTTCGCCTACTTCACTTTGTCAGACAGATTCCAGTAAAGCAGCTTCTGGTTCTGTCAGTAATCAGGCCTGGGTGTTGCTCATGAACCTGAACTCAGCTTCCCAAAATATGTGTATATAATCAAATAATTTTATAACTTACTCATGCCCAACATTGTAAATACACAACATCTTTCTTGGGCCTTGATTTCACCGCACTTTAAACATCATTACCTTGTTACCTCTATCATATCCCCACAGACCCCCCTGATGGCTCCCCGTCCTGTTCTGTGGAGCCGGCTCTGAATCACACCTCTC
Organism: Aulonocara sp. 'chitande type north' Nkhata Bay; assembly: GCF_057382095.1. NCBI lineage: Eukaryota > Metazoa > Chordata > Actinopteri > Cichliformes > Cichlidae > Aulonocara > Aulonocara sp. 'chitande type north' Nkhata Bay. The sequence continues at coordinate 16,823,067 of NC_141353.1, read as the reverse complement.
TGCGGCTGCTGTGCTCCTGGCCTGGTGGATTCCCCTCACCTTCCCTCCACTGGACTGGAGACCTGATACAAGATCAGTCCAACACAGCCCAGCTAACAAGTTCAGCCTCCAGCACTACCATCATGCTGCCCTCTGGAGGACTGACTTCTAATAACAGCTTGTTTACATGCCTGGGCTCCCATCCTGCCCTGAAACAGTCGACACAGTGCAGCACACGCACATGTGAGTGCAGCAATGTCAACAAACAGTAAAAGATAAGTTAGTGGCAGTTTTGTGATCATGTATCTTATATCTCTCCTCTCCTTCATCAGATATTCCCCCTGCAGAGCCACTGTGTTTTGCTTATGTGACTAAAGACAAACAATACTTGATGCTGTCTTGCTCCTGGGAGGGAGGGGCCCCGAAAGCCTTGGTGTGGTGGGAGGGCCCCGAAGGTCAGAGCAAAGGTGGGGAACAAACCTTCAACATTCTGATCCTCCACTATGGCACAGCTCGCAGTGGGAAACCTTACACCTGCCACGCTAAACACCCACTTCTGGTCCAAACCAAGACCTGCAGACTCACACTGGGTGA